>NC_050076.1:76811145-77116702 GCF_009764565.3 Dermochelys coriacea
ATATCAAACTTCAGTTCATTCATCACAGTATAATATCAACATAGTGATAATTTACAACAAAAGACATTTCCAGCAGGAAAGGATGGCTGCAGACCAAGTGAACAAATTTTCCTAATGAAATATGCATATAACTTTTAGGGCAAGGGTTCTCAAACTGGGGGGTCAGGACCCTTCAGGGGGTCACGAGGTTATTACATGGAGGGTCACCAGCTGTCAGCCTCCACTCCAAACCCTGCTTTTCCTCCAGTATTTATAATGGTGTTAAATATATAAAAGTGTTTTTATAAGGGGGGGGTTGCACTTAGAGGCTTGCTGTGTGAAAGTGATCATCAGTACAAAACTTTGAGAATCACCGATTTAGGGTAATAGGAACAAAACTTGCAATATCTTTGCCTTTCAGTAACATTGCAACACACACTTAACTTGCTGAGGTCATAAGGGTGTATTTTTCAGAAAAACACAACAAGGAGTCCTATTTTAAAATGCAAATGGCAGGCAGAAGTAATCATTTGATATATTCTGGGAATCTGAGTCGATTTTGTTTAATTTATGGAAACTTTTATTTAAGTAAATGACATTTTAAATGAATAGAAATGACACCTTTACAGTAACTGAAATACTTTTAACATTTTATAAACTTGATCTGTTATTTATATTTTTAGAAGCTGATGTATCTGTAGTTTTCCATTGTAATGTACTCTACCTGTATAATACAAAACATGTATTATTAACCTCATATAAATGCACATAGCATCTTTCTATAGAGCAGCGGTGTCCAATAGAAATTCAATGCTAGCCACACTTGTGGTTTTGAATTTTTCTTATTAGTCACATTATAAAAAAGCCACATGCATTAGCCACCATTCAATAGCCTATTAGCCACATGTGGATAGTGGTGAAAATATTGGACACCGCTGCTATAGAGTATGCTCATTGGGTTTCTTCTCTGATCATTTTTATATATATTTGATATATGTAAAATGCTATGCAGAATAAACCAAATTGTTAAACAGAATTTTCAAAACAGAAGGCCATTTTCTCAGACATAATGGGTGAAATCTGCAATAGCAACCTCTAAATTTAAATGCACAAAATTATGGGTTCAAATTTATGGCCTGATCCAAAGACCACTGAAATCAGTGTGAGTCTAACCATCAATTTCATTGGGTTCTGGATTAATTTCTTAGGGGACAATCTTACCTACGTTAATGCACGTGACTAACTTTGACTACATAGGTACTAGTCCTATGTATAATTACTCACATACTAGGTGTTGGCAGGGATGGACTCTTTAGAAGCTGGTCTTAAGCCACTTTGAAAATTTGGCTCAATCGGATTTTGTAAAAAATTTCATTTGGATTACATTCAACAACACAAAGGCACATGAACGTTATCTTAGTCCGGTAACAAGCAATGAAGTGGCACCACGGTCAAAGTCTGGTTTAAATGTCAAAATTTATTTTAAGAAGTCAGTAGTGTCTAATTTTGGTACATTTCACAAACTAATCCTGAAAGAGAAGAGACGGCAGCTGAAGACTAGGCTGTAACTCAGGGATCCTCAAACTAAGGGTCAGGACCCCTCAGGTAGTCGGGAGGTTATTATATGGGGGGTTGCAAGTAGTGAGCCTCCACTTCAAACCCTGCTTTGTCTCCAGCATTTATAATGGTGTTAAATATATTAAAGAAGTGTTTTTAATTTATATGGGGTTTGCACTCAGAGCCTTGTTGTGTGAATGGGGCCACCAGTACAAAAGCTTAAGAACCACTGCTGTAACCAAACAGTGCGGTCATGATATAAACTGTACCCGGGAGCTCTTTCTCTTGCTTAGCAAGTTTGAGAACTGTAAATTTGGAGTGCTAAATTCAGAGCTGTTTCCACTGGCAGCATTGTGGAAACTAAACAAAGCTAGAGACTGTAAGAGCACTTCTCTAGCTTTAGATTTTTCTATAGTCTGTTCTTGGGAGATCTGAAGGTTTATCTGATTTAGGTTATTCATGATCAAACTGGAAGTCAGGAGGTTTGTTACAGAACCACACCTGGTCAGGTTCTCTTCAAAAAACTGTTTATAGAGCTCTTGCACCTTTGTATCCATGTAATTGTTCAGCACGGAATTCGAAAGAGGCTGCTTGTGGAGTGTCATACTCCTTTCTCCACCTTCATCACCATTCAAGGACTTTGTAGCTGTTTTTTCAAGAGACTCATTTTGAGGGGAATGACCCAATAGAATATCTCCTGACAGTAAAACAGGGCCATCAACAAGTTCATCACTTATGTGGTCCATAATGCAACCTGAATCCTGCATATAGCCTCCTACATGGTCTCCTCCAATATGTAAGTCAGGATAGTTTTGATAAATACTGTGGCATGACCAGGAGCTATACAAATCCAGCTGGATTTCATGATTTTGTTCTCTTCCTGGTATATGTAAAGCTGCAGATATTGTTCCTTTAACATGAGCATTACGTTCTTTTGAAGGTAGCTCTTCTTTAGATGTCCATTGAAGCTCTTTATTGTTTTCAATTTTGCTACCTTTCGCAATGATCTCATTCTGCTTCTCAGATTCTGAAGCCAAATCTTTAATTGCTGGTGTATCTAAAAGGTGATCTTTCCAGGGTTCCCTTTCATCTTTTCTGTTTATGTGACATTTGTGGGGTTTATCTATGTTCTGTTTTCTTTCTTTGTATATGATTCCAGTTAGGATGCCTTCTGCCAACATGTTGATCAGTGCTAGAGGCTCACTAACCAGCAGAGTTCACTATATTCCTGCAAATACAAAGAAGCCATGTACAGTAATGCAAAATAAGCATAACAGTAAGGGCTATTTTATCCTTAATTTTTAAAAAAATTTTAAATGTATGCTTCATGAAGACCGCAATGTGTGGGGTTTCTTTAGTTTAACAAACAGTAACTTAATTGTTTTCACCCATTTCATTTTTATAGCCAGATAAAGTAAAGCCATGTCAACAAAAATTATTCTGAAAAAGAAAGAAAAGAGTTAGACCAATAATTTGATCCTTCATTTTTCATATCGGCTCAGTTTTGGACCCTTCTGAATTGTGACAATTGTGCTACATTATGCACATGACTTGTTCTCAGTAAGATTTAATCAATGAAGTCTTTTTCATTTGGTGACTGTGCCAGATCCTCAGCTAAACTAAGGGACTAATCATGCCAGGTGTTGAGCTCCCCTGTGAGATGCTGAGTGGCCACAATTTCCACTGCCTGCAGTGTGAGCTGAGGATGTTCAACGCTTCCCAAGAATACTCAGCACCTTTCTGGACTGAGCCCTAATTGCAGCAATATCTTGCTTATTTACATTAAAATATTGGGTATATCACCAAACTATTAGCTAAAATTTAAGCAGATACGGTAATGAGCTCTTGTATTACTAAGGGTCCATAATTTTACTAAATTCACTGCATTCATTCTCTAATACATTATGAAACATTATTATGAATAATTAAAAACTAAAGTACACCTCAAAATAGCTAGCTACTTACTACATTTTGTGATTCCTTAGCTTTGCCTTTTAATTGTATTTGCTCACACAAGGCTTGATCCTGCACCCTTTGGAGTCAGTGGTAAAACTCCAATTGACTTAGATGGAGCAAGCCTTTAGGGCTCAATCCATCTCCTATTGAAATGAATAAGAGTCTTTCCATTGACTTCAGTGGGAGTTGGCTCTGACCCACACTCACTGAGGACCACATTGTGGCTGACCTTATGTGGGAGAATGAAGCAGGAGAACACCAAAAGTCTCCTCTTCACTTTGAATGCCTGTGCAATGTTGTCCCAGAACAAGGGGACTGCTCCCTTTGTGCATCTCTGGAGCACTCAGGATATATCTACACAGCCTCACAACCCAGAGTTGACAGACTTGGGCTAGCAGGGCTCACATCAGCGCTTTAAAAACATTTAAATCAGGGGACAGCTGTTTAATATAAAGCAACACCTCTGTAGAGCAGGTGTGATACCAGAACCAATCTGAAAATAATTCTTTCCAAAGCAGAATTGATTTTAAGTACTCCACATATTAATATGCACACTCTAATTCAGATGTCATAAGACTGACACCAGTGCTCAGAAAAAGCACAGTACACAGATCCTTCAGCAGTTAAAATAATTTAACCATTTTACTTTATTTTCAATACCTCTCACACATGCAAAGATGCAGGCTAAAATTTTTTAAATGCCTAAATGCCATTTTCAAAAGAGACACAGGCACCTATGAGCCTAAATCTCATTGAAAGTCAGTGGGACTTAGGCAACTACATGCCTGACTCACTTTTGAAAATGGGAGTTAAGCACAAATGTGCAAAGGTATTTAGGTGCCTAACTCCTATTGAAATCAATTGGAGTTATGTGCCTAAATAGTTTTGAGGATCCAGCCTTAGTTACTTATGAAAAGTTTGCCTCTAATGCTTGGTAGCTGAGCAAAATGTCAAAAATATGGGAACCTTAGCAAGCATACTTTAAAAAATAAATACATATACTTTAAGTTATTTTAAGCAAAATAAGTGGGACTCTACATTTTTTAACAAAAGATAAGATGAGATATACGAAAGAAAACCAGACTTACCCTTTCAGAATCAGTATAAGATGTGGATAGTCACATAACCTAACATTCCATTACAACAACTGCAGCAACCTTAGAATAAATTCTCTTGATTGTTTACACTGTCTGCAGTGAATAACTGGAGCACACACAATTTTGTTCCTCTTTATGCACAACTTTTAAAACAGAAGTGCTGTCACCAATGGAAAACTGTGTGGTCTGTAAACAAGCAGTGACACCAAATCCAAAAGAGGATGTAAAAAATGAGTCTGGATGGGACTGATTCTGGTGTAATGTTCACAACCAGGATGACTGCTTTTTAATTTTGCAATATGTCAACTAAAATAACTAAAAGAAAAAGAGTACTTGTGGCACCTTAGACTAACAAATTTATTTGAGCATAAGCTTTCGTGAGCTACAGTTCACTTCATCAGATGCATTCAGTGGAAAATACAGTGGGGAGATTTATATACATAGAGAACATGAAACAATGGGTGTTACCATACACACTGTAAGGAGAGTGATCACTTAAGGTGAGCTATTACCAGCGGCGGGGAGAGGGGGGTACGGACAGGGGGGGATGGGACCTTTTGTAGTGATAATCAAGGTGGGCCATTTCCAGCAGTTGACAAGAATGTCTGAGGAACAGGTGGGGGCTGGGGAAATAAACATGGGGAAATAGTTTTAATTTGTGTAATGACCCATCCACTCCCAGTCTTTATTCAAGCCTAAGTTAATTGTATCCAGTTTGCAAATTAATTCCAATTCAGCAGTCTCTTGAGCTGTAGCTCACGAAAGCTTATGCTCAAATAAATTTGTTAGTCTCTAAGGTGCCACAAGTACTCCTTTTCTTTTTGCGAATACAGATTAACACAGCTGCTACTCTGAAACCTAAAATAACTAAGATTAGTGTATCTAGTAGATTTCCATTGGATACCTTTGGCTATGCTCGTAGTACATTTCAAAATGCAAGGATGCAATCAAGCATTCTATTCATTTCCATCTACAAACAACTGAATTTAGTTATTAAGTTAGATGTCTCTCTGAGTTGCAGAGGCAAATGTTTGTAGGTACAAGTTTCTTCATTTGCAGGTATAGAACATGCATAAGTGAGGACAAAAATATAACTATTGTTTTTTTTTTAAATGTAATGCTCAAAACAGAGCCAGTAGATCACGCTCCTATGTCCTTCCTTGTAGCCAGAGTGCACACAGCTGGCAGTTTGCAGTGTCCTAGTCCTATCAGTTGTAACCTGGGACCACTGACTATCTCAGCTGTGACATGATTTGGGATCGTCGCAATAATCAACCCATGGTTACAGCTTCTCCAGACCCTAAAGGCCAACCATGGCTGACTAGAAGCCAAGGCACTGTGGATAACGTACAATCTTTGGAAAAAAATCAGTGACAAGCTTTCAAAACTCATATTGGTTTACTTAGGTTTTCTTTGCAAGGAAAAAGGCTAGAAACTTATTTTGTTTTTAAATGAAAACTAACTCTCACCTTCTCATTTCTCTTTCCTCCAAGTCAGGAGGGAAGCAGTAATTGTGAGCTTCATAGCTTAGCAAAGGCAGCTCCAATTAGAGGCTGAATTTCAAAACTAGCCTCCAAATTTGCAGACTAATTCTGCGCTCCCAATGAATTGCAGGGGCATATTATAGCATTTAGACATCTAAATATCTGATTTTTACTGCAACCATCAAGACGAAGGTTTCTAACCATCAGAGGAGTGAAGTTTTGGAATAGCCTTCCAAGGGAAGCAGTGGGGGCAAAAGATCTATCTGGCTTTAAGATTAAACTCTAAGTTTATGGAGGAGATGGTATGATGGGATAACGTGATTTTGGTAATTAATTGATCTTTAAATATTCATGGTAAATAGGCCTAATGGCCTGTGATGGGATATTAGATGGGTAAGATCTGAGTTACTCAAGAAAGAATTTTCTGTAGTATCTGGCTGGTGAATCTTGCCCATATGCTCAGGGTTCAGCTGATTGCCATATTTGGGGTTGGGAAGGAATTTTCCTCCAAGGCAGATTGGAAGAGGCCCTGGAGGTTTTTCGCCTTCCTCTGTAGCATGGGGCACAGGTCACTTGCTGGAGGATTCTCTGCTCCTTGAAGTCTTTAAACCACGAGGACTTCAATAGCTCAGACATAGGTGAGGTTTTTCGTAGGAGTGGGTGGGTGAGATTCTGTGGCCTGCATTGTGCAGGAGGTCAGACTAGATGATCATAATGGTCCCTTCTGACCTTAGTATCTATGAATCTCTATAGTTAAATGTCTAAATACTATCATTTCTGTGGGATGACTTGCAGATTGGGTTGCAGGCTGTTTAAAAATGTGTCTTTGTCTATCAGATTTCAAGAGCCACACACCAATGAACTTACACCAATTTACACTAGGTGAGGATTCTGGTCCCAAAGGATTATATAACAAAGGACAAAATCATTCATCTTTTTTTCATTCACTGTTGCTGATGTTTCTCTGAGGTGGACCCTTCCCTTCTTACTCATTACTTTGTACCCCTTGGTAGAAGCTTTTTGTAATGGGATGTGTCCCTTTAAGAGGGAACAGGACCAGTCCCCTAGGACTAGGTAGCTGCTTCTCAGTGGGGCTGATCTAGCCCATTTGAGTACACCTGGACTAATTCAATTGGAGCTATTAGTCTCAGCTGGGAAAGGGCTAAGAACACATGATATAAAGAGGAAGCTGCAACAAGAGGGTCTGTTTACAGGACCTGTCTGGGGTTAAAAAGGCAGAACTGACGGGAGCAGAGGCTCGGGCAGAGGGAGCTGCAGCTGAAAAGGGTTGCCAGAATCTCTTGGAGGAGACAGGCAGGGTGGTTTATAATTGTTTGGGACTAGGGTTTAACCTGAAGATGGTCAGGACAGTGTAAACCCTTCATTAGTCAGGGGATACTGAGAAAGCGGAGAACCTGGTAGTCTATCACGAAGAATGAGAGTGGCATGAGGCTTAGGAAGAATCTGGACAAACAGACAGTGATGAGAAGTCATGTGAGATTGTTTTAAGTTGAACCTGTGGGACTTTACGTTAAGGCTTGCAGTGGGGTCAGATTGGAATCTTCTAAACCAATAACAGAGCCCCAACAAGATTTTCCCATTGAAAGAAGTGGGGTTTTTTGGTAATGATTTGAGAGACCTTCAGGGGTGAATATCTGTCACATGGGGGCAGCAGGAGGCATTGACCCCTTACATTGTTTCTTTGTTTTAATAACTGTACCTTTAAGAAAAATAAAAATTCTATGATAATAGAAGACCTAATCTGTGCATGTGAATTTTCAATGAAAAGCAATAACGCTGAGAACTTTCAGAAGTTTGCCTGCCCTTGCTGATGGCAAAAGCATATTGCATCAAGGATGGATTTTCAGAAGTGCTGAAATCCTGCAGTTCCTAGTGACTTCAGTTCAAGCAGTAATGCTTGTTCAGCATTACTGAAAGTCAGTCCCTCATGCCTCTGTTCATATGCATAGGATCAAAGAGTATCAGGCAGATCAAATGGACAATCAAATAATCATAATGGTTTGCATATTAAGTGCGTCAAAATTGAATACATTTAAAATATACTAAGTAGAATATTGTATGCAGAATTAATGTTTAAAAAAGTTTTTTCTTCACTATTGGCTTCTTTAGAATGTAAAGTTCAAAGATCCTAATCTCACCCCACCTCCTAAAGAATAAAATTAAGGGCACAGTTAAATATATATGGATATTCATCCGATCCTTTGACAGATCCACCATCACTAAAGATACATTGCGTATGTTTTCTCTTTTTCACATAAGGACTTGGTGAACTAATATTTCTTAAAATACAGGGCTCTTCTAAGGATACAAGGGCCTAAATAGGTTAGATATCTGCATCTTCAGGTGCCTAAATATCTTTGACAATCTTTTCCCTAGTCCTTACAATCTACAAATTCTTTTGGGGAAGAGTTTCTTTTTGCTCTGCACTTGCACAGGGCCTAGCAAAATGGAGTCTTGCTTCATGACTGGAGCACCAATGTGCTACCATAATACAATTAATATATTCTAATAGTAAGAATGTCAATTTCTGAAACTCTTACCCAATGAATAGTCCCAATGGGACCATTTGTTGAGAACTTTACTCGCATTCCATTTTAGTACTGTAATCAGAATCTGGCCCACAGTAAAAACTCTCAGATACCTCAGTGAGATATCTGCCCCTCAGAAGCCTGCAGGATTATGTTGTAATATATTATACATAGACAAGGCAATCAGTATTGTTTTCTACCATTTTATATTGCTTGTGCAGTTAATTTTTTCAATAGATAAAATGAAAACATAAAATCCAGGGATTAATTTACAACTCTCCATTAGGTTTGATTCAGCAGGGGGCAGAGATTGTAATTCGCTGTATGAAACTGAATAGCCAAATTAAATTGATAACTTCAAATTTTCTTGGAAATGAGGTTCCTATTGTGGAAAATAGAAGGCGGCTTCTTCCTATAGCATTTCCATTTGTAACTGGATTACTGGACATATGAAGCTAATTCATAGTTTTGGACAAGTGCTCTATCATTGAATGGACTGTAGTATATTAAAGTACATAATCAGGATAGCAAACTCTCCAAAACTAAAATGTAAAACTCATGGGTGGCTCAGCTCCTCACAGTTTTTTCCATTGACATACATTACAGGGAGTCTCCAGATATAGGAAAATGAGACAGCAAATTGGGAAATGTCTGTCCTTCACTAACTTAGTTACTTCCCTTTTCTTTAAAGTAAAAGTGCTGTTTTACAAGAACACAGCGGTACTTTCTTTAGTTGCAGAACTAAGATTATATTGTGAGATCTGTTTAATCAGGAAAAAAAACCTAACAAAACATAGATCGTCCAATGAAATAGTACAGAACAAAATATAAAGTGCCACTAGTCCCAAGTCATAGAACAAACAAAAGCTCATGAACGGCCGAAGACAAATGTGGTTTTGGTTTTCAAATCGGTCAGTGACCAGCTGATATGACTGACAAGTCATGTGGATTTCCAAGTGGGAAAGCAGTTTAACATTGTACAATGCTCTCAAGCACTAGTTAATAGATACACAGGCACTGAAAGAGTTTTCAGTTGGTTCCCTTGTCAAGTTTCCTTCTCTTTGGCAGATAATAAGACTTTAATTGTCTTGCAAGTAATAGATTAAAGCTCCTAACCATATGCTGATGGAGGGAAAATGTACAAATGAAACACACACGTGTAATACATTAGACATCGTGAATGTGGTACCCTCTTTTTACATTTCAATAACCACAACCAATTTATTGATTCCTCAGTAGTAAAGTATTACAGACAATGTATCCTAACTGTGAATTAAAATAAACTAGAAGCAAGGTCCTATATAATTTTTGCCTTCCCTGTTTTTCCAATCTAATCTTGTTAGAATGACTGCTGTCCCCTCTTCAGCAAAGACACCATCCTTTATGTAAATTCTTCTACAAAAGGACCTTGTCTTTTTATGTATTTGATAAAGCAACTAGCATACTTTGAGGTGATACAAAATAATAATGCGCTTGTATGCTAACATTTATTTGAATGAAACTAGAAATAGCTAAACCAAACACATTCCAGCTCTCCTCTTGTGCAAAGTGAAGTTGGTTATGTGAGAAACTGGACTATGCTGTGGATTTTTAACACAGATGGGATTATGCATTACAAATATTCAAATCTAAATTAATCCAGACTCCAAAAATCAGAGCATGTAAACTATATGGCAACTACAATATCTCATAGGCCCTTATCTTGAAAGTGCTTTGGGAGGAAATGATCTTCAAAGCAGCACTGCTAAGGTAAAGATTCTCAGCTCCAACATATGTTCCAGAATCCTGGCATCCTTGTATCTGTCTATCAGCTACTTCTGGATATAGGGGGAGAAACAGACATGGTCCAATTTTGGCTATGTGAATCTGCATTTGCATGACCCAAATAATCAACCATGTTCCCTTGTCAGTGACTTGTCCATTTCCTCTTTCTAAATTCCTCTGAAGAGTTTCACTACCTATGTCACGTGCACTGCTTGCACAAGGATTTGAAGGCGCTCTGTGTAGATCCTCCACTGCTTTGCCCCAAGTATCAGAAATGCATACTTTCTGCTGTATTATTTATTCCCTTATACACCCATACTGTGTTCTAAGTGAATGTAAGAAACACAGGTTTCAGAGTAGCAGCCGTGTTAGTCTGTATTCGCAAAAAGAAAAGGAGTACTTGTGGCACCTTAGAGACTAACAAATTTATTAGAGCATAAGCTTTCGTGAGCTACAGCTCACTTCATCGGATGCATTAATGTAAATGTAAGAAACACATTTAATATAGAGCTGAGTCCAACTGAACTCATAAAAATAATCTAATATTTAAAGGTTATTTGAAGTAACTATTTCCACTATATCATGAGTGAAATTCTTTCTACACAACAGATTCAATGCTGATAACAATTAAGCATTTCTCCATCTTCATTAACACATCTCAACCCTCAATCAACTTTGAGAGCAGATGGGGTACTGCAAATTCCATACAACTCACTCCAGGGCTCCTCTACTGAGGCTACTAAATTAGTGTCAATTGCAGTACTGTTTATGAATTAGAGCCATGGGGAATACAGGGATAACACACAAACAACCAGATTTGGTAAAATAATAATTTGGAGGATAACAACAATTAAATGTTGTATTAAAGTGTGCCAAGGAGTCAGCAGCATAAAGAGGGAGGAAGAAGATCTTTCCACCAGAATGTGTCACCCTCGACAAAGACCCAATATTTAAACTAACAAAATGTAGTAAAGGAGACGCCAAAGATAGCTGAGAAAGTGAATGGAGATTACAAGTGGAAGTGTAAACAGTGACAAAGTCACATAAATGTGTTAGTACAGGTCTTTGAATGACAAGTCTAAAACATTAAACAGAATTTATAAGGAAAGAGATATATGAAGATATCTGACTACAGAAACTCGGGTAAGAAAAATGCAAACAGAATGAAGCCTTCCTTCTGGTCCCATGCTAAGATGATGAACAGGTAAAAACAGGCATATCTTATGATCTTCGTCTGTTGCGACTCATTCTCCCATATCTCTGTCTTCATCCATTGTTTATTGTCATCTTCTGCAGTATTATGACTTTTTCAGATTGTAAGCTATGTGAGGCAGAGACCTCTCATTTTTATTTACTTGTAAAGTGCTATGCACACCTATGGTGCTGCATTAAAAATAAATTATAATTAGTAGCAGCTCAGGGTGAGATTTAACAAAATCTTTTCCAAAAAATCAAAATATATCCCATATTTCAGCTAAGACTATATCTTTTTATACACAAATATGAAATAGAAATTGATTACACTGATTTTTTTTTCAAACTTACCGGGTGTAGGTCTATCTGCCTCTTTCACCCACTGCAGCAACACTACATTTTTTTTTTTTTGCAACCCCAATCTCTTTCAACTCCTCTAATACATCCCAGTTCCTGAAGCAACTGCCAGCTCACCTGCCATGTGTTCCAATTTCTCAGTGAGGCCTCTTCTGTTTATTGTGAAAGTATATACGTTATTAACAAACACACATATTTCCATAAAAATCACTAAGGGCCAGATCCCTCCCCCACTGAAACAGGATTGAGCCCTAAATCATACCAGGCTTGGGGCTTGATATGCCCCTGTATGAACGGCAGAAAGGTGCAAGAAGCCTTCCATCTTTTTTTGTCAGGCTGGAACACTCAAAATCCTCGTGTTTATTATAGGCCCCCACAAGGGAGTTACCCTGCATAGTCTTGGGTCCAGGGGGTGTTAGGGGGAAGGGTGGTGTGTCACTTTCATAAAATAAATCTATGCAGATGCCCCCCCCTGCTCCCGTAGCGTAAACATAACTACATGTTCCTTGTAAGATTTTTAGTTGGGCTACAGAGTCATGTCTCTCTTGCACCACCTACTGACTGTATTGTTTCAGCTCCTACAATTGTTCGTTACCTTTTTTCATAGACAAAAATGACAAATTTCTTTAGTGCTTACTCTTATACTTCCTCAAAACCCACTTGTCTCTTCCCTTTTTACAAGTTGTGGCAAATCAAAGATATAGCAGGCACAAATAAATTTGGATTTATACAGTAGTAACATTTGGAATTCTAATAGTCCTTTTCCATTTGGGATCTCAAAGCCCATTAACAAATTAAGCTTTACAATCTCCTTGTGAGGCAGGCACTGTTACTCCATTTCAGAGATGGGGAAAAAGTCACACAAATTGCCCAAAGTCAGACATGAAGGAATTGCAGCCACTGACATTTCGTCAGCAGGTATTTTGCTCTGAAGGCCACAGTACACAGCTGGGAAAGGAACCCAGATCTCTTTAGCACCTAACCTCTTTTGCTGGCCTGACATTCCCATACATCTTTAAAAAAAAAAAACAAAGAGACACAACTAGGGCCTCACAAATCACCAGGCTGGCTTTGCTGGGACGCTGAGAGTCGGTGGGATGTCACGGATCTTCAGGCTCAATGTTGTATCTGTGAAACGTGGACCAAGGCTGGGGCTGCTGACATCTGGGCCCCAAGAGGAGCCCCATTCTGGCTTAGTAGCCCTGTGTATTGTAGGGTCACATCTGAGGCCGCCCTCTTCTTGCTTGGGAATGGGGACGTGAGCAATAGGGGGGGCTGAGGGGATTCAGCTCTTCCCTGGGGCCCTGGTGTGCACAGCAGATCTTGGGGGAGGGGGCGCCACGCCTGCTGATGGGGCGGGGGGGGGGGTCCCACGAATGACAGGGCCGGAAATGGGGGCAGCTCCCAAGTCACAGGGGCAGGAGCCCCACAGCCGTGGAGGCGTGGCTGGGTCGGGCAGGAAAGGCAGCTGGTGGGGAGCCCGGAGACACCGGGCAGGGCTGGAGGCCGCCTGCTCGGGGTTGGGCCTCCCAAACCAGGGCGCTGCAAAGAAGTGGCGGTGAGTAGCCGCCCGCTCTGGCCTTGCGGGAGACGCGGCGCGGGCGGGCGCTGCACTAGCAGCTGCCCCCCTTCGGCCCCAGCCTGGCCTGGCAAACCCGCGCGCGCCGCAATCCTACCCCCAGCCCGCAGACCTGAGCAGCAGGCCAGGAGCTGAGGGGCAGGGCTGACTTTCACTGACAGCCCGGATCGGCCAATCAGAAGCAAGAAACGAGCCGGGCCCGCCCGAGCCGGCAGCCGTTCGTTGCCTTAGCAACCGCGTCGGGCGCGCGGCCGGTGAGTGCGGAGGGGCCGGGCGGGGAGGGAGCGGCTTGGCCCGCTCACCATGGGCACCATTAGGGTCTATTACACCAGCGTCACCGGATCCAGGCAGGTGAGCGGGGCAACCTCCCTCCCCCCCCCCGCTCTTTCGCCAGCGCCTCCCCCTCAGGGCTGCACCCCCCCCTCCCACCAGCACCCTGAGGCCCAGCGCCCCCCCGCCCCCACAGGTCTGCACACGGGCCCAGCGCCCCTCCCCCAGGGCTCCAGCACCTCCCCCACGGGACTGGACCCCCAGCACCAAGAGCCTCTTGAGGGACCCGACTTCCACCCACAGGGGGCTGCCCCTCCACCACCAAGAAAGGCCCCAGTTCCACCCACGGGAGGCTGCACCTCCAGCCGCCTAGTAGCACCGAGAGGTACTTTGCCATCCACCCACCAGAACCAAGAGGGGCCCTCCCACCTTCATAGTCACTGCTAGCATCAAGCCTGGCTCCTGTACCCACATAGGGCAGCACCACCCTAACCTCCCACCCACCTTGAACAGGACTTTCCCGCACCCCCACAGGGTGGGCGGTGAAATAGGGTCCTCCCACCTACAAAGGCTGCACCCCCCCCACCCACCCTGATGAGATGGGATCTCTGACCCCCCTAAGGTTCTTAAATGATTCTTGAAACCTGAAAATATGCAACCAATTTTGTTAAAAATATTTGGAAACAAATCTTTCACAGGCTGAGAGTATGTGTGCCAAGTTCCAGGCTGAACAAAACAACTTAAAAGGGAAAATCTGAGCAATAGATACTGCAGATGAGCTTTCCTAACTTGTTTTTGATTAGTTATTTAGGAAGAGTGATATTTCAGTGTGAGGGAGTTATTTGAAAAAAAAAAATTAAAACAAGTGGGAGCGTTAACAGGAATAAAAGCCTGTTTTTAAAATTTGTCTTCTTTATCTAGGTGAAGCAGAAACAGGCAGAAGTTACTCGAATTTTGGACATTAACAAAACAAAGTACGAGTTAATAGATATATCCATCAGTGAACATCTGCTTCAAGAGATGAGGGTGAAGGCTGGTAATCCTAATGCAATACCTCCTCAGATATTCAATGGTGATGACTACTGTGGAGTAAGAAAAAAAATCTAGATTTTGTTTTTAAACAATAAGGTATACAATAAATATGTTTGTAGAGAATTTTGCATGCTTGAATGAATTTTGCATGCTAATTCACTTCAGCTATCAGATAAACACAATAGCAATATTTTTAAAAAGACAAAATTTTGACCATGCATTTTAGGGACTGGAAACCTCCTCCAGCCTGCACAGTGAAGGGCTTCAGATACTACTGAGAGCACCTTGTTCACAAGGAGTTCTGCAGGAGTTGCTAGCCATGTCATTTTTCAGCAAACCAAATCCCTTAAGCCATAGTGCATGCCTCAGAATATTAATTGGGCTTTTTTCTGGCCAGTTACATCACCTACGAGGTTGCCTGTGCTAGCTTTGAGTCTGGTCTAAAGTGCGATTAAACACCAGTGTAGCTGCACTGATGCAAACCACTAGCGTAGATGATTTCCGCAGATACATTTTACCCAGTTTCAAGACAGAGTAAGTTTCCGCAGTGCAAATCTCACTAGAGGTTTGTATCAGCGAATCTGTATCAATGACTAAATTCCAGTGTAGACAAGGCCTTAGTGGCTGTCTGCATGCTTTTTCCTTCTTGTACAGAGACAAAATTTAGCCACAGAGGCTAGGTTTTACCCTTATTTAGGTGGGTGAAACTCCAACTGTTCATTGGGAGTTACACAACTGTAACAGAGGAAAGACTTCATACAGCTGTATGAAATATGCTACACAAAACAAATTGTAATATGTTTTTATGCAGTAGGCTTTTAACGTGGATATGGCACTATTAGGAGTCAGTCCAAAAGTTCCATTTCATTCAAGTTATCTTGTAATTTGTTAGGAGTAAGGAGATGGCCAGCATTTACTGACCATGTATTTGGCATTACGTAGTTGTGTGTGTGCAATAAATGCAGATGGTCACACTTTCTGAAATCTTCATATCATCAGAGTTATGAATTGGAATATGTTGGAATGTTTTGTGCAAGACAAAAACAATCTTGCCAGAGGTTAATGTATGCAGGTGTTGCTGCTGGGAAAGTGCACAGACATATCAGGTTTTACGAAAACAGAATTGCGATTTAATGCCATTAGCACATGGATTTGCATTTCTTTTAGGACTTTGAGATGTTATATGAAGCAACTGAAAATGAAGAAGTTTGGAAGTTTCTGAAGATGGCATCAATAGACAAGCCTGCAAGAGAGGAAATTACTGTCTAAAGGATGTATCCAGATCTGAACTCCAACAATGCTTCAGGAACCAAATATACTAAATATATTTATTTCTTAATAGTTTTGTTAATTATTCAGGGTAAATAAATCTTATGTATTTTTGTGTTTTAATATTACTGTTAATATTACTACTAAATAATAATTTAATATTTATTATAATATTAAAGTATAGCAGATTTAGATCTTCTTTGATAGATTACACATTGTACCATTCAAAAGCAGTTTTTCAATCAAACTAGAAGATAGATGTCCTAAAGGCCTTCTAACCCTCTTCTGTTCTGAAAGCCAACTTACTGTTTTCCATGTTTCTCAGGGGTCTTTTATTAAACGAAGTAGTTCATACATATCTTTGTATCATCTTTGGCATGAGGTGATTTTTCTCCAATACAGTATACCCAGAATTATTATATTGTTATATTAATTGAGCAGTTTTATTTATGTGGGACCTTCAATAAAAGGCAATGAGTATAGTAATCAATCATTTTTGGTTTAACTGATTATTTTCTGTTGGTAGTACTACCTCGTATCATTGTGGATAGATGAGTGATTGGGGCAGGGGTATGGAGCTGGGGCCTCTTACCTCCCATGTATATGCCCTAACCACTAGACCACAAAATCATTCTCTATCACCACACTTACTCTCTGGTTCAGTGACTATTTAAGTATTTATCCACAGTGGAACAGTCATTGGGCTACAGAGAGAGAGAATGACTTTGCAGTCCAGTGAGTTTAAGTGCCTGCTAGGTTTGCCAGTTTTGTGCATCATAGCAGGGCCAAACCTATGACTTGAAAGGAACGTGGGCATGAATCCACAATGAAGAGCCAGGGGTAGTGGAACTGAAGTCTTGTCTACACTGGCAATTTACAGCGCTGCAACTTTCTTGCTAGGGGTGTGAAAAAAAAAAACACACCCCTCAGCGCAGCAAGTTTCAGCGCTGTAAAGCGCCAGTGGACCAGCTCGTGGACCACACGAGGCATGTTAAAGCTTTATCATGGCCTAAGAGTTTAACAGGCACAGTGTTGAATCCTTACACAGAGCCTTTCCATTAAGTGTTTTAATTAAACAAGTGTTAAAAGGGCTTAAATTATATGAATAAAAATCACTTTCCCTCTCAATCAGATTTAATTTCCTTAGTATTTCTGTCAAACGTCATAGTTGTCCATTCATCCACAGTGTCAGGGTACTAATGTTGAAACAAAAAAAAATATATATATAAACAAACTTTCCAGTTCTCTCTCTCTCATATCTATCTAAAGCCAAAAAAGAGTGAAACCTACTTTTCCCTCTCTTTGCAGGTCCCTTAAGTTAGGGAACAGCATGATGAATTTTAAGGAAAAGCTAACAAAACAAATCATGCCAAACCAATCTAATTTCTTTCTTTGTCAGAGTGATTAACCCACTGGATGGGGCGTGGGGGGAAGCAGTAGATAGGATATATCTTGATTTTAATAAGGTTTTTGACACAATCCCACATAACATTCTCAAACAAACTAGGGAAATGTGGTCTAGATTAAATTACTTTAAGGTGGATGCAAAGCTGGCTGAAAGACTTTACTCAAAGGAGTAGTTATCAGTGGTTTGTTGTCAAACTGAGACGACATATCTACTGTGGCCACATGTGGGTCAGTCCTAGGTCCAGTACAGTTCAATATTTTCATAAATGTCTTGGATAGAAGAATGGAGAGTATGCTTATAAAAATTTGTGGATGACACCAAGCAGGGAGGGGTTGCAAGCACTTTGGACAAGAAAACTAATTCAAAATGTCCTTGACAAATTGGAGAATTGATCTGAAATCAAGAAGATGGAAATCAATAAAGACAAGTGCACAGTGCTTCACTTAGGAAGGAAAAATCAAATGCATAACTACAAAATTGAGAATAATGGACTAGGTGATAGTAGTGCTGAAAAGGATCTGGGAGTTATAATGAATCACCAATTGAGTCAATGTGATGCAGATGCAAAAAAGGCTCACGTGAAGTGTATTAACAGGAGTGTTGTAAGTAAGACAGGAGGTAATTTAATTGTCAAATTGTCACGGGTGAGGCTTCATTGGGGGTACTGTGTCCAATTCTGGGTACCACACTTTAGGAAAGATGTGGACAAATTAGAGACCAGAGCAAAGCAACAAAAATGATAAAAGGTTTAGAAATCCTGTCCTATTAGGAAAGTTAAACTGGGCATGTTAAATCTTGAGAAAAGAAGAGTGAGGTGGGAATCTGATAACGGTCTTCTGTTATAAAGAGGATTGTAATCTAAAGCTCAAGTTAGTACTGCTCAGGTGCTAACATAGCCACTGTGTAGTGGATTCAGGCTGCTTCCTCTGGAGTACTACTTTCCCACTGTTCCCCAAGTGTACCCAGAAATGACAGACAAGTTCTCCCACACTTCACAGGAAAAGTATTCCTAGACCAGCTCAGTCTACCACAGTGCAAAGACTGAAATATTCCCCCAGAAGTCTTAGTGCCACACCTGAGGAACTGCAGCGCCAGTGTGAACACAGCAGCTCAACTGTTATTTTGCAGAGTGACCACTTTCACTCAAAGTAGACTAACTTGAGAGAAGTAACTTGAGTGTAGATAAGTTAACTCTGCAGTGAAAACATAAGCCAAAGTTCATAACCCCTAATAAATTGCTAGCAAGGACCCCTCTACATCCAAGTTGAACATGGATTAAATTAGCAATACATACTGCAGAAGCATTCCAGTTCCCAGTATATTTCCAAATGATTGCGTAATGAGTACATGACACTGAAATGCTTCAACAACAACAAAATATATGGAAAATTTTAAAAAATGAAGAAAACTGTATAGTAAAAAATGTATTATAGTGCACACCACTGTACCCTGAAACGGCAAGCTAAGTAAACATTAAATGCAGACATGCAGTTTTTATTGCAGATTTTTGGAATTCATTTTTTATTGAAGAGCTTTGCATTTCTGAGTAACAATATTCTTTGCTTTTAAGACTATATTTTTAAAACAGTAAACAAAACATGAAATGAATCTATGTTATACAAGTGAAACATATAAGGCAAATGGGATTCCTTGTGATGAGAGACCACAAAAGACTCTCTTCCTAAATGACAATATGGACCACTTATTAAAATACCAAATAATGGCATTTTAATGGATGCATCCGATGAAGTGAGCTGTAGCTCACGAAAGCTTATGCTCTAATAAATTTGTTAGTCTCTAAGGTGCCACAAGTACTCCTTTTCTTTATGTGACCCACTGTCCCTCCTGCAACCGGTAAGAACATACTTATCCCACTCTTATAGACAGGTTCAACCAAGTTCAATATCCACTGTGGCAAAGCAGGCTAAATTGTCTAACAAGTTTTACTACAAAAGGTGCTGAAGCTGGTTGACCTATCCATACACTCCAGATCAGTGGCGCTCAACCTTTCCAGGCTACTGTACCCTTTCAGGAATCTGATTTGTCTTGCATACCCTCCCAAGTTTCACCTCACTTAAAAACTACTTGCTTACAAAATCAGACACAAAAATACAAAAGTATAACACCACACTATTACTGAAATATCGCTGACTCATTTTTTACCATATAATTAATAAATCAATTGGAATATAAATACTGTTCTTACATTTCAATATATAGAATATAGAGCAGTATAAACAAGTCATTGTATGAAATGTTAGTTTGTACTGACTTCACTAGGGATTTTTATATAGCCTGTTGTAAAACTCAGCAAATATCTAGATGGGCTGATGTACACCCTGGAAAACCACTGTGTACCTCGAAGGGTACGCGTACCCCTGGTTGAGAACCTCTGATCTAGATCAATTGGATTCAACATCAGTTTGGGGGAGGAAGTGTAAATGTGGGGTAGGAACTGTATTTCACACACATTTTCTAACACAGATCATTTAAGTGGTGTAGATACAGCTATTAGACTAAAGCTTAATTCCAGCAACAGGGCACAAAACTATTAACATGAATTTACAGTAATGGGGGTGGTATAGGGGAATGTGTGCACTACATTAATTTTGTGGCTGCTACAGATGCTGAAATTTTAAAGCAGCTCTTTAGGTTGAATATCCTCAGATTTGCTTTGCAAGCTAAACAAAGAGGATCCTTTCCAACACTGAAAATACCAAGCCGAAAACACCCAACAAAAATCAAACTAATATAATGAGAAAACATTCTAAAACCAATTTATTGGAATGATACATCAATAATTGAAAGAAAAAAGAAAGAAAGAAAAAGTTTGATGCCTCGTCACCTTACCTTCTATATAGAAAAAAAAGAGGCAGGAAGAAATGAACAAGTTCTTCTTAAGATGCAACATCCACAATTGACCTAAAAACATAGTAATGTGAACCACAGAACCAATGTGTTGAGACCACCACACAGGTATATTTTCACCTCTGTCACTCAAACATGCATGAAATCTACATTAATACTAATCTGAGTTCTTCATACAGGCCAAAACAAGAACAGACCACTTAGATATTTTTCAGTTTGTGTTCATGCTTTGTCCCCCCAGACACCAGAAGAAATAAGCCAGTCCCTGTCTTCACACTGCTTCCTCAGGAATACAGATGCAGTTTGAGTGTTACCATCTGGCAAAGAAGAGGGACTGCAAGGGGGAATGACACCGCTTTCTTAAAACTTGGCAACTTTCTCAAAGATCAGAAATAGAGATGACCTTGTTTCAGAATGTTTTGTGTCACTGAGCTGACAAAATTTGGCAATAATTTTCAGTTATAGCTTCCTCAAATAGATGCAATACACAAAAGGTAATGCCACATTTTGTTTACATAGGAAACACAGCAAATCAACAGGAGTATAGCAACCTGTGTGTCAAATTCCATTTTCTTCACAAAACTCCTTTCAATATTCTTATTCATTTCCTCCAAACTCGTCTAGTAGGTCTAGGCATAGAAGAGATACTGCCAATAATACCAGAGACCTTATATAAAAAGACTAAGTCATGCTGAATCATGGACCGCAGACACTTGATTTAAAGCAACAAAAATAAAAAACCCAACAATAGTCTCCTCCACTCTCCCACCCCAGCAATTAATAGTAAGCCTGCTAAAGAGAAAGCACAAAATATGATATGGGTTCATTCTGGAGATTAGGCTACATTTAACTGTCCTACTTTCATACAGACAGGGACACAGGTCAGGCATCTGTAAGCAGAAACTACAAAATGTCTATTCCCAGGCTCAAAATTAGAAAAACATGGACTAAATGCTAATGTAACTAGCCAGGTTCCAAACGCCATTACAAGCCCACTCCTGCTCATGCTGAAATCTATGGGAATTTTGCCATTGATTTGTGTGGGAACCAGACTGCTCTCACAACAGTGCAAGGAAAAACATTTCTCTGCTACTTATTTAGGTGTTGATGAAGACACTTCTTGCAGCTGAGGAAATGCTGAGCCCAAAAGAAATATGCTGGCAAGAGGAAAATAATTATTCTGTTGTAGAGTATAATTAAGTCTTTACTTCTATCCTGTTACTATTTTTGGATCTTAGAATTATAAATGTCTCAGGAAGCATTTTAAAGCACTGCATAACTTTAATACATCAAAATAAGTAATGGCCAGGATATGCTACGGTTTGCAAGTGGCATAAAACCTTTAAGTCTTTTTCTGATCTATACCACCTATTTCTATGTTGTTATAAAGCAGATGAAAATAAAACATGTGTCCTGTGCTTGTAGAATGCCCCTCCAACTACAGTAAAGGCTACATATCACTGTTTTATGGTGTTGATGCATTTGGGAAGTAAGAGTGGCTTATACTGTGCAAGATATATTTTAAAATCACACATGTAAATTTTAAAACTACTCCTTACCACTTCAGGTGCATGTATGGTTAGGCTTTTAAATAGGTCTTCATGATTTTCCAGTGGATGGCCATAATATGCAGACTATGTGAATGCCCCTTTGCCAAATATCTGATGTATACCTAAGGCATGTAATGGATTAATATTGCACTTGGTGAATTCACTGATACAGAATGCTGTTCTTTAATAGGATTCACTAATTCCATGGCAATACAAATCAACTTTTAAAACATGAAAGAAACCCCCCACCCCCACACTCAATTACAATACTTCTTACAACTCAAACATTTACTTTTAGTTCCCCATATGAAAAATTACTATATGCAACTAGTAATGACTAGAACATGCAAACACCTAAACTATAAACAATGTGAACTTGTAAACTATTACATGAAAGGCTTTAGCTCTTACACGTGTAAGGAAATGCCATTTCTGGCCATTTTGGCTTATTTGTCACACTGCCTAGGAATTAGTGTATATTTCACTGAAGTGCACTAAATCTAGCACACAAACATATAATCAAGTCATGGTTAGAGAGCTATGTGGTGAACGTGCCAATGGAAATGTTATCCACTGCTCAATTTCTTTTTTGTGGAAAGGGCCCACATTGGTCACTTAAATGTGAAATACATGGCAACATTTTTTTTTTAGATCTGTACAATGTGTTACAATACAATTTCAAATCTTTATTCTACAAATGTCGTAATTTCCATAAGCGATTACTATGGTTACTCCGCTACACAACACTTACAATTTCATTTTAAACCACAATTTAAAAAGACATTGAGAAATTACTGTATTTTTGTATTGTTCAATAACATTTGAGGCAATTCAGGCACTAGAGTTATTTGATAAGGTTTTATGTTGTTGCTTGTTTTCCCCTATATTTAAATAGCTGGATCTCCAGGTGCAAGTTTATCTGCATAATTAGTACTAAAATAGGTTTTCTTTAAGTTTACAAAAATGGACATAATTGCCCAGACATAGTTTAAATGACTTTAAATCAATCACTTCTAATTGATTCAGTTTCCTATGCTTCCAACTTTGCAATAGTGTCTTCCATGCTCTCTACCCTAATGTTCCCATGTTCACCAGGTTCATATTTATATTCATGTATCGTGGATGCTGCAAGCACCAATCAAAATGTTAGAAATTAAATCTATTTTTCTTGAAGCAGAGACAATTTTACTATTTTATAAAAAGCTGTGGAAGTTCCCTTTACAGAACATTTAAGGCAGTTGAAATTCATGCTTGCTGCTTCGCCAGTGCTTCAGCTTCCTGAAATAATAAAATAAGGATTAATGAGTACTTTATCAAACATAGTAACCTGTATATATTTTTATGAGTGGACATCTGTACTACATGATAAAAAAATTCCAGTGATACATAGCCAAAAAAGCAAGTTGCCTTGAGCCTTTAAGTCAAATGAAGATCTTCCATATACTTCTCGGGGGCAAGGTCCTGCCATACATTGATAAGGGCCCACTTCCCTAAAGTGGTAAGTATCCTCAACTTCCAGTGAATTCAAATAGGAGTTGCAGGTGTAATCAAAGAATGCATGTTCTCTCCACTAGCTGCTAGGTTTTCCAGACCATGATAGATCATGTTTGCTATCCAAACTGTGTATTAAAAGTAAAAGATCAGATTTAACATTTTCTTTCATTATTCACATTAAGCTACAAAAAAATGATTAAAACATTGTTAAAGCCTCGAGGATGACAGACTTTTTGAAGCATGACTGCTAGGTAAGATGGGGGGGGACTTTGTATAAAAAAGAATGAAGCAATTTCACTATGGAAATATAAAACAGGTTCTTGTAGAGATTTAAATTATTATGATGCAGTGAGAAGTGGCTAGTTAACTTTGTCGTAACAGAAACAATGTAACAGACATGTCAACTAAGCTCTAGAATTGCTTAGTAATGAGAATTTTCAGAAGAAATGTTTTTAAAAAAAATACCCCACGCCTTCTAGTCTTCAGAAGGAAAGGGAATAGATTGACAAAATGGAGGGAATGCAAAAGGAGACTTTTCTCAAAATCATTTTTGCTATTGTCTTCCTTATTTCTTAATAAAAATGAAGATTAAATTTAATTAGATTTTAATGCCAACTAGATCCACTATAAGTTTCTTCACACTAAAGGCCAGATTTCTAAAAGCTCACCACTCAGGACCTTCCACTGTGGTACTTACGGCCAGATTTTCAAAAACAGGCCATCACACAATGTGCAGAGCTCTTTTGAAACTCTGGCACTACATTATGAGCGTGAACAGTTATGTCTATTTTATAAATATGCAATACAAGTAAATCAATACTCAGAAAAGGGAAATCTATGCAAAAGTTTTACAAAATTCCTCACGTGAAGGAGAAGAGATGAGACACAGTGAATGACCTCAGGCAAAAGGGAGTACGTGCCCTGCGTATTTCCATTATCTGGACGATTCTGGGTTTTTTTTGGCCATTTGCCTGTGTAGCATATCCTACTCCCTTTAAATTCAAGAGCGTGGGAACAGTGTGTAGCTCTGCACCACTGATTCAGGTCTCCTATACTCCTTGAAATCTGAACTCTGCTCTGATGGCAGAGAATCAATCACCTGGTGGTATGGGAGGCATCCACACAAAGTTTATTCAGTGGGGAGGTGGCAGAGAAGGAGGATGGGAAAGAAGCAGAGAGAAAAGAAGGGCAATAGGACAGGGGAGGAAAAAGATGCCCCATATTTTCCAGAGAGCAGCAGTATCTCACACAGCAGCATAGAACAGATGAAAGGTTTCGTGCTTCTTGTCAGTTTCTAGCAGCTCCCTCTGGGCAGATGCCAGCCTGCTATGCCAGAGGGAAAGGCACCACAGTCCAGGCCTTTGGGAGCAGGGAACTCAGAACACCCCTCCCATCACAAAGTGCACTCCACAGTAAACACATTGACCTTTAACAGAAACAAGATAATCAACTTCCTTTCCCTTCTCAGACCCAATCCTGCAAGATATTTAGGAAGGGCTCAGCTCTTCAGAGAACCGGGCCCCTTGTTTGCCCACTATCACTCTCCCCTTTCAAATCCTTCCTTAACGCTAATTTCTCCCATGATGCCTTTCACTGAGCACACTGTCAGACCTTAACAAACAATGAGTCATAAGCTTTAACTCCTCAAGTCATGCATGCATGGAAGAGACCAGGATCCCTTGAAGCCTGGACAATAAATGTATCAAGCTGTCTTATTTAATTTATTCCAGTGTTATCTACAGGATCATGTATTTTCCCCCTAGGTGTGCAGAACATTGAACAAACCTTTGATGCTCAATAAATAGCTATTTGTAGCACTAAATGCTGCTGAGGCTTGGCTTTTAATGCTATTCACTTTACATAACACCCCTGTACTGCTGTCAAACAAATTCCCTGAACCTCTCATGGAACACAGAGGGTGTGCTGTCAAAACTCATCTCTCCCAGATGTGTGGTATGCAGCTGCTCTGATACCTCCTTCCACTTTACATAACACTGTTCAAAGGGATTATGTAGATAGCTATTATATAATGTAGCCACACATGGTCCCTCTAGCTGCAAGGATGTTTTCCTTGTCTGCCATACACTGATATCCACACATTTTAAGGTAAATTCCTCATTTTAGCCAACAGCCAATCAGTTTGATCTGCTAGCATTTAGTGGGTGCACACTTGCCAGAAGTTAGGCTGATAGCAAGAGTAATAGCAACTCTGTGCGTACAAAGTCACCTAGTATAGAGTTTTCTCCATTTACTAAATGGTCCCCTAAAATTTATGGGGCAATATAGGGATTAAATAAATAATGCTACTGCATCAGGTTTTTTTTGTTTTTTTTTTTGTTTGTTTTTGTTTGTTTTTAAACAATGATCTTTTCCTTCTAGTCACCCTTAATGAGGCTGACAAATGGCCACGCCCACCAGGAGTATGTGTTTTTCTTCACTGCAGTTATTAAGTGTCTGTCAAAGAATTAATCAAGTGGGTTATGTCAGATGTGATGTTTCTACACAGGACATCAGAGACAGCCCCTTACAGGATCCAGCCCTCTAAGTGCCCACCAGTCCCACTGAACCCCATTGACTTCAGTGGAGGGGAGCATGCTCAGCACCTTGCAAGATCAGGCTCAGATTGAGCAATTTGCTTCTACTGATACATATACAATTCACTGACTTCAGCGTAACAGAACAGAATCTGGCCCTGCATGTTTTTGTCTTTCAGCCTGACTGAGCTCCTTTGGGGGAACATCAAGTGCAGAGCCCAAGTAGGTAGGCTGTGTGCAGAGAGAATTCTGAGCACATGGTGTGTATGTGGGTGTGTAGAAATTCTCTTGCCACAGCTCCAGGGCTGTTCCACAGCTCCTACTGCAGCAGCTCCTGTTCTGGCAGGTCTGGCCGGCTCCCAAAAGCCCTGTGAATGACAACGATCACAGAGCCTTCAAAGAGCCAAAGTCTCTGCTCTACAAATTGGGCCTCCTAGGTGGTAGCAATGCACTGGTTGCACTGGTCGCAGGAACCTCAATGCCTGGAGGGCTGGATGATTGGGGCTAGTTTTTGTGCATTTGTCCAAATTCTGTTCAATATTCTGCAGATGCTCCCAAAACCTGACATGGGGGCATTTAAAATAACCCTAAGGAATTTAAATAAGTATTGCATTGTGTGCAATTGGCCTTTTGACCCCATTAAACATTAATATGGGCATCTACTACTGTCTTTTGTTACTCTGGAACTTTGTAGATCTGAGACAAACAAAGAATGAGCCATATTCATCACTAGTGTCACTCCACTGTTATCAATGGAGTTACCTCAGGAGATTAATTTGGCCCCCAGAATTTCAACCCTCAGCCTCATCTGCAACTGCACCTGTTAATACTAATTGTACACAGACTATCTTAACTCAGGTGTCTGTGTGAAATGTATGCAGAATGGAGCATTTCAAGTCACCTCCTAATTCTAAAGTTTATCCATGTGAACAAAAGGGCTGGTATTGAAAACCTTAACAGTGAATCAGGGATCCTTATGCTCTGCAATAAAATGCATAAAGCATTCATGTCCTATCACATCAAAATCGAGGGAGGAATTCAGTTTGGTGGATCTGTATTACAGCAACTCACTTTATAAATTGTAAAGAAAAAAGAGACAGCTTCAGGTAAATGGAGAGAGTGTGGAAGAACAGAACATTCTATCTATGGCAAATTGGTTGCAAAAAGCACGAGCAGCATATTCAAGACATGTTTCGTTGCAAAATATTAGTGGCTTGTTTATTTGAATTTCTCTCTCTCTCTTTTTTTTTTTGGCCTTTGTTTCAATTTCTTTTCCCCAGGATTTCTAGTGAAATTTATTAGAATGGAAGTTCCTCTGAGCAGGGATTGTGTTTGCCTATGTGGCTGTACAGACACTGTCCAAAGTCAAGAGCCATCAAAAACTAATGCAGGGCCTGATCTAGCTCCTATTTCAGTCAACAGGGGCTTTGCCATTAATTTAAATGGAATCAGGATTGGGACCATCGTGAAGTTACAAAATCAATGTTAACTATTACAGTAACAAGTTTGCACACTGAATCATCCTGATCTAAAGCGTGTGTGTGTGTGTGTGTGTGTGTGTGTGTGTTGGGAGGTGGGGGGGAAGAGAGGGAGAGAAAGGTAGACAAGCCTCTTGGTGAATGCTGCATCCTCCAAATAAATGGAGCAGTAATGCCCATGTTCAAAGCAAAAGTCTTTAGAAAGTGAATCTCAGATTCACTGGAATACATACACCCAGCAACCACAACACATTAACAGATAAAACATGATATTACCTATAGTGACTGGACAAGGACAAGAGAGCTATGAACAGGCTTGCTGCTTCGCAAGCACCCCCTTGTGACCTGCAGGTCGCTATACAGGCAGTCTGCCTCAGTTTCCCCTCAATAACTCACAAAAGGATTCTCTCTGTTCAGAAATACCTCTCCTTAGGGTCTGGTTTTATGGGCATGACATTCAAAATAAACACACACACACAAAGTCTATCCATAGCCTTAAGCTGAGCACAGCAGCTCCTCTCTGAGGTACTGTCTCAAAACTCCCCAGGTGTCTCAGGAACTTTCCTGCTTTAGCAAGCCACTCCCAGCCCTTCACTGCTGGGGCAACTCCCCATACTTCTCTGGAGTCTGCTCTCGCTAGCCCTCGGACTTCCAGGCCCAAACTTTTCCCCACTAGCAAAAAGTTTCCTGCAAGAGCTTCTGGTTCATTGCATTTCCTCTGCCACAGCTTCCTTCAGTTCTGCCTCCTCAAACACTCCCACTCCCTGCAGCTTCCTGCTGCACTTTACAGGGGAATCTCATTCCTTCTGAAGTGTGCCTATTTAGTAACTAGTAGAGCTGTCAAGTGATTAAAAAAATTGCGATTAATTGTGCAAATAAAAAAATGTATCCATTAATCGTGCAACTAATCGCACTGTTAGATAACAATAGAATACCATTTAAATAAATATTTTTTGTTTTCTACATTTTCAAATATATTGATTTCAATTACAACACAGAATACAAAATGTACAGTGCTCACTATTTTTTTATTACAAATATTTGAAATGTAAAAAACCAAAAAATAGTATTTTTCAATTCCCTCATTACAAGTACTGTAGTGCAATCTCTCATGAAAGTTGAACTTAAAAATGTAGAATTAGGTACAAAAAACCTCCTGCATTTAAAAATAAAACAATGTAAAACTTTAGAGCCTACACGTCCACTCAGTCTTACTTCTTGTTCAGTCAATCGCTCAAACAAGTTTGTTTACATTTGCAAAAGATAATGCTGCCCGCTTCTTGTTTACAATGTCACCTGAAAGTGAGAACAGATGTTTGCATGGCACTGTTGTAGCCAGCATTGCAAGATATTTACATGCCAGATGCGCTAAAGATTCAGACGTCCCTTCATGCTTCAACCACCATTCCAGAGGACAGGCATCCATGCTGATGGCGGGTTCTGCTCGATAATGATTCAAAACAATGCGGACCAATGCATGTTCATTTTCATCATTTGAGTCAGATGCTACCAGCAGAATATTGATTTTCTTTTTGGTGGTTCAGGTTCTGTAGTTTCGCATCGGAATGTTGCTCTTTTAAGACATCTAAAAGCATGCTCTACACCTTGTCCCTCTCAGATTTTGGAAGGCACTTTAAATTCTTAAAGCTTGGGTCGAGTGCTGTATCTATCACATTGGTACCTTCTTTGCGTTTTGTTAAATCTGCAGTGAAAGTGTTCTTAAAAGGAACAACATGTGCTGAGTTGTCATCAGAGACTGCTTTAACATGAAATATATGGCAGAATAGAGCAGGGGTCATACAATTCTCCCCCAAGTTCTGTCACAAATGCAATTAATGCATTATTTTTTTTAATGGGCATCATCGGCATGGAAGCATGTCCTCTGGAACGGTGGCGAAGCATGAAGGGGCATATGAATGTTTAGCATATCTGGCACGTAAATACTTTCCAACATCGGCTACAAAAGTCCCCTGTTCTCACATTCTGGTGACATTGTAAATAAGAAGAGGGCAGCATTATCTCCCGTAAATGTAAACAAACCTCTTTGTCTTAGCCGTTGGCCGAACAAGAAGTAGGACTGAGTGGACTTGTAGGGTTTAAAAGTTTTACATTGTTTTGTTTTTGAGTGCAGTTATATAACAAAAAAAACAAATCTACATTTGTAAATTGCACTTTCATGATAAAAAAGATTGCACTACAGTACTTGTATGAGGTGAACTGAAAAATACTATTTATTTTGTTTATCATTTTTACAGTGCAAATATTTGTTATAAAAATAATAAAGTGAGCACAGTACATTTTATATTCTGTTTTGTAATTGAAGTCAATATATTTGAAAATGTAAAAAAAAATCCAAAAATATTTAATAAATTTCAATTGTGATTCTATTGTTTAACAGTGCAATTAAAACTGCAATTAATCACGATTAATTTCTTTGAATTAATTGCGTGAGTTAACTGCGATTAATCAACAGCCCTAATAACTACGACTGGCTGGCTCCGGAGGGCCTCTAGCCTATAAAGAGTCAGCCACCCTGTTACAAGAGAGTGTAAATAAAAGTTGTATTCATTAGTCTGAAACAATACAGAATACCACCTACCTTTGAACCAGGAGGAGCAGTCAAGCCTAAAAAAGCATACACTGCATTATTCTCTCTCGCTTCGAAGAAAGCTTCATAATCCTTCATGGGAGAGAAAGAGAGAGAAAGATTATGAGCTATACAAAAATAATAAAAGGATTAGTTCAATACGGTTTTCCCAAGCCCACATTGAGCAAACAAACTTTTCAGGACTTGTGTGGTCTAAAGCACAATTCAGAGGGTCAGTTCATATTTCCAGAACTAATTCTGGTATCCGTAAATTTAAAATTTAGTACTTGCAAAAGGTGCCAGGATGGCAACAGGTAAACCACAAGCAGTGACAGCTTCACCAGTATGCCTCAACCATGGGAGCACCACATTCATGGCAATTCAGTGCTTGGTCTCTCTGCTGTAACTGCTGGTAACTGCGCCATGGCATGGACGCCTCTCCACAAGGACAGAGCTGAGCCCCCTAACTTGTTTCATCAGGGGAGATGTCAAAGTGTTGCTACTAATCTGAGACAGATTCAAATCTATTATCTGAAAATGAAAAGTTACACTTGTTTGAGTTACTAATCCTCTAGTCACAGCCTTGCCATTACCCTGGCATTGTTTTCAATAATTTTGTGAATGTGAATGCACAAAGTAAGTGGTTCTCCTCACTCTAAAGGCTAATATTTGCCTTTACACACTGCACATGTATTGGTTAAGCTTGCTTTGAGGTAAACTCAGTTAATGCACTAGCCCAGTAAACACTAGATGTCTCTGCCTCATAATGTTTGGTGCTCAATTAAAAGTTACAGAACTGCAACACTAACATACACAGCCACTTCTAGGGAGGAAAGGGGAGGTGGAGTATGAGGGAGAAAACACCAGCACACACATACACACAGTATATTTTCTAAAAAAAGAAAAGGCGTACTTGTGGCACCTTAGAGACTAACAAATTTGTTAGTCTCTAAGGTGCCACAAGTACTCCTTTTCTTTTTGCGAATACAAACTAACACGGCTGCTACTCTGAAACATGTCAGTATATTTTCTGACACACAAAATGCAAGTCTGCCTTGAGCACAGAGATTCTATGCTCATAGGTCTGATAAGTGTGGAAAGAGCTACACAATGAAACTGGTTTTGACAAACACAGTTACAAAACACTGGCTAATCATGCTTAGGAGGCTTGTGTAAGCCACCCGTCATTTTGATTACCACACACATCCCTAGCTCTGATTTCCAAAGTCACATTACAGACCTAATGTAGGCTTTTTTCCTACCCTTTCTCCCCCTTTTCTCTGCATCAGATGGGAATGCTTTTGATGCAAGAATCCTGGCAAGCCGTCTAGCTGTGGAATGCCAGTAATACAGAGAATGCAGAGTTGTGGGTTGAAGTTAGTGAGGGAGCTGCCATTGAAGGCAGGCTCACATGCTCCTCCATCTACAGGCAGAAGCATGAGAAATGAGCTGAATCCGAATGCTGTAAACTGGAATCTGCAGGGGAATGCTGTGGGCAGGAGCAATAACCCGTGAGGCTCTGTTGCAGTTGGGAAGAGAGGGCAAAACAAGGAACTGCCAATTTCCGTGAACTGGAGATCGGAGAAGTTCGATTGTTAAATTTGAATGTGTAACTTTCAGATTTTCGTTTTTTAAATAATGTGTACAGATTTGTTAAATCCTCCCTAAAGCCCTTAGGCTGATACATGCTGGAATCGTTTGATAACAAGTGTTTTGATTGTCCTGCTTGTGCATGGTCCAGCAACCTGATTCCTAGCACAACTGCTAGGAAAGCAACCCTTTCAGCTATAGAAGAGTTTGATCCTTGCATTGCAAGTTATTGATGCATAGTTTATAATTGCAGCCTCTCTGCTGTGCATGTTGCATGTGTACACACAGAACATGCATCCCCAGGTAAAATAAGCAGGTACCAATTCATGTTTACAGTGGAACTGATAAAAATAAAAAGGTAGTTAAATTCCTGCAAGCTGACTTCCTGTGATTTGGATACAGCTATCCAAGCTGATGGCATCTTTCCCAATAACTGCCAAGTAGAATCATCATTCATGAGAATTTTTGCAGCAATAGAGTGCTGCTCTCTTGGCATTTCTCCTCCAGCTGATGATTCTTTACATATAAAAAGAAACAACATCTATCTTAGCCTATTAGGGTCTGAGCAAGTAGCTTCATCTCCCATTAACTTCAATGGAAGCGAGGGATCGCATCACCTGGTAGGATTAGAACCTATGGGAACCATACTCTAGACCAGTAGATTAGAGTACCAGAAATCTCCTGTATGATGGGTAGAAAAATCTGCCTCTCTGCCACTTGATCCATTAAATCATTTAGATAAGAGAAATGCAACAGATCTCATTTATCTGGACTTCAGTAAAGCATTTAATACTGTACCAAGCAGGAAATCATTAGTGAAGCTGGGGATTAGTACAAGAATTGTAAAGTGAATAATTAATTAGGTAAATGGGTTGTGTTGAAGAGAGAACTATCGGGCTGAAGGAAGTACTACTGGGGTTCCCCAAGGATCAGTCTCGAGACTGATCTTATTTAATATTTTCAGTAATGATCATGGCACAAAAAGTAAGTGCGCTAATGAAATCTGCGGATGACAAAAAGTTGGGAGGTCTTGTCAACACAGAGAAGGATCGGAATATTATACAGGAAGACCTGGAGGACTTTGAGCACTGGAGTAACAGAAATAGGATGAAATTTAATAGTACAAAGTACAAGGCCTTGCACTTAGAGACTACTAAGAATTTCTAATATGAGCTGGGTGCTCATCAGTTGGAAATGACAGAGGAGGAGAAAGACCTGGGTTTATTAGTTGACCACAGGATGACTATGAACAACCAATGTGATGCAATCCTAGGATGTACCAGGCAAGCTATTTTCAGTAGTGATAGGAAAGTATTAATGCCATTGCACAGGACACTGGTAAACCCTCATTTGGAAAACCATCTACAATTCTGGTCACCTATGTTCAAGAAAGATGAATTCAAAGTAGAACAGGTGCAAAGAAAGCTACTAGGATAAGGGGAATGGAGAGCCTATTTTATGAGAGGAGATTACAAAGAACGTGACTTGTTTGACCTAGCAAAATGAAGGCCAAGAGGGAATACAATGGCTCTCTATAAATACATCAGGGGGGTAAACGCTAGGGAAGAAGCGTTTAAGCTAATGGACAAGGTTGGCATGAGAACAAATAAGTATAAATTGGCCATGAATAAATTTAGGCTGGACATTAGAAAAAGGTTTCTAACCATCAGAGGAGTAAGGTTCTGAAAAAGCCCCCCAAAGGGAATAGTGGGGATAAAGAACCAATCTAGTTTTAAGATAGAGCTTGATACATTTATGAAGGTGTTTATATGACCGTGTTGCCTGCGATAGGAGGGGGACTGGACTTGATGACGCAGATGGTCCCTTCCAGTCCTATGTCCCTAAATATAGGACTGATAGGCTCTGAGGAATGCAGCAGTGCTACTCTGGATAATATACTACTTTCTTCTTGATCTGCGGCATTCACAAACACTGAAAGCTACATCAGCAGGTGCCTCTAAAATCTAACTAGTAATGACCTAAGAAGGAGAGGACACATATATGTAACTGCTTTGCACTGCTGTGCTACAAAGCTTTAAAAATCTCCTTGCAAGGAGGAGCAGACTCTGGGATCTTCAGCTTAGTCCTACACTCAATGATTTTTGAAACCATTTCCCCTGGAGAACATAGGGACCTATATGTAAGATGCCAAGTGAACTCATCTCACTCAGTGGGAGCTGAGCACTTAACAGTTCCAGAAGAACTCAGCACCTTGAAGGAGCAGGTCCATAGTTCCCAGACTTCTCATTGCATTACGAAACTTGAGAACCTCAAGTGTCAAGTGGCCCTTCCATGTATTAAACACTGTACAACGTCAGTGCAGCACACAGCCCTGTCAGGGCTGTCCTAGCCAGAGAGTCCCTCTAATGTAGTATTTCCATTGCCTGCCACAGAAGAACTCATGTTGTGATATCCCTGAGGTTTTAGGATCCAGCCACCAGTGATTCAGGAGGACTCAGCAATTAAAAGGTTAAGGAAGAGAGACGGCTGAGGGCTTTAATTGCATTCTAGCCTGGAGGGGAATCTCCTCCTATTCTCTTGGAGACTGGGTTTTGTTTTTTACTTAATGTTTTTTCTAGAGCAATCAATGTAGTTGCCAGTAATGCCTTTCCCCTTGTTGTTTCAGGTTCACTCTTGCTCTCTTCAAGCTACATATATCACACTTTTCTTCAGTCCTTCTCTCCAAGGTTCTGGTAGCTAAAGACCAAACTGACTTAGTATGGCTGTGCTCCTGTAGTAGATCTAAAGCTCAACTATGGGAAACTTACCAGAGAAGAGAGAACCGAATGCTCAGCTGGTCATTTGCAGAGGACACTGAAAAAACCTTTGCTCAATGCCCAACAAATTACAACAAAATACAATATAAGCAAATGCCACCAAACCAGAGAGAAGCAAGAACAGTCCATTATCAACTACTCTATAATTCTGTGCCAATCCTCATTACTGTATATGGAACTCTGATTCGATGGTGATGGGTACCTTAGAAATATGTATGACAGAGAGGCATCCCCCGTCATTACAGTTGCAACGTTTGCTTCATTCCCTGTGCTAAACCACTGTGTAACATTGCCATGCTTCATTTGACAGCTACAGCTCTGCAATGTAAAAGTGGCTGCTTTTCTTTGGTAAAGGACATCTGTGTAGTGACCCTGCAGGTATACACATGGGCTCTGGAGTGCTGTGGGAAAGAAGGTGACACTGTATATAATTGTATGCTGTTATGAATGTTATAGGAGAGCTCTATAAAAAAGATTTCAGAGGGGTAGCCGTGTTAGTCTGTATCAGCAAAAACAACAAGGAGTCCTTGTAGCACCTTAGAGACTAACAAATTTATTTGGGCATTCGCTCCAATCCCTCAGACAAAGACAAACACCTGCAGGATCTCTATCAAGCATTCTTAAAACTACAATACCCACCTGCTGGAGTGAAAAAACAGATTGACAGAGCCAGAAGAGTACCCAGAAGTCACCTACTACAGGACAGGCCCAACAAAGAAAGTAACAGAATGCCACTAGCCATCACCTACAGCCCCCAACTAAAACCTCTCCAGCACATCATCAAGGATCTACAACCTATCCTGGAGGACAATCCCTCATTCTCACAGACCCTGGGAGACAGCCCAGTCCTTGCTTACAGACAGCCCCACAACCTGAAGCAAATAATCAACAGCAACTACACAGCACACACAACAGAAACACTAACTGAGGAACCAATCCCTGCAACGAATCCTGTTGCCAACTCTGTCCGCATATCTGTTCAAGGGACACTATCATAGGACCTAACCACATCATTCACACCATCAAGGGCTCGTTCACCTGCACATCTGCCAGTATGATATGCCATCATGTGCCAGCAATGCCCCTCTGCCATGCACACTGGCCAAACCGGACAGTCTCTACACAAGAATAAATGGACATATCAGACATCAAGAAATGTAACATTCAAAAAACAGTAGGAGAGCACTTCAATCTCCCTGGACACTCAATAACAGACTTAAAAGTGGCCATTCTTCAATAAAAAACTTCAAAAACAGACTTCAACGAGAAACTGCAGAACTGGAATTAATTGCAAACTTGACACCATCAAATTAGGCCTGAATAAGGACTGGGAGTGGCTGGGTCACTATAAAAAGTCATTTTCTCTCTGTTGATACTCGCATCTTCTTTCAGAGTAGCAGCTGTGTTAGTCTGTATCCACAAAAAGAACAGGAGTACTTGTGGCACCTTACAGACTAACAAAATTATTTGAGCATAAGCTTTCGTGAGCTAAAGCTCCCTTCATCGGATGCATAGAATGAAACATATTATAAATATTATATACACACACACACACAGGTAAGTTGGAAGTTACCATACAAACCGTGAGAGGCTAATTAGTTAAGATGAGCTATTATCAGGAGGAGAAAAAAAAACTTTTGTAGTGATAATCAAGATGTCCCATTTAGACAGTTGACAAGAAGGTGTGAGGATACTTAACTTAAGGAAATAAATTCAATATGTGTAATGACCCAGCCACTCCAAGTCTCTATTCAAACCCAAGTTAATGGTATCTAGTTTGCATATTAATTCAAGCTCAGCAGTTTCTCCTTCGAGTCTGTTTTTGAAGCTTTTCTGTTGCAAAATTGCCAACCTTAAATCTTTTACTGAATGGCCACAGAGGTTGATGTGTTCTCCTACCGGTTTTTGAATGTTATGATTCCTGATGTCAGATTTGTGTCCATTAATTCTTGTCCGGTTTGGCCAACGTACATGGCAGAGGGGCATTGCTGGCACATGATGGCATATATCACATTGGTAGATGTACAGGTGAACGAGCCCCTGATGGCGTGGCTAACGTGGTTAGGTCCTATGATGGTGTCACTTGAATAAATATGTGGACAAGAGTTGGCACCGGGCTTTGTTGCAAGAATAGGTTCCTGGGTTAGTGTGGTGTGTGGCTGCTGGTGAGTATTTGCTTCAGGTTCGGGGGCTGTCTGTAAGCGAGGACTGGTCTGTCTCCCAAGATCTGTGAGAGAGAGGGATCATTTTTCAGGTTAGATTGTAAATCTTTGATGATGCGCTGAAGAGGTTTTAGTTGGGGGCTGAAGGTGACAGCTAGTGGCATTCTGTTATTTTCTTTGTTGGGCCTGTCCTGTAGCAGGTGACTTCTGGGTACTCTTCTGGCTCTGTCAATCTGTTTTTTCATGTCAGCAGGTGGGTATTGTAGTTTTAAGAATGCTTGATAGAGATCTTGTAGGTGTTTGTCTCTCTCTGAGGGATTGGAGCAAATGTGGTTGTATCGTAGAGCTTGGCCGTAGACAATGGATCGTGTGGTGTGTCCTGGATGGAAGCTGAAGGCATGTAGGTAAGTATAGTGGTCAGCAGGTTTCCGTTATAGGATGGTGTTTATGTGACCATCACTTATTAGCAGAGTAGTGTCCAGGAAATGGACTGCTTGAGTGGATTGGTTTAGGCTGAAGTTGATGGTGGGATGGAAATTGTTGAAATCATGATGGAATACCTCAAGGGCTTCTTTTCTATGGGTTCAGATGATGAAGAAGTCATCAATGTAGTGCAAGTAGGGGTTTTAGGGGACGAGAGCTAAGGAAGCATTGTTCTAAGTCAGCCATAAAAATGTTAGCATACTGTGGGGCCATGCAGGTACCCATAGCAGTGCCACTGACTTGAAGGTATATATTGTCCCCAAATGTGAAAAAGTTGTGGGTGAGGACAAAGTCAAACGTCAGCCACCAGGTTTGCCGTGACATTATCGGGGATACTGTTCCTGACGGCTTGTAGTCCATCTTTGTGTGGACTGTTGGCGTAGAGGGCTTCTACATCCACAGTGGCCAGGAGGGTGTTTTCTGGAAGGTAACTGATGGATTGTAGTTTCCTCAGGAAGTCAGGTGTTTCGAAGATAGCTAGGAGTGCTGATTGCATAGGGCTTGAGGAGAGAGTCCACATAACCAGACAATTCTGCTGTCAGGGTGCCAAAGCCTGAGATGATGGGGCATACAGGATTCCCAGGTTAATGGATCTTGGGAAGCAGACAGAAAATCCCTGGTCGGGGTTCTAGGCATGTGTCTGCACAGATCTGTTCCTGTGCTTTTTCAGGGAGTTTCTTGAGCAGATGGTGTAGTTTCTTTTGGTAATCCTCAGTGGGATCAGAGGATAATGGCCTGTAGAATGTGGAGTTAGAGAGCTGCCTAGCAGCCTCTTGTTCATATTCCAACTTATTCATGATGACGACAGCATCTCCTTTGTCAGCCTTTTCGATTATGATGTCAGAGCTGTTCCTGAGGCTGTTGATGGCGTTGTGTTCAGCATGGCTGAGGTTATGGGGCAAGTGATGCTGTTTTTCTACAATTTCAGCCCGTGCACGTCGACAGAAGCAATCTATGTAGAAGTCCTGTCTGTTGTTTCGACCTTCAGGAGGAGTCCACGCAGAATCCTTCTTTTTGTAGTGTTAGTACGAAGGATTCTGTGGGTTAATATGTTGTTCAGAGGTGTGTTGGAAATATTCTTTGAGTTGGAGGCGTCAAAAGTAGGATTCTAGGTCACCACAGAACTGTATCATGTTCGCAGGCTTAGAGGGACAAAAGGAGAGGCCCCGAGACAGCCCAGCAGAAGAGTCTGTCCTAAGAGTATAGCTGGAAAGATTAACAAATTTGTTGGTGAGTTAAGGCTCTTTGTTGTGGCTCCTTGTGGCATGTCGTAGTAGTTTAGATAGTTTAGTGTCCTTTTTCCTTAGTAGAGAAGCAAAGTTTGTGTTGTAAATGGCTTGTCTAGATTTTGTAAAATCTATCCATGAGGAAGTTTTTGTGGACAGTTTTTTTTTTTTTTTTTTTTTAAATGAGTATCCAGTTCTGAGAGCTCATTCTTAATGTTTCCCTGTTTGCTGTATAGGATGTTGATCAGGTGGTTTCGCAGTTTCTTTGAGAGCGTGTGGCACAATCTCTCAGCATAGTCTGTGTGATATGTAGATTGTAATGGAGACAGACCAGTCCTTGCTTACAGACAGCCCCCGAACCTGAAGCAAATACTCTCCAGCAACCACACACCAAAAACACTAACCCAGGAACCTATCCTTGCAACAAAGCCCGATGCCAACTCTGTCCACATATTTATTCAAGTGACACCATCATAGGACCTAATCACATTAGCCACGCCATCAGGGGCTCGTTCACCTGCACATCTACCAATGTGATATATGCCATCATGTGCCAGCAATACCCCTCTGCATGTACATTGGCCAAACTGGACAGTCTCTACGCAAAAGAATAAATGGACACAAATCTGACATCAGGAATCATAACATTCAAAAACCAGTAGGCGAACACATCAACCTCTGTGGCCACTCAGTAAAAGATTTAAGGTTGGCAATTTTGCAACAGTAAAGCTTCAAACACAGACTCGAAGGAGAAACTGCTGAGCTTGAATTAATATACAAACTAGATACCATTAACTTGGGTTTGAATAGAGACTGGGAGTGGCTGGGTCATTACACATATTGAATCTATTTCCCTAAGTTAAGTATCCTCACACCTTCTTGTCAACTGTCTAAATGGGACATCTTGATTATCACTACAAAAGTTTTTTTTCTCCTCCTGATAATAGCTCATCTTAACTAATTAGCCTCTCACAGTTTGTATGGTAACTTCCAACTTATCTGTATGTGTATGTATCTTACTATATGTTCCATTCTATGCATCCAATGAAGTGAGCTGTAGATCACGAAAGCTTATGCTCTAATAAATTTGTTAGTCGCTAAGGTGCCACAAGTACTCCTGTTCTTTTCACACTTTCTTGTCAACTGTTGGGAAATGGGCCATATCTACCCTGATTGAATTGGCCTCGTTAGCATGGACCCCCGACTTGGAAAGGCAACTCCCATCTTTTCATGTGCTGTATATTTAAACCTGCCTACTGTATTTTTCACTCCATGCATCTGATGAAGTGGGTTATAGCCCACAAAAGCTTATGCCCAAATAAATTTGTTAGTCTCCAAGTTGCCATTCCTTGTTGTTTCTACAAAAAAGAGTTATCCATTAATGGGTCAAGAGTTAGTTACTAGATACATGCACCTCTTCATTACTAGCTCTTTCTCAACCATCAGTCCCTCAGTTATTAATCATTTCATGCAACACAGTGCAGAAAGTTTTTCATGTTCTGTTTGAGGGCCACATGGCACAATAGTTTAATATGCAAGCTTAGTTAGTATACTGAAAATTTAGGTTCAAATTTTGATTTAGTTACAAGCAAATTGCCTCTCTCTTCATAGACAAAAAGCCACCTCTCACAGTCACCGCACAATTGATAGCCTATGCTTTTTCTGTTGCATCTGGCATAGATATTCATAGAATATCAGGGTTGGAAGGGACCTCAGGACGTCATCTAGTCCAACCCCCTGCTCAAAGCAGGGCCAATCCCCAATTTTTGCCCTGAATCCCTAAATGGCACCCTCAAGGATTGAACTAACAACCCTGGGTTTAGCAGACCAATGCTCAAGCGGCATATGCTATAGTCAGAGCAATATTGTAGTTAGCAGCAGGATAAAGTCTGGGAAAGTCAGAATGGGGAGGCCAAGGAGAAGCTTAAAATGGTTTCTTACCCCAAGGTATCGGCTATCATTGAAGATTCGAGGGGGCAATGGATTTCCACTCGTTGGTCGGCTCTCTTCCGGGACATTCTCTCTCATCCATTTCCGGTTCTCCTCGTTGGCTGCAATATCTTTTTCTTCAAATTCAATCTTGTTGGCTTCCAAGAAGCCTAACACATCTTGCTGCTGTTTTTTGATCTACAATAAAAGATGTGCGAAGGGAGAGAGAGGGAAATAAACTAGTCAGTGATCATACAGAAGCTCAAAGGCAGAGCAATCTGTTTGTGCAAGTCCACGGGTGCAGGTCACTCAGCGCTGTTACAAATTCTCTCTCTAGGCATGGTTACTGCCTTTAAGAGAAATAGTCCATTGTACATCTCTCACTCCCACTTAATATTCTTTTTAGTGTACATTAGTGCAAAGTGCCACAATGCCAACCCAGGAGACCAGATACTGCACAGAAAAGATAAATGTGGGTAACTGCTACTCAAACATTCCCTAGTGCCCAGCAGGATGCTGCAAGCCCTGTAGTAGAGGGATTACTTCTAGTGGGGGCAGAGCAGTTTAGTCTCTACGTCCACTGAATCTGCAACTTCTCTGATGAGGCTGCCTACCAGTGTTCCAAATGTGATAACTTGCGTGTTGAAGATACCTATCCTCTAGGAAGTACGCTGCGACTTCTCTCCGCTCACCAAACCATTTCACATACAGCAGTGAATGGCCATCAGATAGAACTTTCAACCACTACCAACTTGGGGTGCCCTAATGTATTTCTTTGCTGGCCTAAGATTAGCACATTCTATAATATACTGGATTGATTAGTGGCTGATCTGTATAAGGATAAGAGTCTTACTGCAACCATCAGCCAAGAAAGTTTAAAAAAATATATATATAGGCCTCTGTCCTGATTTCTTTCCTAACAGTTACTCCTGGTGAATTCTGTGGGATTGCGCACTCGCAGAAAATGGCAGGGAAGCAAAGGGAAGCTGGAGGGGGAAGGGGGTGAACATGGGCACAGTTCTAAGGGGGGAGACTGCCCCCCCAAACAGAGGCAAGGCATTGGGGGGGCACATGGGGTTACATATCACTCGCCCCACCCCACCCCCTCATTTCTGCAAGCGCAGAGCTGCCCAGCTGAAAGAGGCTGCATCTGGGCTCCACTGACTCTGCAGCTGAACCCTGCCTCCTGGGTCCTAGTGCCAATCATGCTCCCTTTCTGTGTGCGGCGAGCCTTCCTATTTTCTGTGCAACACTGAGTGCCCACGATGTGGGAAAAGGCAGTGGGGAAGGAAGGAAAGGTGGAATAGGGCATGGGAGAGGGAAGAAGAGGGGAAAGAGGGGAAGGTTGTGGGCAGGCGGGATCCCGGCATGCGTCATCCCTTCGGCAGCAGCTGGGGCTTCCCCATTAAGCAGGTGCATTGAACCCTCACCCTGACAAGCCCTACTCACCTACCCCTGGACCCCTCTGACGAGCTCCCCAAACCCAGAACCTGACCCCACTCATCCCCAACCAGCTGCACCTGGACCCCCATCCCATTAAGTCCCACACACTGAGCCCTCCATACCCAGACCCCCCGGTTGAGCCCCAATCACCTTCACCTGGATCCCCCACAGAGTCCTATAGCCCCTGCACCCGGAACCTCCCAATGAGCCCCTGTGCATCCAAATCTACCGCTGAGCTGCCCTTTCCCAGACTGCCCCACACAGAAACCTCTCACCCCCACACTTGGATCCTGCTGGGCTGAGCCTGCCCGCCCACACCTGGTGCAGAGAGGCAGAGCCCCGGGGTGTTTCTGGGGTAGGCCCAGCCCTTGCACTGTGTGAGGGTCGGGTGCAGCCTCACTGCCAAGTCCCTGTACTGGGGGATGTGAGGGCTTCAGGGTGATTTCCCACATCAATGCAGCCAGTGGCCTGTGATCCCCACTGCCATGCTGGAGTCACATTTATTGATAAATAAAATTTGAAGAATTTTAAAATATTGTGTGCATAATTTTTTTTGGCGCAGAATTCCCTCAGGAGTAAATGGTGCATGTGTGCAGCCCACTGCTATATCTGTAGGCACAGGTATGTCACAACCCATCCTTCAAAAGCAAGTATCATTTGAATTGCCCCTTAATTCCCTTGAAAATAAATAGCCCTAGAAACAATGGGTTACAATTTTGTAACACTCCAGGGATTACAGACAGGAATGAGAACAGTCCCTCAGAGAAATCAAATATTGTCCAAAGAAGAGCTGAATCCAAATGCTAGATATTTGTATTGTATTCAAAAACACGTGTGTTTGAGTCAACATGGAGGATTACTGGAATGTAATAACAAAGCCCTCAAAGGGCCACAAGCTCAGAAAATTCAAAAGCCATTTTTCTTCTGTACTTCAAAAGTTGGACACTCAAGGTATATGCCACACCATCACATCATGCAGAGTGATTTAACAATCATTGCCTATAATGAAGAGTTGCTTCCCAGCAAGCCTGACTAAGCCCCTTGCCTGTTACACCAAGAGTTGAGTCTCTTTCAAAGAAATCACTCCATTTGACTTCCCATACGATTTACAAGACATCCTTTGAAAGGCATTGTACATGTACACCTGTGAATATTTTAAACACAAACGGACAACCAAAATATTCCCTCTGGCTCTTGAACTAGAAGAGAGATTCTTACTGTAAAAGATGCATGCACTAATATACCAGGGCATATTTTTAAATTAGGAGGTTACACTGAGAATGACATTTTTTTAATTTCACATTTTAATTAATTATATCTGTCCAAAGACAAAGGGAGGTTGGAGGTCTTGCGGAGGCCACACCAATATGTCTAACGATTATCCAGGTAACTGTAGTTTATTAACTACAGTCAAGTTTGCTGAGGAGGTAGCTCATGGTGCAAGCCTCTGACTTAAAATACATAGACCCACAGGCAATCACAGGTTCAAGTTCCAGGAGGATTGACTCAGTCTTTCATCCTTCTGAAACAGACAAACTGAGGACCATACAGCTTACTATGTGTGGATCTTTCAGCTAAGACCCTACAACACAGAGGTCCTGTTTGCTCAGAGATTACACTGAAGACCCCTTGGCAATTTCCATAAGATATGAGGCTTGCTCAATTGTTTTTGGCCTAATAACCTCTCCTCCCACCACTTCTGTGCCATGTGCTGACTCGCTGCTGTCCCTCCACTCCAGAGTTGGCCAAGTTTCAGCAGTGCTATACAGATGTCACTTGGGAAGGGCTTTGTGACACACATTAGAATGAATGGTGCTACACATCAGATACTGGGTGAAATCCTGACCTTAGTGAAACCAGTGGAAGTTTTCCATGGACTTCAGTGAAGCCAGGATTTCACCCACCACGTTTATCATCATTGTTCAAGTATTCTACAATAATCCTTATTCCCAGGAAATATACTTCTGATATTACATCCACACAAGCAATGGGAACATGTCCATGTATGTGGTGAGGGAGGAGGGTTACAAACTCCTACTACTTTTCACAATTATTTTTTCCTTCTGCCTGTTGTGATTTACTCAGAGCTGGGCTTTTCATCATCCCTGCCTTCATTTCAAGGGAAAATTTTAAAGGAAGTGTATGGAGTGAACAAGATCCATTCACATCCAATCCAGTGCCTCCCCTATGCTCCCACGTGACACCAAGTGGAAACAGGGATCTCTACTGTGAAAGATTTTGATGGCTTCACATGAAAGTTGGCTTTGATTATTGTCATTCATGAAATATTAGCTTCCTGATCAAGAGACTTCTTCTGTTTACGCTCTGGTTTGCTTCTTTATTATTATATCCGGATGAAGGAGATTGTTTTCAAGGATAGGTATGGGTTATAATGAAAAAGCATGATTTAACAGTAAATTTGCCTTCTTCATACTGCCTCCTTCCCAGTGAAAGCAGCTGAAGTCCTGGCTTTAGCCTAATTAGTGCATCCTGACAAAAGCTGAACTCCATACAGATGTTGAATTACTTCTAATTCAGGTCAGATACCAGACTCCCCAAGCAGCCTGTCCATATATGGACAAGTAAAAACACACAAACCCTCAAACAAGCAGATATGAGGTCAGTGGACAGGCATATGAGCTCCAAATATGGTAGCTGAGCTCCCCGGCTTGCAATAGGACGTTTAAAAAGAAAGCAACAGCCACAAACCCTAGCTGACTAAGATCTCAGATCAGAACATAATGCCTATTAGACCATTTACTTTACAGCAGGGTTTGTATATTTTATAGTTTGCTTTGGGGAGTAAAAGTTGGACCCTTTAAGCATACAGGGTTGAGTTTCTGAAGTATTTAAAGGGAAAATAGCTACCACAGAAATACATAAGACATCTAGCCATCAGAATACAGCATCTCAAAAGATGCCATTGAACTTGGTTGTGTAATTTCATATCTAGACAATTCTAAAGTATCTATTTACTCAGACTTTAGTGGTTCCTTTGGAGCCATTAAAATTCATTGCATGTCAATCCATAATATGGTGCAGTTCCATGTTTAGCTAGATATCACTTAAAAATCCCAATAGTTTATTTATAACAGCAGCGCTTTAAAATCATCAGAGGGCTTAGAGTTAGGGCGACAACTGCTGTAGTCTTGAAGAAGGCAATAATGTTCCCCTGACTTCATCAGGAGAGCTGCTTGCCTGGAGACTGCAAGATCCAAAGCAATAATTATGGCTCAGAATATTGAGTCAGTGGAGTAGTTCATAGACAGGATTAAAATCCGGATGCGAAGACTAAATATGAGAACGTTGCTGTGCATTAGCTGAAAAATCACTGCTAAAAATAAATAAAATGGTCAGGTTAATACCACCTGGCGGAAGTAGTTCACATTCTAGGTTAAGCACAAAAGCATTTTTCAACAGGCTCACATCTGCTTCCAGGAGATAATGGAAGGGGGAAAAGGGAGGCAGAGAGGAGATTCTTCTCAGCCAGCTTATAAAGACCTAAAAAAAAAAGTTTTTAAGTGTTGCATTTTCCCCATAAATGTTCTAAAGGGAACTTTGACAAATGCCAACCTTGAACAGCAGAGTGGCCTTTATAACTGTGGGCTGAGAAGAGTACCTAATGCACTGTACTGGCCTGGGTGGATGATCAGGGCATTTGCTTACTTTAACAAAAACAAAATTCTCCAAAATTCTCTGGGGATTCTCCAGAGGCTTAGCCATTAACAGCTTACAAAAACTGATCGAGACAATTTCCAGTAGCCTCAGTTCCTTCATCTTCAACAAGAACAAATATCAACAGACCCTAATTGGAGAGAGAACTTTAAAATCTTTCAGTAAAAATTCACAAAGCCACCACCTTACTCTCTTACCAATCTCCTGTTAAAACCTACCTCTGCCATAAATGACAACAAATCTCTACCATCTGGAGGCTTCTACGATTGTCACAAACTTCTATCGCTAGTTTATGCAATCGTGCCCACTTGTATGGTTACCTCATCACCCCCAAACCCCACTTTGCCTGTTTACCCCCCAGTAATATCTTGTCACAATCCTAGATGATGAGCTCTCTGGCACAGGGACTGTCTTTAACTCTTTTGTACCGTGCCTAGCATAATGGGGTCTTGATCCCTGCCTGGGGCCACCAAGGTGCTACTGCAATATAAATAATAAAATGTCCTCCAAGTACCATTCTTTACATTAGGCATCCAATACTCTTCACCAGATATGTAAATCATACAAACAGCACAACTGTGCAGAGGTGCTGAATGCCTACAGCTCCCATTGACTTCTAAGTTCAGCTATGAATCACCCACTGAAGTCAATGGGAGTTGTAGGTGCCCAGCATCTCTCAGTACCTGGCCAATAAAGATGACATATTTCCAATATTTGAGGGGAAGATTTTATTCATATTATGTGTCTGTGAGATACACCTGTCTGTTGTCTCAGTGTTTCCTTGTGCTCCCATGTCTGTCTGTATCCACCTGTTGTCTCTTGTCTTATACTTAGATTGCAAATTCTTGGGGGCAGGGACCATCTCTTTATTCTATGTTTGTACAGGACCCAGCACAATAGAGTCTTGGTCCATGGCTGAGGCTCCCAGGTATTACTGCAATACAAAAAAAACAATATTCTTGATTTCTTTTGCCTTATCTATGAAGGTTAAAAAATTGCAGATGCTGGGGAGGAAAAAAAAGTGTCTATTATGCTAGGCCAGGCATGATGGAGAAGGCAGTCAGAGAGTAAGAGTCTCAGCACTGCTGTCAGTCACCCTTCTTGAGATGGGAAGTAGTTCTATTTCCAAGGCAGCTGATCATAAGAGTTCCCCTTAAGCAAAAACAAGTGACTGCTGCTGGAGTGGTTGGTGGTTTGCCAGTGTGGAGTATTAGGGTGTAATCTAAGCTGTCAGAACCTAAATCATTTTACTCTGTCTGATGAGTATAGTCAATGCCGCCTTTCCAGTTCCTAAAACAAACATTTCAACCACAGTGACAGGATGCTTGCATAACTGTATGAAGGCCAGAATTACTCCTGATCGACATCTCAATGGCTGGATACAGTTGTTGCAGAGCTGCCAACTTTCATTATTCTATCATATCATTTTATGTGCTTTTAAAAGAAAGATTCTCTTGATTTCAGATGCTCACATACTACAGCAATGTAAGTACCTAGCTACACCAATATACACTGCAGCAATCTCACTAAGTTTTGACTTATTCTAAAAGGGCCACAGTCTCCTATTGTTTTCAGTAGGCCAAAAGCTAGGTAATCCTTCAATAAAGATGACAGTCCTAATGTCCACGTGTGGACCACGCAGGAGACAAAAGCCTGAGACGCTGGGAAAATACACTCTGAAACTCTGCTCTTTTTCCAGGTGTCTCAAGTTAGACATGCAAAAAATGGAGGCACCCAAAATCACCTGCCACTTTTGAAATTGTTGGGCTTAGTATAGTCAATGGCTGTCATGTTTTAAATCGTGTTAGATGTCACGGTTAAGCATAACCTGTTAACATGATTTTAAACACAACTGTCCTTGTCTACAATGAGTGCAGAGACATTTTTACACTTTCCCAGCCCTGAAGATACATGGGAATGGGTATGGAAGGGTAGGGACAGTAGAGAGACTGAAGAGAGATACTAAATGGATGGGGTAATTGTGAAAACATGGAGTGGAGGAGGGAGGCTGAGGAGAGAGAAATGTGGGGCAGGAGCACAGAGACTGAGGAGTGTACAGGGGAATGTGAAGACAGTGAAGGTAAGAGAAATATAAGGTGGGAGGGAGATTGTGGGACAGTCATGGGGGGAAGCGGAATGTGAAGTTGGAGTAAAGGAGAGAAAAGGTGGGGGCTGAGTGAATGTTGCATGCAAGTTGGACACAGAAAATTGATGGGGAGAGAAAAAATGACAGTAACTGAAGTCCCCATCTGAAATAGCCATGAGGAAGGCCTGCTTTTGTGTATGCTCCTTTAAGGATGAACAGTCAATTTAAAACGATCACAAAGTGAGGGCAGTGGTCTTTCCCTAAACAATCAGTCACTAAGCAGAACAGAATGAAAAGTGATTATGCTTTTTTAATCTCCATTTTTAAGCCAGACTCATAATTTTTGACTGCTGACAATACTGCTCACAAAAGCCATGTTTTTTTCTTTAGCATTTCCTATCTAGATGATTTTACTTTTCTTCCCCATTAAAAAACACAGTTGCCTAATCTCAAAAAACACCTCTGCTTCTGCTTTTCAGTGTGCCATCCATTCCACAAAATATCTAGAATTACAGAAATTAGAGGAAATCCTACACTTGTTGCTCATGTTCCTAAGACAGTGCTGAAAGGAATAATTTAACCACATTAATTTATTTCCCTGTTTGACTTCATCTTTCATTCTCTATTCTAATGAAGGAAATACCCTTCCATTAGATCTTATTTAAAAATAGTTGGATGTTAAGCAAACTACTGTTATTATGAAATTGGAACCTTTGGAACTCAAAATCTGCATTAAAAACATTACAAGCGAGGGTCCCACCAATTCTTCATTCCTAGTTCATTCAGACCACTCACTCAAGTTAATGGAAGTTTTGGGAGCACAAGGACGCTTTGTTACTGTGCTCCGGGATGATGTTTAAATAGTCTGTTCTCTAATTCATTTAAAAAAAAAAAAATAAAAGCTTCGTACTTCTTCCAGAGCATTTTTTATTATTTGACAATCTACGATAATCTCATTCCTGTGATGAACACACACACACACACACACACACACACACACACACACACACACACACAGAGTGAAATTAAAATTATATACATACTAAAAACTGGCTTAAGAGATCTTAAGCTTTTAACATAACACATGCATAGACAAACATTATGTTTGAGAGCTATTCACTATGAAAATACCAGCCCCTCATTTGATTACTAGCAAGACCCTAAACTAATGATTCTGAGTTTTATTCTGCAACAGCTGACACACTCACTAAAGCAAGAGAAACCCAGATTTCAGCAGGCAAAAAGCCTGACAAGACCTTCTTACAAATGGATTTATTTAGAATTTAAGTCTACACCTATATTTGATCAGTTGTTTGTCAAGTGAAGCAAGTATTGCAGTTCATTGGAGAGAAGCACCTCTGTTTGAAAGAGCTGGGCAAAGCAGCAGACTTGAAAGAGTTGGAACAAAACACTGTCGTGCTGCCTCCACCAAAAAAGATCCCTTAGCCTGTAATAAATCCATATATTGGGGTACATATGCTAGTAGAGAGGAGAGGTGAGGACCTGGGGGACAGCTACAGTCTGACACTGTTTAGGACTGCTCAGTTCTGGTCAGCTTTACATCACTGCAGATGCTGTCAAAGCCACAGGAAAAACAAACTATGAAGGAGCACAGGCCCAGAATAATGTAAGGGGACTGTTGCCCCCTTAATAACATTCAGTGGGGGTGTTTTAGTTGCTATCTCCTAGTACTAAAAAGGGGGGGGAAGGGTCAATGGGGAATCAGGACCCTGAGACTGATAGGCCCTTCTTCCCAGTGTCGCCCCCGCCCTATCGGGGTTACGATCCAAGCCTGGCCTGCAGAGCCTCTTAGCTGAGGCGTCTCCCTGTGCTGGGCCCGCTGCCCACAGTCCCCCTTGCTCCACCACACCCAGCTCCGGTCTGCTCCAACCCCAGCTCCACCAGTCTGTCTCAGCACGGCTGCTGCTGCTCTGCCTCCAGCTCCCTGGGCTGCTTCTTTGGCCCCTCTGGCTCTGGTTGCTGCAGCTCTGCTCCCTCTGCTCCCAGGACAGGTCTGCTCTGCAGGCTGCTTCTGTGATCCTGCTCCCAGCACTGACCTGCTTCGTGGGCTGCTTTTCTGGCCCCTCTGGCTCTGGTTGCTGCAGCTCTGCTCCCAGGGCAAGTCTGCTCTCTCTGGGCTGCTTTTCAGGTCCCTCTCGATCTGGCACAGCTCTGCTCCCCAGCTCAGCTTGAGCCCCTGCTTTCTCCTTAGCTCAGCCCCACTCTGTCTGACCCAGGCAAATCCAGCTCGCATGGAGGATGGGACCTCCCTGGCCTCCTGACTCCCTGATTAGCCTGCTCGCCCTGTCATTCAGGCTGACCTGGAGCATTGGCCTCTCCCCATTGTTCCTGGGGGCTGTCAGTCTCAGGGTCCTGATTCCCCATCAACCCTTCCCCCCTTTTTAGTACTGGACGCTAGTAACTAAACACCCCCACTGAATGTTAGTAAGGGGGGGGTAACAGTCCCCTTACATTATTCTGGGCATGTGCTCCTTCATGCACCCCAAAACCTTAAAAGGTTCATCCATAACTACATACAAGACCCTCTTATGCAATACATTCAAATTATCAGTGATGATGAAATTAAAATCAAAATATGTCACTCATTCAGCTTTTTCAGAGTCATATTTTTAATGAACGATGCCTCCCGTAGGATTTGATAATATTTTAGAATATTTTTTTGATGAAGAGGTTTTAAATAGGATGAGATCTGATTTATACAGGAAGGCAAAAAAAAAAAAAAGCTCCCAGGTCCTCAGATGGAGTTAACATTTATACAAAGTTCAATAGCTCCCAACAACTGTTGATCCTTTAAATTTTGATATAAGGGCTGTCAAGCGATTAACAAATTAATTGTGCGATTAATCACACTGTTAAACAATTTCATTGGTTTATCATTTTTACTGTGCAATTTGTAATAAAAATATACACTGATTTCAATTACAACAGAATTTATATGAAAATGTAGAAAGACATCCAAAATATTTAACAAATTTCAATTTGTATTCTATTTAATAGTGTGATTAAAACTCCAATTAATCGCGATTAATTTTTTGAGTTAATCGCGAGAGTTAACTGTGATTAATCGACAGCCCTTATATACACACAAGTGAACCCTTTTACTTCAACATATAAGAATGGAAAATTACAGCAAGAAAAAGTCTTCAAGTAAATTCCCAGTACTACAGCACCGCTCTTTCAATTGCTGCAACCGAGGGGATAATACTGAAAAACCCTGTTCCTTGAAAAGGAAAATTATGACAAAGAATACTGTACCAGTGCCAAGACAAATTAATTTGCCACAGGAAATCAAGCCAGACTGAGGTCTTAACTGTGTGTTGTGCATTAGACTAACATTCCAAAGAACACTAGAAATGTACTTACAGATCCAAGTCAATAATACACACTGCAAACTATCCAGCTGAGAACAACTGCTGTCTTATTTCAGTGGTTAAACAAAGGCAGTGCAAGAAGTTAACCAATAAAGCATGGCAATAACCAATAAAGCCAAATATTCTTTTTTAAAAAGTTCATACTGGTTTTCTAGTGTCACTGGCGACAATTTGTCAGATTTGGCTACCTCTGTTGCACAGTGAATGCTAATCTAACTAGTTAAAAATGACTGTTCAAACCCATATTTTGATAGGGAAAAAAAAATCTGCTTTTTGCACTTTGCATCCTGTTTCTGATACACTAGTGTGCTCCTGCTCCCATCATGTGGGTTGCTGAAGCAGAAGCTAATACCTGCAAATCAGTTGCAGAGAAGGTTGATGGAAGTTTATAATTTTGTCTTCAAGTACAACACAAGTATGAAAGTTCAGAAGCATGGCAGCTGAGTCAAGCAATTAAAGGTCATGGATTCCTAGCGGCCCCCTCAAGTCTGTCCTCCAGTGATAACATAACTCCAAGACTCCCTTCTGAGAATGAATATTTGTAAGCAGAATCCATTCCTTGCCTGCATTAGAATTGTCTCCACTTTATTGCTATAACAATCAAGGAAAAGATAGTTACCTGTTTCCGTAACTGGTGTTCTTTGAGATGTGTTGCTCACATCCATTCAACTTAGATGTGTGTGCGCTCGCCAGATGCACCGGTGCCAGAAGTTTTTCCCTCAGCAGTATCTATAGGGGACTGGCTCTGGCACCCCCTGGAGTGGCATGCATATGCTGCGGCATATTGGGCACTGCCGGACCCCCCCACCCTGAGTTCCTTCTTGTTGTAAACTCTGACAGTGGGGAAGGAGAGCAGGTCGTTGACTGGACACGAGCAACATCTCAAAAAACATCAGTTATGAAAACAGGTAACCGTCTTTTCTTCTTCCCCTCATGTAGGGGCAAAACTACCATGGCTGGAGCTACAGGGCAGAGAACATCACTCCCCTGCAACCAAGATGGGGCTGAGTGGTGGCTCTGTCCCGATCAGTATCAGTCGCTCCTCCTGGAGTTGGATCTGGCTGACCTTGACGAGCGCCTGGATCGGGGTCTCGGCGACTGGCAGCACCCAGTGGATCAGCAACAGCCCGCCCAGCAATCTATGCCTCATGCTTGACAGGCAGTACCAGGATGTGGAGAGGGACTGAGAACCAGAATGGACTTGGTGTCGTGAAGATGCCACCCTGGGGGATCGGCGACGGTCTGGAGAACAGTACTGTTGGTCCCTCGAATGCTCCCTAAAGCAGTACTGGTGCCACGGAGATTCCAGGCGCCAACTCCGAAACTCCTGCGGGGGAGGGGGGGCGTGCGTCCAGAGGTCTGCACCCAGTCACTGGCAAGACGCACCTCAAGTTTCTCTACCCTTGTCCAAGGTCCAGAGACGGGATGGGGCTGTGAAGGTTCTGCCCATCACGGTCAGAAGCATGTCGGCTGCAAGAGGGACACCACTGGTGGGACATCCCCCGCAACGGGGATTGTTACCATAGAGATGGGGATTATGGTGGTCCAAACATGGGTTTACCCCATGACCAGGAGCCCTCAGGGGCCAGAGTGGACGGCACCGGGAGGGACAATCTCTTGTGCTGCTTGCAGGGGCCTCTGGCGTGGACGGCACCCAGAGCTCACAAGGACCTCTGTCACTATCCACGGTAGCCAGTGGGGAGCAGGCTGGGCTACACCGCTTGACCTGAGCTAGGGCCTGAGATCCCAGAGGGGGTGAAGAGGTGCCCAAGACAAGCCTTGGTCCACCCCAAATTTGTCCTTTCCCTTGCATGAAGCTGGAGACCTTCCTCGCCCCATCTTCCTGGGCTTCTTGGCTGGAGCCATGAATCAGTCCCAGTTTGTAGACAGTACCAGCAGGGCGCTGCACACTGAGGTCACGGTGCCTGGTGCCGAATCGGACCACTGCTCCGGCATCGAGATAAGAGCAGACTCCATAAGGAGTGCTTTCAAGCGAACATCACGCTCCTTCTTCGTCTTGGGCTTGACATGACGAAGAAATTTCAAATTCTGCACTTATCAGTAATGTGACCTTCGCCCAAACATCATAAACAACTGTTATGTGAATCACTAATGGGCTTGGACCTTTTACAGTGATCACAGGGCTTAAAGCCTGGGGACTGGGGCATGCTCTGTCCTGAGGCAAAGTCCGGTTCACGACCTATTAAGTCTCTAAATAGTGATAGTGATATTCAGATAATGAAACTAAAGCTAGAGGGAAACTATATATAGTAATATACAAGAGGTAAATGAACGAACGAGAAGCAACAGCGCTAGCTAAAACAGCAACAACTCCATGCACCATTGCTGCCAGCAAGAAGGAAGGGGGGGGGGCGCAGTGGCGCCACAGCTGGTCACCTACAGATAATGCTGAAGAAAAAACTTCCAGCAATAGTGCATGTAGCAAGCACACACACCTAAGTTGAATGGACATGACCAATCACTCGAAGAAGAACCAGCTTTTTATATATATATATAAACACATTATGCCAAATTCTGTGAAATATTTACAATGTAGTTTTCAAACCTAAGGTACCCCAATTTTGAAGGTACTGTCCAACCACAACTTCCATGATGAAAGCAGTGCAGCAGGCACCCATTGGCCCCCACAGGAGGAGCTCAGAACTTTGCAGGACTGGCCCCTGCAGGTCTATCCCATTATTCTATAAATCTCAGTACTGTAATCTATTTCACTGTCTGATAGAACACACAGCTATTTTTAGAACTGGACAATTTATTACAGAACTTTAACTACTTCTTTGGGCTGGCTATTTTAAGACAACTATTACACATACCAATGCCACCCTTATCTCCTCTAATGCTTGGTTTCACTGCCATAAAGGTACAACATTCTGGGCAACCACAGCCATGTCAACACGAAAGAAAGCATGTGAACTAAACCAAGTGTGGAGGATTTGAAAAGCTCATCTCAACAGAGCTGCAGAAGCTGAATAAATCTGTTCTTATTTCTGCAAGACAGTGTTCAGATGGACACCATATGCACCCATTTTCTCCCTCCATGGCTCTTCTGGAAGTCTAAGGCACATTGACGAGTATCCTGCATACCTGGTACAGTAATGAAATCTTGTTGAAGTTGTCCTCTACTAGCAAAGAAGCTGCTTTCAAATGCTAATTTTTTTTTTTTTTGGATCATATATTTTCAATGTTGATCTTGCCACCATGATCTGGGTAATCATCACCTCCATGCTGCATTACTGCCATATGCAGTGTCTGGGAATTAAGCTGGAAGCAAAAAAGGTGCTCCAGCCTATGCACTGTGGAGCATTCCAGCTCCTTACTGGGATGCAACACATCACACCATTGGCTCTCCTAGCACCAATTCAATAACTTGGACATAATCTAAAAAGCTTCCAGTGGGTCTAGATCCATCTGTATTTAGTTTAGTCTACTTTTCCCTGCAAGCTTTAATGCCTCCCTCTGTCCCCCAGCCCGTAGCATTTTCCTGTCCAACTCATTTCTGATTATGTTCAGCTGCATTTACTGCCGCTTCTTTTGACTGTCCATTAATTAATATACAGAATCAAAATCTCACTGCCTAGCCTCTCTTAGCTGCAATTTGTGCCAATTACCACCTTAAAGCTAAGGAAACAGGCTCTCTTGGAGACATTCACAGATAATACACATACCACATATTTTAAAATATTATTGTTATTGTTGCTGTTACTGTTTCAAACTCAAACTTTAAACATACATAGGGCTGATCAGTATTCATATTTACAGTGCTCTTAAAGTACAAAAGAAGAACTTTAATTGTGGAATTGTGGCAGCATCTGCATAATTAAGGTTGAGTTCATTTTTAATATATTTTAAATCTACTGAATATGAAGGCATCTTCCTTCAGGTTCAGTAAACAACTAAAGCTTGGGTCAAATTCTGCCCTTAAACACATGCACAAAACCCCCACTAAGTCAATGGGAGATGCAGTAGTCCAACTGAGAGAAGAATTTGTCCTTTGATATTAGCCTTTCAAAAGGCTTTTAACATACGGAGAGGCATTTTGTCAATACAGAGCTTCGGACAGTTCAACAGAGCTGTTTACTAAATTCCTGGTGTTGCTCCGATACACAACATGACAATAATGCATCATCACAACACAGCAGCAAGTGCTTTCCCAACTCAAGCCAGTCTGGGAAGACTTTTGTTTGTATTTTGTTTACTCCCTCTCTTGCAGCCCTGCTCCCAGCTGCAGAGAAAAAGAGGGGATGCTCCTTTCTCAACCACTGAAGTAAGTTCCTGTTTACTCCTTTTCCCACCCCTTTGCTTGCCTCTCCTATGTGAGCACTGAGGCGACTCCCACACACTCCACTCTACTTGCTCAATTTCTCTAGGCTGCCAATTCACAAGAACAGCGTTCCTTCTGCTTTGTGCAATACTCCAATTCACTGAGCAGTGTGCTAGTCAGCTGCACCAAACCCATGAGAGCAACACATATGGCCATCCAGACTAGATGCAGTCTGCATGCTGTAAATTATGCATGACAACTCTGGTACCTTCTCTTCACTGAGAATTTCTTCATGTACGCTCTTGTTTCTTGGCTGAAAAAAAATATGCAGACTACAGAGTGCCTGCCAAAAACTGAGAAGGTAACAGAAGTCAAGGGTGTAGAACCAGAATTCTACAGCATGAGCTTATAATGTAACGTTCTGGATGGATTTTGTTCTCCTATGCCTTACGCAGAAAAAGAGTAGTAATATTTATTCATTGCATTTTCTAATTATTAAACGCTCCTCTCCATAGCAGCTCAAAGTGCCATAACATTAATTAAAAGATCACAAACATAAAAATATTTATTTTATTTCAGTGTTTTATAACCAAAACAGACAAAGGCTCGCTATCATTACACACACATTTCTCCAAGAGCCGAGGGTACAAAAAATAATGGCTTCTCTGCATTAAGGCTGGGGGCCCATAAGTGATATGGTCAGATTACTTTGTAGGAAAGAGCTGAATTGCTAAACCGCCTGAGGCCCAACAAAGATTAATTTGGGTGGTAGTCTGGATAAACACTTAAGAGGCTCAACTCTCTATTCATTATATTCAAGCTATTCTTGGCTCCCTGCTTGTATACACCGTGTCCAACATTAATGAACTAAAAACAATGAGCCCTTCACAATAAGATTGTTAATTATAATGGACAAATTGTTTAACATTCAAATGTGATGTCATTCTAGACCGGGGGGAGGAGGGGTAGAGTAGCTGCCCCATTTAGTCCATCCATCACAGACCAAAATACCACATCTTTTCTAATGACCAAATGAAGGTAAAATAAGAAGTAGTTGGTTTTCTTAAGGGAGGCAAAGATGTCAGTTGAGACTCCCAGCTGACAAGTTTCAAGCTTCATGTACATTCAACACACAGAATCAAGCCCCCAAGGTTAGCTGGGAATCAAGCAGCTTTAGAAGTTGAAACAGACATTGCAGACAAATGCATCCGATGAAGTGAGCTGTAGCTCACGGAAGCTTATGCTCTAATAAATTTGTTAGTCTCTAAGGTGCCACAAGTACTCCTTTTCTTTTTGCGAATACAGACTAACACGGCTGCTACTCTGAAAACAGACATTGCAGAAAGATTTATAGGATAGGTGTATGTGGCATGGACAAGGGAGTCCTGCCTCAAAAAAAATCAAATGAAAAATGAAATTGAAGTGGAAAGGAATGGCATCAGCAATGAAGATCCCTGTGGGGCTTCTGAGGTATACTTTCAGGATTGTTAAAGAGCTCAATCCTGCAAGGAGCTGAGCGCCATTGCAGACAATGGGAGTTGAAGATTCTCCACCCTTCACAAGACTGTTCAAAACCTTGCAGGGTCAAATCCTTATTGACAGAAAGCCTGCATTAGGCCATTGTTAAACTGATTTTTAAATGGAATTCCATCAGACATTAATCACTAAAATGCAACAACAAATAATCCCAGAACTGCCATACGTTTGAATAAGAACAAATATTCCCAGAGCTGTGGTTTAGACAGTGAATGCACTGACAGTAAATAATCTGGATTTTTAAACACTGATGTTCCTGATGCATCAAGATTCCAGGATGCTTTATTGTAGTGGTTGATGTACAATGCACATGGGGCCCATCAGTCACAGCTCTAAAATATATTCCTTCCATGCATCAAGAGAGAAACTTTTTGTCATGCAGATAAAGACAACAGTTCCTGATAGGACTGTTATAGTTTAGAGTCTAGACTTCAAAAAAAATTTTCACGGATCTAAATGCAGAACTTTAAATATTATTTTTAAATATATATTTTGGGTTAATGATACAGAAATTTGGTCTCAGGAGGATAGCTCACCCAGTTGTGCTATGTACTTTACGACACACAATACATCAGGTCCCTCAGTGATCTCATACCCATGCAGTAGTGAGAAAGTGAGGAGTTAAAACCCTACCAGAAGCCATAATAAAGACTTAAATCCACAAAAATAAGGTATCTTAACATTAGAATTACTGCTACAGATAACAGTAAATATCATTACACACACACTTTTTATAGCAAACAGCAGTCTAAACATGTTTGAGGGCAAAAACAAGAAATGCAACTAAACATTTAAAATCACATACTGTCATAAATATAAAGGGAAGGGCAACCGCCTTTCTGTATACAGAACTATAAAATCCCTCCTGGCCAGAGGCAAAACCCTTTCACCTGTAAAGGGTTAAGAAGCTAGGATAACCTCGCTGGCACCTGACCAAAATGACCAATGAGATGACAAGATACTTTCAAAGCTGGATGGGGGGCGGGGACGATGACAAAGGGTCGGGTCTCTCTGTGTGATGCTTTCGCTGGGAACAGAACAGGACTGGAGTATTAGAACTTGTTAATAAGTAATCTAGCTAGAAATGCGTTGGATTTCCTTTTGTTTAAATGGCTGGTAAATAAGCTGTGCTGAATGGAATGTATATTCCTGTTTTTGTGTCTTTTTGTAACTTAAGGTTTTGCCTAAAGGGATTCTCTGTTTTGAATCTGATTACCCTGTAAAGTATTTACCATCCTGATTTTACAGAGGTGATTCTTTTTCTTTTTCTTTAATTAAAATTCTTCTTTTAAGATCCTGATTGCTTTTTAATTGTTCTTAAGATCCAAGGGTTTGGGTCTGTCTTCACCTATGCAAATTTGTGAAGAATTTTTATCAAGCCTTCCCCAAGAAAGGGGGTGTAGGGCTTGGGGGGATATTTTGAGGGGAAGACGTCTCCAAGTGGGCTCTTTCCCTGTTCTCTGTTTAACACGCTTGGTGGTGGCAGCAAAGGGTTCAAGGACAAGGCAAAGTTTGTACCTTTAGGAAGTTTTTAACCTAAGCTGGTAAGAATAAGTTTAGGGGGTTTTTCATGCAGGTCCCCACATCTGTATCCTAGAGTTCAGAGTGGGGAAGGAACTTTGACACATACATATGGGGCCATCCGTCCTGACGACTGTTGAAAACTGCTGGACCCACATTTTCCGTGTCTTTCAAGTAAGGATCTGTGCATAACAGATATTTTATTATACATCTTTCACACTAGCAGCATACTTTAAAGATATGTGACCTTTTAAGGGTTGTAATGGGCAGTGGGGTAAGACGAAGAGATACCACGTGGTCATGGATGTAACTAAGACTGTTATAAATTTCAGTCCCCAGTATTTTCCTTAAGTCTAATGATATCTTCTTCGGCTCTCATATCACATTACAAAGGTTTGAAGTGACTTTACACTTATTTTCTGGGAGGGGAGGCTGAAGGTCAGTCAGAAAGGTGTCAGAACAATGTTAAACAATTCACAAAAACTGTATAGACATTAACAAGCAAAAATTGGATAAAGTACAGAAAAATAGCTTCCAGACTATCTATATCCTCCCCTTGGGGTTACATAGTCAACTCTTTCTAAACATTCAACTTCTTTTCCTAGCCAGAGAGGATGATTTAAGAACTAATTCATGTAGAGAAAACAAATGTGTTGCTTGTGCTAATTAAGTGTGTTATAACTTCAATTCAACATTATGCAATCCAAGCAGTGTGCAGCAAAGAGGGATAGCCAACTACTGGAGATGCCATTCTGTGCAACATGAGCCCATCTAAAAAACTCACTATCTTACAGACAAAATTATGCATTCTGTGCTATGTTTATGATCCCAGCGAACCATGGGCTTCAAGTATCTTGTGAAATGAGATTGGCAGCATTAGCCTTTCTTTCCTCACCTCCCATTTTGTGACTCCTGCAAACAACCTCACAGGGACTATTGTTTGATTAGTCTGAACTTCATACTTTAATATAGCCTATTGCCTCTTAGTACCAATCAAAGTTTATTATTTGAGAAGCCAGGGTGTTTCCAAACTGCAAATGTCAACATGAAGTAATGAAATCTAAGTACCCCTGTGATAAGAGTGCAAGAGGGCTAACCCCAGCTTTAGTTTAGTCTCCCCTTGCGTGACCAAAAAAAAAAAAAGATTATAAACTAAATGTTTGACAGACAGAGAGGGGAAAGATTGCCTATGGAATGGTCCAGGGGCTTTGAGGGCGTTGTCTACAACTGGGCTTTTGTTTTGCTTGTGTTAAAGGGATAGCATTCACCTTAAAAAACAGTGCACACTCCAGTCTGAATATATTTTACCTTCTGTTATTACAAGTAACCCCTAAAATTGCTAAAACTGACTGATTAGAGTTCCTTTCTCCTTCCACTGTTTATTTTGTGCATTTGACAGCACTTTGCACAGAGTCAGTGTCACTCTTCCTCCACTACATATAGTCACCTCTCCCATTTGTGTTCTTTTCCTCACACAGCCTGTGGGTGAGCAGTGCAGGGGGAAGAGGCAGCGGGAGGGAATATTGAAATACAGAACAAAATAGCCCTTTTGTATTTCAGTTACTGAAGAGGTTTCTATTCCTATTAGTTTCTATAAAAATATACATAGATTTTACTAACCAAACTTCCACGCCTAAAACACTGACAATGTTGGTTAAGACCAGAACCCAAACACTGTCAGATTGCCAAACCATGCCTTCCGGGGTCTGTGTTCTGCCTTGTAACAGAGCAGAGCAACACCCCAACTTATCATGGTCAAACACAAATTACTTCCTTACAGTATGAAAGAGCCTGTCCCCTTTCACAAATCAGCCGAGTGACAGTTGACTTTTACAAGCTTCAAAACTGCCTTTATCTGGTCCAAAACTAACACAGAGGAAACCTCCCCATTGTCAGACTATCAACTCTTATCTTAGTTATCAATTAACAAACACAACCAGCAGAAGAATATGAACCCAATCATGTCCACACTTACAGCTGTTCTTGTGTCACACACACATAGACCTACTTTCATTTCTGCTAGGTACATTTTATTTCACTTATTTTTAAAGCACTTCTTGTCATAGCATCTAAGTACTATATCACATTACATTAAGAACCAATTATGCCAGCTCCCCGCAATAAGTAGCACAAAACTACCATAATTGCTGTGAGTCAAAATATATGAAGCCATCAGAATGTCAGGAACAACATACATTTAACCAAATAAATACACATTACATTATGCTTTGAAGACTGCCATGCTCCCAAAGCTTCCAGACTGTGGCAGACTGCCAAGGAGAACAAGCTGGCAAGTCAGGGGCCCACAGCGGAAATAGCTTTGCCACAAGCCACAACAGCTCGTTTCCAGGTACTGACTGCAGACACGCTAGCCAGTCTTAACTGCTAGTACAGGATGTAAGGCAAGCAAGAAAGGCAGGGGTTCCAGGAATAGCCCCCTAATTGAATTCACAGGAGCACTTTAACCAGACGTATAAGAAACCTGGCGCAACAACCTCCTCTGAATTTTCACTCTTTCATCATTTATTCTTAGATTTTGTTGTCTGTTGCTTTAGCTTAAAAGCTGGATCAGGAAACTGCACTACACTTCAACTCTAAGCCTTTGTACTGCATTTCAGATTTTATCATGGTCAAATTTTTCTGATTATTATTCTTTGGGAGGTGCCATGGCCGGGAGGAATAAATGCTGATGGTCAGGAAGTTCGGACTTCTAAGACTGGTTCTCATCTAGTGATTCAGTATCCGGCTCAGGTAAAAGACCCCCCTTTCATGCCTTACTTTCTCCTCCTCCCATCTTCTAAAATAAGCATAATAATTAACTACCTCATAGGGGGTTGCAAGGCTTAAGTAAAAAGAAAAGGAGTACTTGTGGCACCTTAGAGACTAACAAACTTATTTGAGCATAAGCTTTCACGAGCTACATCCGATGAAAGGAGCTGTAGCTCACGAAAGCTTATGCTCAAATAAGTTTGATAGTCTCTAAGGTGCCACAAGTACTCCTTTTCTTTTTGCAAATACAAACTAACGTGGCTGCTACTCTGAAACAAGGCTTAAGTAGTGAATGTTTGTTATATGGAAGAGGCAATGCAGTCTAATGGAGTGAACACAGGGCAAGCAGTTCCTGAGCTCCCAACCCACCTCTATCAACCACAGGTTTCCTGTGATTTAGAACAAGTCACTTAGGATTATATTCACAGAGACTTATAGGCGCCGCAATGGCGAGTATTGCTGTGCCTAGTTTTTAGGCACCCAGCTGCCCAGTGAATTTACAACCCTGAATTAGGCACCCAGGCTCCCTATACAATGCCTGAGGAGAGTCAGGCGCCTAAGAAGTGGGTTCACAAAAGCCAGCACATTAGGATAGGGGCTGCTTAAGCTAGCCAATAACAGATTCTGAACAGATCCTAAGGCTCTCCCCCTCCCTCCAGGACTTGGGCATTTAAGTCCAGGCTGGAGGGAGGTGCCAATCTCTGCTACAGACTTAGCTGGCAACTGTCTCCTGTAGCCAGGTGCCTACCTTGTTTCTTGCAAGAATGACAGCGGTCTATGCCTAACTAAAAGATCTAGGGGGAAGGAGTTTGTGTAGAGTTAGGCGTGCTCTGAGAAAACCTAACTGGATTGGACCCTGCAGATAAAAAAGTTGGGACCATGCCTAGTTTCACCTGGTGTGAGAATCACTCTGGGGATTATCAGTTCTGAGATAGGTGCCCATGCACCTAGACTAAGGCAGCAATGCTAGTGATTGGGGCAGATACTTAGATGCTGCGGGATTTTAGCCACCTCCAGAAGCCAAGGTTCTTTTGGGACATGACAAAATTAAAGGTTTAGATCAGAGGTGGGCAAACTACAGCCCGCGGGCCACATCTGACCCGCGGAACCGTCCTGCCCAGCCCCCGAGCTCCTGGCCTGGGAGGCTAGCCCCTGGCCCCTCCCCCACAGCCTCAGCTCACTGCACCGCTGGCGCGATGCTCTGGGCGGCAGGACTGCGAGCTCCTGGGGCATCGCAGCTGCAGAGCCCGGCCTGACGCAGTGCTCTGTGCTGCCCGGTGCAGCCGCCAGTCCTGGTGCAGCTGCGCCGCCAGCCACTGGTGCTCCAGGCAGCGCGGTAAAGGGGCAAGAAGCAGGGGGTTGGATAGAGGGCAGGGGAGTTCGGGAGGTGGTCAGGGGCCGGGGAACAGGGGTAGGGGTCCGGGGGGGTCAGGAAGGAGAGGGGATGATGGGGGTGCCAGGGGCGGTCAGGGGACAAGGAACGGGGCGGGGGGGGAGGAAGGCAGTCAGGAAGGAGGGAGGATTGGATGGGCTGGCCGAGGGCAGTTGGGGGCAGGGACTCTGGAGGAAGTCAGGGGACAGAGAGTAGGGAGGGTAGATGGGGCAGGGGTCTCCAGGGGGCCATCAGGTAACAGGGAGGGTTGGATGTGGCAGGAGTCCCGGAGGGGTCGCCAGGGGCAAGAAGTGTGTGTGCGTGTGGGGGCGGGGGGGTGTCAGATAGGGAATGGGGGTCAGGCCGTGCCTGGCTGTTTGGGGAGGCACAGCCTCCCCTAACTGGCCCTCCATACAATTTCAGAAATCTGATGCAGCCCTCAGGCCAAAAAGTGTGCCCGGCCCTGGTTTAGAGATATTCTAAAGTGCTCAGCACCCAGCAGCTCCTACTGCGTGGGAGTGACTTAGGTGCTGTGCACTAGTGAAAACACAGCCACTTTATTTACATGCCAAAGTGGGAATTGAGCTTCTGAAAATCTGGACCAGATTGTGGCTGTCGAGCACTGTTCAAAATCACGTTGTCAGTGAGTCTAATCTGAAAGCCAAGATTATCCCTTGAAGAATGTAAATGTATGGAAAGAAAGTCTCCAAGAAGGCTTAGATTGAATCTGTGCCTATGAAAAATTGGAAGCAGCTGAAATCTGGGAGAGGGTTAACTGCCATAATGTTGGAGCCATAGTAAAAACAAAGGCGTAGGTCAAATTCACTCCACTTTGAAATTTCAGTTATCCCAGACTGCACAGCAATGGCTATCACTTCCTTGAGAAGCAACTGGAGCAGTCAACCTTAAATCAGGAGTCTCCATAAACAGATGGACAGTAGAAGGCTAAAGTTTAAATTTATTTATTGGAAACAGCTGCAAAGAATTTGATATTTGCCAGGATTTGTGACTTTGCAGTGGTGATGATGAGCTTTATGTTCAGGGGGACAGAGCAGAATGAAAGGGCTTGGGATGTTTGTTTTGGGGGGACGTGATGAAAGAACAACTTTGCTATGGTTAACAATGGAGTTAAAAAAATGTAGCCAAGTTTCTTACAAACCACAAGAGCTAAGTAAGAAAATGGATATTTTTAGAGCAAGCAAACAGAGAATAAATGTTCTGGTAAGACTGAAAGATCTGCAGTTTACAATACCAATTTTTGCTTTACTGAACATATTTGTATTTAACTCATCTTTAAAATTAAATCTCTTAAGAAAAAGTGTAATATAACCTATAGGAACCTAATGTAAATCAAACTGTTGCTGATCTCTTACTTTCCATCTTTAATGCATTCATATTTTATAGGACTTAAAACAATGTCTTCAGTATTGAAAAATCACCAATGTGAGCCTGTATTAGCCATTTTTCTCTGTAAAATCCAAAAGAAGAAGTTATTTTATTTTTTTTAAATGGAGATTCAGGATTAGCGCAATGTAAAGAGTAAATGGTTTGTAAAGATAAGCAGGAAAATACAAAGAAGTCATTCCGGACAAAATCAATATGGTTGAAACTTCAAGTCCAGTATAGCGAACCCCAGGCTTTCAAAAATCCTTGATTTTTTTTTTTTAATTTTCTTTTATTTGTGTTCTGGATTTTTAATCTAAAGCACTGTTTCCCAAACTTGGGATGCCGCTTGTTAGGGCAAGCTCCTGGCAGGCCGGGCCCGTTTGTCTACCTGCCGTATCCGCAGGTTCAGTCAATCACGGCTCCCACTGGCCACGGTTCGCTGTGCTTGGACAATAGGGGCTGCGGGAAGTGGCGCAGGCCGAGGGACGTACCAGCTACCGCTTCCCGCAACCCCCATTGGCCTGGAGCGGCGAACTGCAGCCAGTGGGAGCCGCAATCGGCCAAATCTGAGGACGCAGCAGGTAAACAAACTGGCCCGGCCCGCCGGGGGCTTTTCCTGAACAAACGGCGTCCAAAGTTTGGGAAACATTGATCTATAGGATACCTTCAGCTCTTTTCTTTATAACCATGAGAGCTAGAAAAACTTATTTTTTAAAAATGAAAACAAAGATTCTTATGACATAGCATGAATTGAAGAGCTAGGGCTTTAAGAAAAACATCAACTAGCATTAAGACTTGTGAGAGTGGACAACACTGCAAGTTTTAGAATAACTATTTTCTATAGCCACAGTCAGATGGCCAAATCCAGCTTTTCCTAGTGACACAGGGCCAAAAACTCTGAGGTTCTTATTCCTTTTGAAGTACTTGGCTCACAAGCAGTTCCCCTGAAGTCACTATTTGCATGAATAAAGAAAGCAGAATTTGCCCTGTACAGCAGAATCATCCTCACCAACAATGCAAGAGCAGTGGTCTCTCACATTTCCATCATTTTCTCTCTGCATCTACTCATGCCAACTTTAGCATAACAGCTAACTTCTACCCTGTCCCGAATAACACGCCATTATTGGTGTCCCATGATGACTCAAACTTCAGACAAGATCAAGGACAATGCTGCAATCTGAGGGTCACTTCTGAAGCTCCCCTCCCATCTCTTCCACATTTTTAGACCATGCTCTTCACCATTTGAATACTTGATTTTATTTCATTACTTACGTTTTTCTCCCACTTCCTCACAGTTTAAAAATTATTATTATGTACTTCATGTGCATAAGCTAAGCCATGTAAGCAAGTTCTGCATTTTGCTCTTGAAGAACTACGGCCCATAGCCACTCTTATTCATTGTAGAAACGAGTTCTACAGTCGTGAGCCCTCAGCCAAGAAAGTCCAGTCCCCCACGCTCACAAGTCTCACCCTGCTGGTTTGACTCCACTAATTGCATCAAGCATTGGCTGTTCTCGTTTCCTTGCTGGTAATTATGGCCCCAAAACATCATTTTCTTTGATACATATTTGGGCATCCCGTGTTCAGTACAATCCCTTCTCCATTTACACAAGTGTTACTTGCAAGAAGAAACGTACACCGCAGTGGCTTTATGGAGTTTGTTTGATCTTCACACAGCAGGCACACTCACAAACCTCAGTCCTCTGTGTGTAATACACGGGCATCTGCCTGTTAACTCTGGAGCAAGCTACCAAGATGAAAGCAAGCAGAGATATAAGAAAAAGCGAATCAAATACGAAGGTTGTTTATGAATTTATGCCCCCGGACTACTTGCGTATCTGCCATATAGGGCAGAAAGGTGATTCCAGAATATAATCAGGACTTTCAATGCACATTAACAAGAATGTGATTCACAACCACACTCAGAGTAGCTTGTTCACCATATTTATTTCTAGTCACTTATGTTGCCTCTGTTTCCTATCTGGAAAAATCTATGTTCATTCTTTCTGAAGGAACAAGTTAACATGAGCTTCGCTGCCATCCAAGCCACCTGAGAAAGTTCGTATTTTCTCCTTACATTTACTGTTCCTCTAAATACATTTGCAGCTGTGGTCACATTGTCAGATGCCCTGGCCTACAATATGTATGTCACAATGATAAAGTATAGATCAATGGCATGATGAAGTCCTGCATACCACTATGAAATTTCAGCCTTGCTGAGTCAAAGGCAAAATTTCCACCGACTTCAGTGGGATTGGGAGCTCATCCCAGGAATTTAATGCAGCCTGGAAACCATCAAACGCATAAAAATGTGGTATTAGGTGAAAACTATTATTTTTCCCTTGAGGCTGCTTGTTTTGTGTTTCTATGATGCTTCTACCAATTTATTTTGACTTATGTTTAAGGCAATGGATGTTTTCAATAAACCTACCCTAGTGTTTAAGTCTGATGTCTGAATGTGATATACACTCACAACCTCTGTTAATGATGCAAGTAAAGTGTGTGACTGATCCCGATCTCTGTCTGATGAAGTCTGGGTCATCAGCTGTGTCCATCGGATGCCTTTTGTTTTAGAGTGAAAATAAAAAAAAAAAAAAATTTATAAAATGAAGGTGTCCTTGTAGATCGGGGTGGGCAAATTACGGCCCGAGGGCCGCATCCGGCCCATCAGACATTTTAATCTGACCCTTGAGCTCATGCCGGGGAGTGGGGTTGGGGGCTTGCCCCGCTCCTCATGGCTCCCAGAAGTAGTGGCATGTTTCCCCCCCTCCAGCTCCTACATGTAGGGGCAACCAAGGGACACCGTACGCCCCCCCCCTGCAGCTCCCATTGGCTGGGAACCGTGACCCATGGGAGCTGCAGGGCCAGCGCCTGCAGACAGGGTGGCACGCAAAGCCGCCTGGACACACCTCCCTGTAGAAGCCGGAGCGGGGACATACCGCTGCTTCTGGGAGCTGCTTGAGGTAAGCGCCACCCGGAGCCTACACCCTGGCCCCCTCCTACGCCCCAACTCCCTGATCCCCCTCTCTCCAAACCCCTCGGTCCCAGCCCAGAGCACTCTCCTGCACCCTCAACCCCTCATCCCTAGCCCCAGCCCTCACCCCACCCCCCAATTTTGTGAGCATTCATGGCCCGCCATACAGTTTCCATACCCAAATGTGGACCTCGGGCCAAAAAGTTTGCCCACCCCGATGTAGGTGGTTTTGCTACCGGTCAGCTCTTCTCTGTATGACAAACAGCCTTTTCTTTCTAATTTTAGCCAAGTTTTTTCTAGTTACTTTACACACCTCATTGCCATCCAAGATCAAAACAGACACGTTTGAAATTTCAGTATTGTAGGTAGACAGCTAGATCCCAGTAATCTAGCAGCACTATCACCAGTGTTAGACACGGAGCATGCAGCCCTTGGGTCTAGATCAGCTGTACTCTGTGAAGGACCGAAGTGCTGGAGCAAAGGCAAAATTATGCCTCCTTTGCACACTCCCAATCCTGGAGTCATCTTGGAATCACTTTGTAACCTGGTTCAATGTGGAGATGCCCAAGGTTTCTCCGAGTCTTACAGGCTGGGAACAGCCTCCAAGAGGCCATTACATCAGGGAATGGAAAACTGCAGTAGTGCTCCAGTATTTTCCCATTTCCCGCAGCAAAACTGTCTATGCTGGATATTGTGAGAAGGATAGCATAGGGCCTGCTAATTCTATTTCTATTTCTAATTCTGGAACCTAAGGATTCCACCATATTGCAGGAACCCTCAGCTGGAAAGCTAGACTGCCATCTTGCCCCTTAGGGCCATAACAGAATCCTGGTTCCCTAAGAGTTAGTACTACACTAGAACTAGAATAAATGCTCTAAAGATCAGTCTGCTTTTGGATTAGGTAGATCAAATCAATTTCTTCTGAGATTTAAATTATCTGCCACCAAAAGTTCTGAGGGTCTATCGGGGGGTGGGGGGGGGTCCATCAGTTCCTATTATACAACTTCCATGTATTTGTGAAAAAAATGGAGCCCTCACCCTTTGGTTTTGCTCTCAGCTCCAGAACTGAGCTACCGTTCTTGGGATGGAAACCACGAGGAGAGATTATTATTAACTTTGATATTTTCTATTGCTGAGTCCTAAAATACAGAGAATAAGTACAGTCAATGGCTCCTCCCACTCCCCACCTCCATCCCATTTTCCTCCCCTGCTGCCTCTCAAAGCAATGGGTGGGGTTTGCAAAAGAAAAGATCTGCAACATTACAGCGGCACGAGTGAATCTGGGGGACAAAAAGCCAAGGGACTCTACCTTTGATTCATTACAGGAGAATTTAGTCATCTGCTGAAAATAGGATAAAAAGCAAAAAAAGCATTTTTGACTCCATATGTTCTATAAAGTCCAACTTCCAGCTAGAATTCTCCCAGAAAAGTCCGTTTCACACAGCTGAATAGAATTTCAGGCAAGTTTAACAGGTGTCAAGAAAATGTTTGATCTGTTATACACATTATAAATATCCTAGGGAACTAGTGTCTTTCCTGGTTCTTCACAGGCCAGCATGTTACTTATGAACCATTTTAACTTAGATCACCATCACAATGTTATTAGTGCAACTAGCTACTTCACTTTAAGTAAAAGAAGTCCACTAAAACCAAATACTTCTGATGGCCTTTTAAAAGCACCATCACATCCATTTCTAACAGAGTAGAGGGTTTCTTGCAGAAAGACCTCTGAATGATGGTATCGGGAGTAATCAATTACAGCTCTACTTTCTGCATTCCTAATTTTTCCTCCGTATGGGAGAGCATGCACAAAAAACTTAGTTGCTCTTAACATTTCTACTGTGGTTCTAACCACAGCAATGAGCCACATTCAGAATATTCCTGGTAGAAAACTGCTGTGTTTAAGTTTCATGTTTAAGTATTGCCTAAAAATACTCTTATTGCAATTGTGGGAGTAAAAGGCTTGAATTTTACTCCATTAAATTTTCTGGTGGTTTAAACCATGATTCCTTCTACCTGTAATTTATTTATTACATATGAAAATAGAAGCTATTTAAGTTCTCCAGGTTGTCAAGTGAACTGCATAAATGTAGCTGCTAAGCAATTTTTTTAAACGTTCCTAAACCAAGAAGTGTCTGCCAAGTTTCAGGCTTGGTGAATTTTTACTATCATATCAAGAGTCATGCCGAAAAATTGTGTTTCTAATGGTAATGCTGACAGACCTTTAAATGTTCCAGCACTAGAGACCTAATTCAAAAAAGCACCCCTATTCAGGATAGCACTTAAGCATGCACTGAAGTCCCACTTAAGTCCATGAGACCAAGCATGCTCTTTTTGACAACTCAAAGTGGCAGTCCTGAACAGGGATGGAGTTAAGAATGTGCTTAAGACCTTTCCTGAATCAGGGCTCAGGTGCATTCGGTGTATCCAAGACTTCTTGATATGACCACAACTCTTTTTTGTTTTACGCTTCATTGTTGGTACTCTTCGGATACGTTCCGCTGAGTCCTACAACCTTTTTTAAGCCTTTCCTTTTTAGATGTTCCAGCCTTTGCCCAAAATATTGGTGCACACATCACAAACAGGACTATATCCAGTGCTGCAAACAACACTCCTGAAACATCTCCATGTTTAAGTATAAACATTTTTAAATAATGTAACATTTCTATAGGATCTAGAGATAATTTAATTTTCCAGCTCACTGACTAATACAGTCATCTAGGAAAGTAACACTGCTGTGAGTTGAAGCTATACAAATTCAGAAGGGAAATAAGGCATACATTTTTTTTTTTTTTAAACAGTGAGAGCAATTACCATTGGAACAATTTGTCAAGGGTTGTGATGGATCCTCTATCACTTACAATTTTTAAATCAAGATTGGATTTTTTTTTTGTTAAATCTTCTCTAGGAATTACTTGGGGGAAAGTTCTTTGTCCTGTATTATACAGGTGGTCAGGCTAAATTATCACAATGGTCCCTTCTGGCCTCAGAATCTATGGAAAACCATCACTAATCTAGACAATGCACCTGGAAAAAGAGCAGTAACCTCATAAGGCTATGAGGAAGGTAATAAATATCCTTGCTACAATCAGAGTCAAAGTCTTGAATCTCCTACTTAAAATACAGGGAGACAGTGCTGGTCTCAGTCATGATTCCCCCCCCCACACACTCTAAATAAAAAAAAAGAAAAAAAAAAAAGGAGAAACTGGGATAAGCAACGTAATAAATTTCTACACCAACCTTACATGCAACACTGCTTTTGGCACCCTCCACCCTCATTCATATGTGCAGCTCCACTAATTTCTATGGGAATTTGGCAAGCGTAACCTTAATGCTTCAGTCAATGCCTCAGGGAAAATAAATTTGCTTTAACTCTGTAAATATTTATTAATACAATACATACTTAGCACTTACATGCCAGTGTATGGGGTCAGAGCTTGCAAAGTGGTGAGCATCTACCTTTAACTGAAGTCAAAGCGAGTGGAATCCACTCATTTCCTTGCAGGATTGGGCCCTACTTCATCAAAGCACTATGAAAACATACACCCTGTAAAGCAGGTATTTCCCATAGTTACATTTGCAGCATATAAATATTCTTAACAGAAAGCCCTTTTCAACCTTCTTTCTGCAGTATAATTCCCCATATCTGTGTATATATTACTAATTTATTTAGTAAAACCTTTCTATTTAAAAATAGTAGAATGCCGGCCACTGTGGTTTTTATTTCAATTTGTTGTCATTAGCTTTTGCAACAACTCCAATCACTTTAATCTTTGGATTTCCATTGAAAATCTGAATGTAATGTTTTAAATCATTCCATCTTCCCTTCCAGGGTTTGGAATAGTGGTTTGTGGTGGTTTGTTTTAAAAAATCAGAAGATCTATTTAAAAGAGTATGCATGCCAGGTTAACCATTCAGACATCTTCATGTAACATTTAATTTTCCACCATCTGATAGAATAATATTAATTATTCTAAATAAGGGCTATCAAGAGAGACATTCAGCATGGGAGCTACTAGCAATATAAAGGAATACTTCATGCAGATGTTTACAGAAGATGTGCAACTAAACTCAGTAGTGTGCCCATTAAAAAGTCACTGCTCAATCATATTATGTTGTATATGTTAAATAAAATATAAATATATTTTAAAAAATGAATGATTGTTCTTAAAACTACACATCCATCTGATTTCCACCAAATTATGCAGTTCAATGGAAGCCTGCACCAGATTAATCACAGTGTGACTAAAAATAAAATGAGTTGCCTACCAGTATTTTCTTCTTCATATCATTTAGCAGGACTGACTTGTACTAAACACACAATCAGAAAAGATGATATACACAGTTCAGATAGGGATGGTTCTTCTATTTAAGACTTTTGGATTGTAAGTGTCAGCGAATGCTATTCAGCTTTGTTCACGCCATTGCATTCTGGCTTTGCTTCCATCCTTGCATCTCAAAGGATGCCTGTAAACCACTATACATCCATAGACAAAAATGTAACTGCATTTGCTCAGCAAGGCTAAGCACCATGTCAGCTTATGCTGTCTCACTCTGCTTTGCTTGTGCAAACAGAACCACACAAGCCTACACCAAAACTTAAAAGGAACACAGCAAGACACACAAACAGAATGGGGAAAAAAGGTTTATTCCTTTTTTTCTTTTAAGTGAACACTTTCTAATTTGGGGGAATGGAAACAGGCAGAGGGATGTCCAGAGGAATTCACCTACAAAAATACAAAACCCAAGAATCATGGTTACTTGGTAGACACACAAATTCCACCAATCTACTTACTTTATTGGGACTGCTATAACAAGTCTGGCTGATGCCTCATCAGCCTCTCCCACAGCCCTAATATGTGGAAAAGAGAATACAGAAAAGGACCATGAGTTACAGGATTCACAGCAAGTCTACCCACCCTATAGCTCACATGCCCCTTTATCAAAGTAAATCCACTTACCATCCTTTGTTGTTCCAGAACCCACTTGCTGCTGTTCCCTTCTTCCAGCCATCACCAAGAAGCAATACATTCCCCTGTGAACTCCACTACATTATGGGGGGGGGAAGAGAGATGGGATTACTCACTAGAGATGTCCTCTCTTCAGACCAGGACTAAATCCTACATCTGGCTCCTAAAGGGGAAAGGAAGAAAGAATCAGTTCCACTCCAAACCAAAAAGAGCAGCAAAATAAAACAAAAACACACTGTTTTTAATAAAACACTGAATATATAAATGAAAATAATGAAATCTAGGTCCTCACCTCCTTGAGATCCACCCCCAAAATGGTGACGGGCTCTTCCTAATAGCCAGATATGTCAGCACACAGCCTATATGGCACTGGCTCAGGCGAAGGCTTGTCATTCTCCACTATGGCATCAGCACTGGTAGCATGAGGGTATAATGGCACATCCCTTGCACCTCATGGCACATGTGCACATCATCCTGCAAAAGAACCATTCCTAGCATCCATCGGAACAAACAAAAAGATGTGAAGAGGTGGAAATGTGCGCTACACAGTGGCAAATTAACACAAGAGCCACCACATGTCCCCTGCCCCATAGCGGCCCAGGGATCCTGGGCAGCTCTTACCATGGCCCAGATCTGGCTTCTAGACTGGGGCAGAGGAAGGGGTGGGGCCCTGTGGCGAGTGGGATATGGGGGACCCGAATGTTCTTGATGCTAGGGTTGCCAGCGTCCGGTTTTTACCCTGGCGGCTCTAGTCGGCAGTTGAACATCTGGTTGGTGGCGCAGCAGGGCTGGCAGGATCCCTACCAGGCTCCTAGAAGCCGGAGGGATATGCTGGTCGCTTCCCACGAGCCGCCTGAGGTAAGCGCTGCCTAGAGCCTGCACTCCTTACCCCCCCATGCTCCAACCCTGAGCCCCCCTCACTTCTGGCCCCACCGCAGAGCCTGCACCCCCAGCTCAGAGCCTGAACTCCCTCCCTCCCACACCCCAGCCCCTGTCCCACACTCCAAACTTGGTCCCAGCCCCTCTTGCACCCTGAGACCCTCATTTCTGGTCCCATCCTGGAGCCCACGCCCCACCCCCTGCCCCAACCCAGTGAAAATGAGCGAGTGAGTGAAGGTGGGGGAGAGCGAGTGACGGGGGGGGAAGCGGATGGAGTGAGCAGGGTCTTGTAGAAGGGGCAGGATCTCAGGGAAGGAGCAGGACTCAGGGCAGGGCAAGGATGTTTGGTTTTCTGTGATTAGAAAGTTGGCAACCCTACTTGGTGCCCAGGGCCCCAATAAATCTTAACCTGCCTCTGGTGCTGCATAATGCCTGGCTTGAGAGAGCTCTGCTGGGCATTTAGGATAGAGACAATGAATCCACATGCCCTGCAATGCTGGCATTCAGTGTTCTGGGAGGACTTAGTGCCCTCTCTGCACCCAAAATAAGATAACACCAACACGCTGCACCCTTTCAACTTGCACTGATTCAGATACTCAAGTGCAAGTTGCAACAGTGTAATTCACTAGTGAAGACAAGGCTTTTGTTATCAGGAACCATGCAATTGTCAAAAACACAGTCTGGACTCTCAGAAGTAGGGACACCGGTTTTCTGTTTGGCTGGCTCACACCTACAGAATTTCCTTCCACAAGAGAACAACATTGTCTCCATTCAGAGAAATTGCACCTGTATAAAACCTCCGTGATCCACCAAGAACACTCAAGTCACGGTTCCTCAGCCATCATCTCTTCTGGGAGGAGACCATGTTTCTCTCGCTTCTGACTGAAGTTTTTCCAGGCTGCAAAGTTCCCTGCCTATAGTGTGATACTTTCAGCAAGCCAGACTACTTAGACAGCCAGTGTCTGCATTTTGCTTTCTCTTTGAAGGCTATGAACAATGCAACTGCCAGCAATTATAAGAACACATGTGTATAATTACTTTAAGGTGAAAGCATTAGAGAAAACATGTTAAAAACAATAAAAGAACCTACACACGCTAATAAGTTTACCAGAGATACCCCCTAACTCCAGTAGTCAGTCCTTCAAACTCCACAAAGAGGTTTTTCTGTGGTTACAAGTTCCTAACAGTCTTAGCCCAGAACAAGCAAACCCATGCACAGACAAGTCTTTCATTTATATGGCTCAGGCCTTTGATCTTCAGACTCTGGAACAGGTAATCAGGACATAGCTTCAAAAGGCTGGATTTTTGCATAATTGGGGGTAAGGAGAAATTTACATTCACCATCCTCTAGAGAGTCCCAAGCAAATCACTTGATTCTGTTTGTTCCAAAAGTCCATTCTTGCATGCCACATTGTTCAGTACAGTCCTTTGAAGTTCATAACACTTCCCATGGTAATAGCCAATTTAGAACTGATCCATGAAAGGATCTTCCCTCTTATACCATAGCTACTTAGTTTCCTTAAGACCCTTTGGTGAGATACCTAGTCAAAGGCTTTCTGAAAATCCAAGTTCACTATATCCACTGGAACACCTTATCCACATGCTTGCTGACCCCCTCAAAGAATTCTAATAGGTTGGTGAGGCATGACCTCCCTTTATAAAAGCTGAGCTGACTCTTCCCCTAAAAAATCCTGTTTATCTACTTGTCTGATAATTCTGTTCTTTACTGTAGTTTCGGCCAAATTGCCCAGTTCTGAAGTTAGGCTCTTTGGCCTGTAATTACTAGGATCTCCTCTGAAGCTCTTTTTAAAAATTGTCATTACATTAGCTGCGTTCCAGTCATCTGGTACAGAGACAGATTTCAGTGATAGGTTACACAGTACAGTTTGTAGTTCTGCAATTTCATATTTGAATTAGATTTCTAGTATTTGTATATAACGCATGGAACTGGAGAGGCAAAATTTAGTGGAACAGGAATGTTTTATTTCCCCTCATACTGTATATTTTGCACAGTCCTCATCTGAAAATGATTTCCATCTAGCTTTACAACACTGCAAACCAAACTACACTGCCCAACAGTGACAAGAAAAGATTAGTTTAGTTTAGTTTAGTCAAAAGGCTTGTTGACTTCAATTATCAGACTCCAAAAGTCACTAAGGCCCCTTGTGTAGATGCAATTACACCAGTACAACTGTGCTTTAGCTGCGCTGGGTGGGACAGGGAGGGAGCTGGAATAAGCCATACCAGCAAAAGCACAGGTTTGCTTATATAAACTACATCCACAGGAACACAGTCTACTGGTATAGCTATACTGGCAAAACCTTCAAGTGTAGATCAGGCCAAAGTATGTTGTTGATTTTTGAGAAGTCCACTATGATCTGGACTGAGACAGACCATCTTTAACAGAGTCACATGTCCACATCTTTTAGTTACTACCAGCTTCAGGAAGATTTGAACCAATAACTACCCATCCCTAAGCACAAAAAGTTTTGTGCATTTATTTCTAAACTTTGTTTGCCATTGATCACAGGACAAGTTTCAGTGTGTACGATTCAAAATTCAGTATTTCCATAGTAGTACAGTAATAAACTCAAACCACTACAGCAGCAGCCAGACATATTTCCAGCATCATCATTAATCACTTGGCATAGCAGAAATAAAGTAATTGAAACAGAACACTGACATGATCAACTGTCCCTAGCTTTAGGAATAAACATTGTGGTTTGCCTGAACATTCCAGCAGCAGGAGGCTGCCTGTGAAAATGTGCTGCTATTCCACAGAAATTATTTAAGAAGAGTATTTGGGAGTGAGTGGTGGAAGGTCAGATTAAAAGTCACATAGCAAACTCCTAAATCGCAAAGGAAATAATGCTTTCTTTTCAGTGACCAGCAACAGTAAACACAGGACACCTTCAAGCACAGACTGCATTTAGAATAAGACCTGGGGTGGGAACAGTCTGCAAATTTCTCTTTAATTATTAATCAAGCATTCCATACTCCAGAGAGGTGAGTGAGGTGACTCCTGCCTGGAAGGGGACCTGCCCGCAGGCATAGTTTACCCACTTATAAATAATTAGGCTTGTCCTGAGGGATAAGCTTGGAATGTGGCAGAAAAGGGGAAAGGCATATTCCATTTCATGGCAAGAATAAAAACACAATCCAACTGTCTGATCCCCCTCTCTCTCCTCAAGTCTCATACAGAGTTTATTTTAATGCTTAAAAGGACTTAGAAGCTCCACTATGATTATATTACAGGAATTTCAACAATGCGAAACTGCTGCTGGACTAAGCAGTAGATATTTGAATTTCCTAGGGAGATTGAGAAGGAAAAAAAAAAAAAAAAAGAGGGAAATATTGCTAAATATGTATAATTTTATCTCTTTAATGGACAAGTAAAAAACCCACTAACTTTTTAGATTCTCTCTCCATAAACAAGAAAAAATTACATCTCTTTTAGGTGGAAAGAATTTAGTTTTAGGAAGTAACAGCACTTGCAGGAAAAAAAAAAAAAAGATTTCAACCTCACTCATGACCTTTCTTCAGGTATTAAACTGGAGATGTGCTGTCACTGGCCGGGGGCTTGTGAGGAAAGGTCCAGTGAGATGGGTGAGGAAGCAAACATGGATGGATAGGAGGGTAGAGAAAGAAACCAGGAAGTAGGTATTTACCTGTATCAGACCTCAGCTTTCCCAACACTGCCTCTCAGGGAAGGCAACATACATTTTGCACATTTATCATTGTCACCATTCAGGTTTCACCCTCTTTATCATGTTTCCAGATGAGCAACTTGAAGTGGTTTTTAGTATGCATTAAAATATCCAGAGCACTTTCATCTCTCTCTCTCTCACACACACACACACACACAAGCCACTTGTACAATTGTGTTTCCTCATTCACTGACGCATTTGGACTGCAAGAACAGGATCTCTCTAGAAGAGGAAAAAACCCAGCGCAAGCAACCAGAGAGAAAAGAACTCAGGCATTACAAAGACACAGGGCCACCTTCGCAGCAGAAGTTGGACATACATAGATCAATCCCTAGTCCCATTTAAGCCAACTGGAGTTTTGCTGTGGGTTTCTCATGCTTTGGCCCCCACTCTCAAAACAGAACCCTCTCCCCTCCTCCTCCCCCCCCCAGCCAGATGTGTAACCCTCTCCTCTTCCCCCAGCCAGATGTGTAACCCTCTCTTCTTCCCCCCAGCCTACATAGATGCTGCTGCCCCCCCCCCCCCCCGCCTTAAAGGGGTTTCCACCATATATAGGCTTTACAGTTTGGTGCAAGGACTCTCAGCCCCCCCCCCATACAAATTGCTCCAGCACCCTGATGTCCTGATGTGTAATAACCCCCCCCCCAGCCAGATGTATAACCCTCTCTTCGCCTCCCCCCGCCTGCGGGCAGATATACAATCCGGGCTCAACCCAGGTCCCTCACACCCACAGGCACGAACACCACCAGCTGAAACCGTCCCCGCAGTGCCCCAGCTCGCCGCCCCTGCAGAGCGGGCGCGAGGAGGGATTTTGCTGGAGGAACGCTGCCAACTTCGCCCCGGCTCCTCCGACGCCCGGGGCCGGCGCGGCGCGGCGCGGCGCGGGCTGCTCCTTACCGCCGTGGAGCCGGAGGAGGAGGCGATGTAGACCCGGATGACCATCCTGAGCAGAGCGGCGGGGACGCGGGCGCCTCGTGCTGGGTGTGCGCTGGCGGAGCAGCCGGAGCTGGGGCAGGCGGCCCGGCCCCCGGGGGGGGGGGAGGGGCCGCTGCGCCCCGCCTGCCGGGGTCGCGTCAGAAGCCGCTCCCGGTCCGCCTGTGCCGGGGAGGGTGTAGCGGGCATGCTCAGTAACAGCGGCTGAAGCCGCTGCCCTCACTCTGCCCTTCCTTGGGCTCAGGGGCTGCTGCTTCAGAAAAAAGAAGAGGCGGACTTGTGGCACCCGAGAGACTAACGGATGTATTTGATGCATCCGATGAAGGGAGCCGTAGCCCACGAAAGCTTAGGCTCAAAGACATGTGTTAGTCCCCAAGGGGCCACAAGTCCGCCTGTTCTTTTCGCACATACAGACTAACAGGGCTGCTGCTTTAGAGGGGTTCAAAGGCGGCAAATCGGAGGGGGGATGGGCAGGGGGCGGAAATTCACTGGCGGGGGTCAAGCCGCTGAAGGGCAAAATCAGGGATGGTGGGAAGGAGCTAAGGGCAAACCCCGGGGGCACAGGGTGGGGGTACCAGTTACCCCGTGCTCGGATGAGCCACCTGCTGTGCTTTCAAAAAAAAAAAAAAAAAAGGTGGGGACAGAGGGGCTTTTTTATTTCCCCTCTGACTGGAGGGTACCTCTGAGCATGGGCTTCCCAGGGCTGGGTTTGTAAAGGCCCAGGCATCTCAGCATGCCCTAGGCCTGGCAGCTCCTCTGTATCCCTTATAACGTGCCGAGGGGCTACAGGCGACCGGAGCCAGTGAAATATTTTACAGATTCACCCTCAAGACATAGGGGTCACACATTCCGGCTGTTTAAAAGAATCCCTGCTGAGACTGTACGTCTACACAAAGCCTCATAATTTGCCTGATCTGCTGCTGTGGGTCCCTGAGTTGCACTCCCTTCCTTAAAGGTAACCCCTCTAGACAGTTTTGCTCCTTTTAAAATGTTGTTTTTATTACTCTTATTACTTGATCCTGAACCTTTGTTATCATTGTGCAGATGCATGTCGTTGTGCCCTTTAATTTTTATTTTAATAGCAAACACTCATCAAATATTTATAAGTAAATAGTTGCTAGTAGTTTTAGCAATGGCATTGTCTTTCTAATATAGCACTTGCTATGTTTTTTACTGTGATGTTTAATTTGGAATTTTTAATTCTAACTTTTTCTTCTTATTTTTATAGGACAAGTTTATTCTGTTGGCTCATGTGACTTCCAGTCTGACTGATTTCCTAGCCTGGTGTCAAAACTTCTTTTGCATTTGATCCACCAATGGGGATTGCCTTTTGCAACTATTATTTTGCCTCTCAATCCAGCCCTTAGTGCTTTTCCACATGTCATTGCTTGTGCATAGAACCTGATTCTCAATATTCAATAAGGGCACTGTGCTATCTCATATTACATCCTTCTCAAGGGCAAAAATCTTCTGTAATTTTTGCTGAACTTAAGAATAGCCATAGTGGGTCAGACTAATGCCAGGTGCTTCAGCGGGAATGAACAGAGCAGCCAGTCTTCAAGTGATCCATCCCCTGTTGTCCACTCCCAGCCAGTCAGAGGTTTAGGAACATCCAGAGCAAGGGTTGCATCCCTGATCATCTTGGCTAATAGCCATTGATGGACCTATCCTCCATGAATTTATCTAATTCTTTTTTGAACTCAGTTATTGTTTTGGCCTTCACAACATAATGAACACACATTTACAATCCCAAGATAGCTTCACAACCACAAGAATTCCAGAATCATGAGTTATACACCCTCAAGTCATGAAATTTAAAAAAAAGAAAGAAATAATATTGGGTTCTTCTTATGTTCCTCTTTGTTCGTGAGCCTTTAGGATGCAGTAGGCCCGGTTCCACAAAAGCAGGAGCCTAAACACCTGAATGAATCTTGGCCTATTCTCATACTTTTTCTATTACCTCTCCTACACATTTCATATACCTAAGGCCATATCTACACTTCAAACTTATGTTAAATCAAGTTATGTCACCACGGAATTGCCACAGTTAGTATGTCATGTGCTCATGCCTACTTGACTCCTTGTGTCGCTGCTGAGCGTACTCACCAGAAATGCTTGTATCGATCCAGAGTGTGGTGCACCATGGATAGGTATCCCACCGTGCAACTCGCCACCGTCCACGATACTGTATTTTTGGAAGTTTGTTGGGGTTAAAATGGGGCACACAGAGATCAACTTCACATACTGCAGTGTTCACCATCCCCTAATTTTATACGTATCTCATATGTAAAATTATGCATAATTTTTGCACTTTTTTTCCTAAATCCCACAAACTCGCATGGCCCTCCTCATCTCTGACAGAAGCATGGAGTCTGCATGGCTCTGCACTATTGTCATGACTAGCATTGCAAGTCCAGGGTACACAATCCTGCTGTATTTGCAGAGCTGCAAGAATAGAAGTGATGATTCCATGCAGAACAGATTGCTGTGGGACATAGTGACAACCAATTCAAAATTGTTGGCATTCATGGAGCAGCTGCAGATGGTGGAGTACCAGTTCTGGGCCTGAGAAACAAGCTCCAACTGGTGGGATTGCATTGTAATGCAGGTTTTGTAGCAAAATGTGTCAGTAGTGGGCTTTTAACACTACACCAGCCAGCTCACTGGCTCTCACTGGCCAGGTAGTGTGGCACTCAGCACTCCAGTGCAAGCTGGTCTCCATATTGGAAGAGAAGATTGAAGGTCTGGAGCAACAGGTAACGACCCTGCGTTGTATACGAGAGACTGAGGATTTTCTGGACCAAACTCAGGATAGCCTTCTAGGGGCACAAAGCTCTAAAGATATAGAGCAGGTTGCACAGAGGAGCCAAGAGGCCAGTGAAGAAGCTTGGCAACATGTGACCTCCAGAAGAGGTAAGCGGAATGTCCGGGTTCCAGTAACACAGACACAGGTAACTAACCGCTTTCATGTTCTCTCCACAGGTACCAATGCGGAGAGTGGACCAGATGATATGTCTGGGGGGAGAAAGCAGAAGGAGATTCCGCTGGTTGGGAGGCATGAGATGCGATGTCCTGAGGTTGGGGGTTCCACGACCACCACTCCCAAGAGGAGAAGGCGGGTGGTGGTGGTCGGGGACTCTCTCCTCCGGGGGACTGAGTCATCTATCTGCCGCCCTGACCGGGAAAACCGAGAAGTCTGCTGCTTGCCAGGGGCTAAGATTCGTGATGTGACGGAGAGACTGCCGAGACTCATCAAGCCCTCGGATCGCTACCCCTTCCTGCTTCTCCACGTGGGCACCAACGATACTGCCAAGAATGACCTTGAGCGGATCACTGCGGACTACGTGGCTCTGGGAAGAAGGATAAAGGAGTTGGAGGCGCAAGTGGTGTTCTCGTCCATCCTCCCTGTGGAAGGAAAAGGCCTGGGTAGGGACCGTCGAATCGTGGAGGTCAACGAATGGCTACGCAGGTGGTGTCGGAGAGAAGGCTTTGGATTCTTTGACCATGGGATGGTGTTCCATGAAGGAGGAGTGCTGGGCAGAGACGGGCTCCATCTTACGAAGAGAGGGAAGAACATCTTTGCCAGCAGGCTGGCTAACCTAGTGAGGAGGGCTTTAAACTAGGTTCACCGGGGGAAGGAGACCAAAGCCCTGAGGTAAGTGGGAAAGCGGGATACCGGGAGGAAGCACAGGCAGGAATGTCTGTGAGGGGAGGGCTCCTGCCTCATACTGGGAATGAGGGGCGATCAACAGGTTATCTCAAGTGCTTATATACAAATGCACAAAGCCTTGGAAACAAGCAGGGAGAACTGGAGGTCCTGGTGATGTCAAGGAATTATGACGTGATTGGAATAACAGAGACTTGGTGGGATAACTCACATGACTGGAGTACAGTCATGGATGGTTATAAACTGTTCAGGAAGGACAGGCAGGGCAGAAAAGGTGGGGGAGTAGCACTGTATGTAAGGGAGCAGTATGACTGCTCAGAGCTCCGGTACGAAACTGTGGAAAAACCTGAGTGTCTCTGGATTAAGTTTAGAAGTGTGTGCAACAAGAGTGATGTCATGGTGGGAGTCTGCTATAGACCACCGGACCAGGGGGATGAGGTGGATGAGGCTTTCTTCCGGCAACTCACGGAAGCTACTAGATCGCATGCCCTGATTCTCATGGGTGACTTTAATTTTCCTGATATCTGCTGGGAGAGCAATACAGCGGTGCATAGACAATCCAGGAAGTTTTTGGAAAGCGTAGGGGACAATTTCCTGGTGCAAGTGCTAGGGGAGCCAACTAGGGGGAGCGCTTTTCTTGACCTGCTGCTCACAAACCGGGTAGAATTAGTGGGGGAAGCAAAAGTGGATGGGAATCTGGGAGGCAGTGACCATGAGTTGGTTGAGTTCAGGATCCTGACGCAGGGAAGAAAGGTAAGCAGCAGGATACGGACCCTGGACTTCAGGAAAGCAGACTTTGACTCCCTCAGGGAACAGATGGCCAGGATCCCCTGGGGGACTAACATGAAAGGGAAGGGAGTCCAGGAGAGCTGGCTGTATTTCAAGGAATCCCTGTTGAGGTTACAGGGACAAACCATCCCGATGAGTCGAAAGAATAGTAAATATGGCAGGCGACCAGCTTGGCTTAATGGTGAAATCCTAGCGGATCTTAAACATAAAAAAGAAGCTTACAAGAAGTGGAAGGTTGGACATATGACCAGGGAAGAGTATAAAAATATTGCTCGGGCATGTAGGAAAGAAATCAGGAGGGCCAAATCGCACCTGGAGCTGCAGCTAGCAAGAGATGTCAAGAGTAACAAGAAGGGTTTCTTCAGGTATGTTGGCAACAAGAAGAAAGCCAAGGAAAGTGTGGGCCCCTTACTGAATGAGGGAGGCAAGCTAGTGACAGAGGATGTGGAAAAAGCTAATGTACTCAATGCTTTTTTTGCCTCTGTTTTCACTAACAAGGTCAGCTCCCAGACTGCTGTGCTGGGCATCACAAAATGGGGAAGAGATGGCCAGCCCTCTGTAGAGATAGAGGTGGTTAGGGACTATTTAGAAAAGCTGGACGTGCACAAGTCCATGGGGCCGGACGAATTGCATCCGAGAGTGCTGAGGGAATTGGCGGCTGTGATTGCAGAGCCCTTGGCCATTATCTTTGAAAACTCGTGGCGAACGGGGGAAGTCCCGGATGACTGGAAAAAGGGTAATGTAGTGCCCATCTTTAAAAAAGGGAAGAAGGAGGATCCTGGGAACTACAGGCCGGTCAGCCTCACCTCAGTCCCTGGAAAAATCATGGAGCAGGTACTCAAAGAATCAATCCTGAAACACTTAGAGGAGAGGAAAGTGATCAGGAACAGTCAGCATGGATTCACCAAGGGAAGGTCATGCCTGACTAATCTAATCGCCTTTTATGATGAGATTACTGGTTCTGTGGATGAAGGGAAAGCAGTGGATGTATTGTTTCTTGACTTTAGCAAAGCTTTTGACACGGTCTCCCACAGCATTCTTGTCAGCAAGTTAAGGAAGTATGGGCTGGATGAATGCACTATAAGGTGGGTAGAAAGCTGGCTAGATTGTCGGGCTCAACGGGTAGTGATCAATGGCTCCATGTCTAGTTGGCAGTCGGTGTCAAGTGGAGTGCCCCAGGGGTCGGTCCTGGGGCCCGTTTTGTTCAATATCTTCATAAATGATCTGGAGGATGGTGTGGATTGCACTCTCAGCAAATTTGCGGATGATACTAAACTGGGAGGAGTGGTAGATACGCTGGAGGGGAGGGATAGGATACAGAAGGACCTAGACAAATTGGAAGATTGGGCCAAAAGAAATCTAATGAGGTTCAATAAGGATAAGTGCAGGGTCCTGCACTTAGGATGGAAGAATCCAATGCACCGCTACAGACTAGGGACCGAATGGCTCGGCAGCAGTTCTGCGGAAAAGGACCTAGGGGTGACAGTGGACGAGAAGCTGGATATGAGTCAGCAGTGTGCCCTTGTTGCCAAGAAGGCCAATGGCATTTTGGGATGTATAAGTAGGGGCATAGCGAGCAGATCGAGGGACGTGATCGTTCCCCTCTATTCGACACTGGTGAGGCCTCATCTGGAGTACTGTGTCCAGTTTTGGGCCCCACACTACAAGAAGGATGTGGATAAATTGGAAAGAGTACAGCGAAGGGCAACAAAAATGATTAGGGGTCTAGAGCACATGACTTATGAGGAGAGGCTGAGGGAGCTGGGATTGTTTAGTCTGCAGAAGAGAAGAATGAGGGGGGATTTGATAGCTGCTTTCAACTACCTGAAAGGGGGTTTCAAAGAGGATGGCTCTAGACTGTTCTCAATGGTAGCAGATGACAGAACGAGGAGTAATGGTCTCAAGTTGCAATGGGGGAGGTTTAGATTGGATATTAGGAAAAACTTTTTCACTAAGAGGGTGGTGAAACACTGGAATGCGTTACCTAGGGAGGTGGTAGAATCTCCTTCCTTAGAGGTTTTTAAGGTCAGGCTTGACAAAGCCCTGGCTAGGATGATTTAACTGGGACTTGGTCCTGCTTTGAGCAGGGGGTTGGACTAGATGACCTTCTGGGGTCCCTTCCAACCCTGATATTCTATGATTCTATGATTCCAGAGCCTGGAAGAGGCAAGGAGATTTTCATAGTGTGTAAATGGTGAAAAGGTGCAGGGAATTCTCAACTAGCATTGCGAGATATGTGGAGAGATGGGTGGCTGCTGAGGTGTGCCTCTTCCCTACCCTCTCCACCAGGCAGGCAAGGTGGGGGATGTGTCAGGATGCACCTTTCAGCACAGGATTGGACAGGAAAAAATCCTCCAAGCCCATTAATGGTTACCCATTAAAAAGCAGCACCTAAATAACAAATAAGGAAAAGAAAAGCTGTGGCGGTATGTTTTCCTGCAGCTTGTCTCATGGAAGGATGATGTTTAATTGCTAGTAGGATCAGTGATGTACTTAGAAGGATACCTGAAGCCCTCTCCATTCTGTAAACAGAAACTGGTATAAAAATCAGTCCAGGGTTTGCTAACACCTCCTGGATGCTTAGACCTGAGAGCACGCTCCAGAAACTGTGGAAAGGAACTGACATGCACGAAGGCAAACATGGCACCAGGCAACAATATTAATTCCAGGCAATCAGCCCTGCCAACTAGCAGTAATAACCAGGCAAACTTTGCATGCAGAGACCATGTTTAAAAAAAAATCTATAGCCTTCGTTGCAGACACAAATTACCCCCACTAATTAACAATGCAGCAGCCACAAAATAAGACAAATCTCCTGTGTCCCAACCCTACTTGTAAACAAAAATTTAAAAAAGAACAAAACCTACAGACACATTTTCTAAATTGAGACCACATCCTTTTTTTAAAATATGGCATGAATCTTTTAATCTAACCATTACAATTCCTAGCTTTGGATGCACACGAGCAGATTTTTTAAAATGCACCAGGATGCATGTGTGGGGAACAGAAATGAAAACTGAACCCCATGTGGATTCATTTTTAAATATATATGCCTGTTTAAATAGGTCTTTTTTCTTTACAGCCACTCCATCTTCATCATCCTTAAGTAAAGTCATAACTTGTTACATTGTAATCATTCCACAACGCCCAGTAACACAGTACAATCCACGTTGTTGAATTATAAATTAATTGCAGCGTTCAGCTGAAAGAGGAGCTGTGAGAGGAAGAATCCTAGGACCCGATTCTGCAAGATACTAGCTCCTCTTGGGAAGGGCTGAGTCCCCTCAGCTCCAAATTGAAGCCAGTAGGAGTTAGGAGGCTCAGCCCCACACATCTGATGCTCAGCACCTTGCAGGAATGGGCTATTACTCAGGCACAAATATCTTCAGCAATAACAAGGGGGAGAGCGTGTATTGCTTTTGTATATGGTCATTGCATTACACTGCTTTTGTATACGGTTGTTACAATGCATTATGTCGATTTTGCAGTTGGTAGTTTTCTGTCTCCCCTTTGCTGTTGTTGAAGATATTTGCTAACACAGTGCTATTCAAACAGGGCTCCCTGCTCCAAATAAATTACAAAAAAGCACAGGTGTAAAGAGAGGAAAATAAAATATAGAACAAACGCACAGCAGGGCTCATCTCTGTATCACAAATGTTTCATGAAGGTCTCCAGAACTTTTTAAGAAAGGAGACTGGGAAGGTGAATAAGATGACTCTTTCAACCATAAGACATGGCATAAAAGAAGGCACAAATTCAGGAATGGGTGAGGGAGATAAAGGGCCTTCTACTCCTATTTCCATTTCAGTTAATGGCAAAAACTCCCATTGATTTCTATGGAGCAGGATCAGACCCCAAAAGACATAAAGAGAGCATAGGGAGTGAGCTGGGGTGGCCAGTAACAGACGGGAACAGAGATGTAGTGGTGCAGATCCTACAAACTGGGTACAAAAAGAAGGCTTAAATCTGGTGCTGACTGAGTATCCCAGAACAGAGATTTTAGGAATGGAAATAGGGAATAAGAAATGAAGGAAGATCGGTAGGGCAGAAAGATTGAAATTTGCTCTTGGCAGTAGCATTGAAATTAGAATGGAGGGGAAAGAACTGGGTAGACCAGACAGGAAGAAGTTACAGGAGTTGAGAGGAGAGAGAACCAAAGAATGCATGAGGATTTCAGCAGGAGGGATGGAAGAGAAATTGGGGATTTTACAGATATTGCAGAGGAAGAAGCAACAGGATTTACACCTTGTAAGTGCTTTCTTTTAAAATGAACTCCAGTGTGATGGTTTCTTTTTAAATTAACAGATTTTGCTCCTGGTCAAAAATATAGGGCTACTTGCGTGTTTCATATAGAGTTAAAAGGCCTCCATCCTTAGACTACTCTCATTTATATGAATGTAGTTTATACACAATTAAATATCAATAGAATACACATCAGTGCCACTAAAACAATCACCCTCTGGAAAAATAAATCAAGCAAATTAAAGAAGTTATGTATAAACAGTTTTAAAACGATAGAATGTTAATATAAACAATTGCACTGCAAAGGAATTCATTCTCTTTCTTCATAGCTGTCCTGAGGGCCTCCCAGCCAACAGCTGCTGTGTATGGAGTTAATGGCAATCACTTAATCCCAGAGTTCAAGGAAACACATATCACAGGTTCTCCACCTGTTCTTTCACATTCTTTCTAAGGGCTGTGTGCTTATTAATTATTATTATTTTATTAATAATCAGTAGTTTATATAATGCCATCCAGTACCATGGTGCTTTACTAGGACTCTGTAGAAACTGTAATTATTAATTTATCATTGTTATTAATTATTAATCGTTACTTATTATTATTATTTTATTATTATTGCAGGAATACTCAAAGCCCCAATCCAAATCAGGGTCCCATTGTGAACGGATCTGTACAAACACATCTGAAGAAACACTCCCTGAAAATCCTAATCTCCTGGAACCAAAACAAATAATTTTATAGAGGGTAGAAACTACATCAGTTGTTTCTGTTAAACTTCTAAATTCCTTGAACCAGATCTCTTGGCTAAAAGAGTTTACTTGCTTTACAGGCTGTATCTGTATCATTTTTTATCGCCTTAATAAGATACATTTGGTTTATGGAATTTAAAAATCTACATACCTTCAAGTGGGCAAAGCCACCATCCAATCAGAGGTGCAGAGCCGCAAATAAATTAGTTGGGACCCTTGATTGTAAATGCTACATAAACCTTGGGGCAGTCTCAAAAAGATTCAGATAATCATTGTGAATAACTCCAAAATTAAGTACATAACCTTATACACAATAGTGTGCACTAAACCTTATTGTGGACAAATGAATAAAAGAAATGTGGCATTTTTAGTTCAAGAAGTTTTTGAGATCACAGATACTGTTCCAAAAAAACCTTGGAATGCTTTCCTAAAACATGAAAAATCTCTCTGTTTCAAACTCTCATATCTCAGGACTTCTCCAACTCATATCAGACTTTCTCCCAAAAAGAAGTTCTTTGTCAAGAGACTTCATATGTGAAATTTCAGGCCGAAAAGATGGCCTTTAACTTGAGGGAGGAGGAAAATTGAGGCTCATAATGTTTACAATGGTAACTGTCTTACATTAACCATGGAGTTGCTGCAATACCTAATAACAAAATGTATTCCAGATGTATGAAATAATGTTAGGTGTACATTTTCAAAGAGGTGAGTGGAATGTACAGAATGAGTACAAATCCCATCAAATAATGCATTACTATGAAAATACTATTTGGGAGCAGTCCACCCATTGAGAGAATGTGTCTATCAGCATCAACTTCTTCAGCACACTCACTTTCTTTCAACAACGTTCTTAGCTAAAATCTGATAAATGGAACTGATGACCTCAGATGACCTTAATTTCTTTCATCTGCAGTACACATACCCAACATGGCCACCTCACAGAAGAAATTCATATAATTTATTAAATGGTTAGTCTGACAACTTTTTGCTGACCTATTACAGAAAATTCAAATTTAAGTTCCATGAGTAAATGTTCCAAATGTCAAGATTCTAGCTCACTGGGAACATGGAGATTTATTGTGTAAATCAGTCATTGCATTATGGTAACTTTTTAGCTACAACACAGTTTGCTGTGAGATGTTAAATTAGGCACCAATCATGCAAGGAGCTCTATCTACTTGGACAGAACAATGCAGCCACATGGACTACCTTGCAGGACAGGGGCCATTCATTGTAAGCTCTTTGGGGCAGGGATTGTCTTTGATTATATATTTGTCTAGCATGAGAAGAGGCCTGTGGATACTACTGCAATGGAAACAATTAATCAAAATAATAAGGTAAGTATTAAGTACTGTGCAGTTAAATTGTAACACATTATAGCCTGCCGGTTTTCTTTGGGCCTTTTGCTCCAATTCTAACAGCTAGCACCTGCACTCACAGTAAAACACTGAAATAAACCATTCTCAATGGGCTAGAAGACCAAAGAGTGGCAGAAGAAAGTGAAGCAGAGTGGAGACAACATGGAAGTGGGCAGTTCTGAATGGAACATAAGGAGAGAGTTAGTTGAATATTTATTTATCAGCTCTTCTCTCCCTCATAAAAACTGTGTTTTTCTGTGTTGACACTCTAGTGACTCAAGCTATACCCTCTGTTCCTTGCCTATTAAAAAATCTATTCTAGTCATCAGTCTCCAAAGTGCACTTTAACAGGCAGTTTAGCTTCATGAAGGAAAATGTGTTAAGTTAACAGCAATAAATGCACTGGGTATTATTATAATAACTAAGTTTTCCTGACTCATAATAAGACATTTTCTACATGTTGGCAGAATATTACATATTATCTATTCCCATGTCACTCATCTAAAATTCATGCTATTTTTGTTTTCACTACTAATCAGTTTTGGAAGTGCTTAATTATCCTTCTCACAGCAGACCAAAACCACAGCCAAAACAAGGGAATCAGTATTTTCATTCTAGGGGGGAAAGTAAATGTTTTATACTGCCACCAAAGCAACACCTATTTTATTTGTTTCAAGCGCTCAGAGCTAAGAGTTATCTCTGTGCTGCCAATGTAGTATATATGCATATGGGGTCTTCATGTTGGGCTATTTCTCTCCCTTCATCATTTACTGTCCATTTCACAACACACTGCAGTCACAAAATAAAGGAAAATTAAAATAGTTGAATTCGGTTTTAGTTTATGTTATATATATGTAGGTCTATAATCATAAACCAAGGACTCGATCTTACTCCCATTAAGGTCAAGGGCAACACTCCCATTGCCTTTTGTGGGAGCAGGAGTGGTTTTAAGTGTGCCTTGGATCTTGACATAAATCTTTTGCTCTTCCTATATGGTTTGCTGGTTGCCTGTGAATCTAAAGGCCAGATTCATACAGCAACTTAGGTGCTTAACTCTCATTGATTTCAAAGGAAGTTAGGTGCCTAAGTAGGTTTGTGAATCTAGGCAGGCCCCAGAGAAGAATTTTGCATCTAGTGAGAGAAAAAAAAATCTTCCCTTTTCTGAAGCCTGAGAGTGGTGACGGTCTTTGAGCGCAGATCAGATAAACTGCGTCTTTATCTAAAAAACAGATGTATTAAGATCTGGGGACTAAATATTTGATTGAACACCAGTGGACTTCATCTTCTACAAAAGGTTAGGCTCTCCCCCCTGCATTGCTGTCTGCATTTTATGTAGCTGGAGCAAAGATAATAAGGAAGTTCTTTATATCCCCTTATTCCCCTGTGTGGCTGTGTAAGACAGCTCACAGCCTGTCCCTATATGAGGTTGGGAACCATACAGAAGAGAGTGCTAGCTTCATTTTGTGTTCTCTTGCCTCTGATTATTTGTTTTACAATCATAGGATAAAAGGAGTTAGCCCTGCTTACAGTGGATCTGAATTTGACTCTTTGGAATATAAAGGTGCATTTAGATATGACATAAAAACAACAAAAGTACCCTAAATAATATCTACTCGTGTTACAACCTGAGCTAGTATGAATTTATATAACAAGTTTACTGTGCCAATTCATCTCTAATGCCACTCCACTGAAGGCAGTGATATTTGCCCTAAGAGTTTTAAGGGGGAGACCAATATCAGACACCCTTGCAAAACTCGGTCACACCTCTAAAGAGAAAGAAGTGCTCTCTTTGGAAATGAAGCAGACCATATGAGAAAAAATCTTGGATAAATAGCTTTTTGTGGCTTTTGTGACAATTCCTTTTTCCTCCCAAAATAAGTTAATTCCAAATACTCATGAAAACTGCAGTGACCCAATATGAATACATTAGATAATTAAGCATTTATTACATAAAAATAAATATATGTTCAAATTAATATTAAAATCAGTTTTGAGATATCCCTGTCACTGTTTCAGACCTCCACAAATATGCCTGGTCTCTCAGCAGAAGCTGTCACTTCTGTGCCTTCTCAGCAAGAGGCCCAATCTCATGATGTAGAGCAGAACTCAGGGAATGCAGAACACATTGGCATAAAGGAGAATTTTACAGCTATTGTAAAATACGTTCAAATTTTATTAAACAGTGGTTTAAGCGGTGTCATTGTGCAAGCAGCTAATATGGGAAGCTGACCAGAAATCCTGATGTACACTAGAGTAGTTCCTTTGAAGTTGATGACCCAATACTAATTTACATTTCTTTCCCCTTACTGTAACAAAGAAGGATCACTGAACTGTCACTCTTGGCTGGCAGGTTGATAGTTGAGGAAAGCAGAATGAAGTTCTGCCTCTATTCTAAATCTTTTAAAGGGACTAGAGGGAAAGGTTAATGGCCTGTCACAGCCCAAGGAGTGAATCAGGCCGCAATATCTAGTTTGGAGTGAAATAAAATTCTGAATAGTTGAAGAAATTCTGAATAGCTGAAAAAATTTGTGGGTTTGATCATTACAGTAGAGGAGTAACTTTACAACTAAACAGAGACACCTACTGGAGCAGTTAGAGACCTTCAAGAACTTCTAGGCAAAGAAAACAGTTTAATTGCACTTTAATTCAAAATATAAAAGCAGCCCCCGGCAGCCAGGACCTTTTCATCACCCTAGAGACAATTCCCTCCCAAGGCAGGATCCCCAACCCTGAAGGCAGAGAAGGCACCTCTGGCAAGTGCACATTTGTAATTACGGTGAAGGGTTTAAAAGCAATAGTGTTTAATGTCTGATTTGCCCTGAAGCCTTGGGATGCATTCACTGCCAGTACAGCTACTGGAAAAGTCTGTTAACGTGTCTGGGGATGGAGCAGGAATCCTCGAGGGACATCTCCATGAAGCTCTCCTGGAGGTACTCTGAAAGCCTTTGTACAAGGTTTCTGGGGAGGGCTGCCTTATTTCGTCCTCCATGGTAGGACACTTTACCACACCACGCCAGTAGCAAGTAGTCTGGAATCATTGCAGCACAAAGCATGGCAGCAATTGGTCCTGAGTTTTGGTCGTATTCAAGCAACATCTGGTCTTTATCTTTCTGTGTCTACCTCAGGAGAGTGATATCATTTATGGTCACCTGGTTGAAATAGGGGAATTTTTGTAAGGGAACAATAAAAGGACCCCGCTCATGCTGGGCTGTTTGTGCTTGGCTAAAAGGGATCATCCTATAGCCATGCAGCGGGGGGAAGGGTAAAAAGATCATCCCAAATAACCATGCAGAGAGAGGTGTGTGCTGCACATCCACCCGAAAACTGCAGCCCCTCCTTTTAAATGGCAAACCCAACCAGCATTGCTTGCTATGGAAAAGGAGGACGCTGCAGTTTGAAAACATTCCCACATGTTATGAAGGCATTAGAAGCCAAACCCATGTACCCTTTGGCTTACCATGGCTGCCTGGAAACCGAATTCTGTTGCCCAGCCATGTGTGATGTGTCACCATACCGGCAGGCACTCAATATAAATGGCAAAATGTGACCTTGACCTAAAGCACATATACTGTCTGCTGTGAATTGCTTGAAAGAGTCTCCCTTTTGTTTTCAGAAATTTATCATCTTAAATTTTACTCTCCCTTTTTATCCCCCTGCAGATACAAAGGTTTCTATGCTCCCACATCATCTCCGTCCCTGAGGTTATCGCAGATTAGAAGGTGAAAAAAACACACTCGCAATGACCTGTTTTCCGAGCTCATGCAGTCCTCCCGCACTGATAGGGCACAGCTGAAGGCATTCAGTGGCAGAGTCCAGGAAAGCATTAAGTGAGTGCGATGAGAAGAGGCAGGATGCAATGCTGAGGCTAATAGGGGAGCAAATGGACATGCCCAGTCATCTGATGGAGCTGCAGAAAAGCCAACGAGAGCACAGACCACCGCTGCATACACTGTACAACCGCCTTCCCTCCTCCCCAAGTTCCATATCCTCCTCAGTCAGATGCCCAAGAACCCAGGGGGGCGGGGAGGAGGGAGGCTCCAGGCACCCAGCCACTCCACTTCAGAGGATGGCCCAAGCAACAGAATGCTGCCATTCAAACAGTTTTGATTAGTACTGTGGCTACAATAAGCAATGTGCCCTTGTCCTTCCCTCCTACCCCACCCGGGCTACCTTATCAGTTCTCTCCCTTTTTTTTTTTTTTAAATAATAAAGAAAAAATGCATGGCTTCAAAATATGATAGAGGTGGGGAGCGTGGTTGGCTTACAGGGAATTAAAAACTACAAAGGGGTGGGTTTGCATCAAGGAGAAACACACACAACTGTCACACTGTAGCTTGGCCAGTCATGAAACTGGTTTTCAAAGCCTCTCTGATATACAGTGCGCCTAGCTGTGCTCTTCTAATCGCCCTGGTGTCAGGCTGTTCAAAATTGGCAGCCAGGTGATTTGCCTCGACCTCCCACCCCACCTAAACATCTGCCCCTTACTCTCACAGGTATTATGGAGCGCACAGCAAGCAGTAATAACAATGGGAATATTGGTTGCACTAAGATCTAACCTAGTCAGCAAACAGTGCCAGCGAGCTTTTAAACGTCCAATGGCACATTCTACCACCATTCTGCACTTGCTCAGCCTATAGTTGAACTGCTCCTTACTTCTGTCCAGGCTGCCTCTGTACGGCTTCATGAGCCATGGGGGCAAGGGGTAGGCTGGGTCTCCAAGGATAACGATTGGCATTTCAACATCCCTAAAGGTAATTTTCTGGTCTGGGAAGTAAGTCCCTTCTTGCAACTGCTCAAACAGCCCGGAGTTCCTAAAGATGCGAGCTCCATGCACCTTTCCAGACCATCCCACATTGATGTCGTTGAAACATCCCTTGTGATCCACTAGTGCTTGCAGCACCATTGAGAAGTACCCCTTTCAGTTTATGTACTGGTTGGCAAGGTGGTCCAGTGCCAAGATAGGGATATGCGTTCCGTCTATCACCCCACCACACTTAGGGAAAACCATTGCAGCAAAGCCATCCAGTATGACCTGCACATTTCCCAGAGTCACTACCCTTGATAGCAGAACATCAGTGACTGCATTGGCTACTTGGATCACAGCAGTCCCCACAGTAGATGTGAATCACAGCTGTCCCCAGCAACAAATGGAAGTTAATAGATCGCAGGCCCTGGTTCTCATGGGAGACTTCAATCACCCTGATATCTGCTGGGAGAGCAATACAGTGGTGCACAGACAATCCAGAAAGTTTTTGGAAAGTGTAGGGGACAATTTCCTGGTGCAAGTATTAGAGGAACCAACTAGGGGCAGAGCTCTTCTTGACCTGCTGCTCACAAACCAGGAAGAATTAGTAGGGGAGCAAAAGTGGATGGGAACCTGGGAGGCATTGACCATGAGATGGTCAAGTTCAGGATCCTGACACAAGGAAGAAAGGAGAGCAGCAGAATATGGACCCTGGACTTCAGAAAAGCAGACTTTGACTCCCTCAGGGAACTGATGGGCAGGATCCCCTGGGAGAATAGCATGAGGGGGAAAGGAGTCCAGGAGAGCTGGCTGTTTTTTAAAGAATCCTTATTGAGGTTGTAGGAACAAACCATTTTGATGTGTAGAAAGAATCGTAAATATGGCAGGCGACCAGCTTGGCTTAACAGTGAAATCCTTGCTGATCTTAAACACAAAAAAGAAGCTTACAAGAAGTGGAAGATTGGACAAATGACCAGGGAAGAGTATAAAAGTATTGCTCAGGCATGCAGGAGTGAAATCAGGAAGGCCAAATCACACCTGGAGTTGCAGCTAGCAATAGGTGTTAAGAGTAACAAGAAGGGTTTCTTCAGGTATATTAGCAACAAGAAGAAAGTCAAGGAACGCTTGGGCCCCTTACTGAATGAGGGAGGCAGCCTAGTGACAGAGGATGTGGAAAAAGCTAATATACTCAATGCTTTTTTTGCCTCTGTCTTCACGAACAAGGTCAGCTCCCAGACTACTGCACTGGGCAGCACAGCATGGGGAGGAGGTGACCAGCCCTCTGTGGAGAAAGAAGTGGTTCGGGACTATTTAGAAAAGCTGGACAAGCACAAGTCCATGGGGCCGGATGCGCTGCATCCAAGAGTGCTAAAGGAGTTGACGGATGTGATTGCAGAGCCATTGGCCATTATCTTTGAAAACTCATGGTGATCGGTGGAGGTCCCGGACGACTGGAAAAAGGCGAATGTAGTGCCCATCTTTAAAAAAGGGAAGGAGGAGGATCCGGGGAACTACAGGCCAGTCAGCCTCACCTCAGTCCCTGGAAAAATCATGGAGCAGGTCCTCAAGGAATCAATTCTGAAGCACTTAGAGGAGAGGAAAGTGATCAGGAACAGTCAGCATGGATTCACCAAGGGCAAGTCATGCCTGACTAATCTAATTGCCTTCTATGACGAGATAACTGGCTCTGTGGATGAAGGGAAAGCAGTGGACGAGTTATTCCTTGACTTTAGCAAAGCTTTTGACACCGTCTCCCACCGTATTCTTTCCAGCAAGTTAAAGAAGTATGGGCTGGATGAATGGACTATAAGGTGGATAGAAAGCTGGCTAGATTGTCAGGCTCAACGGGTAGTGATCAATGGCCCCATGTCTAGCTGGCAGCCGGTATCAAGTGGAGTGCCCCAAGGGTTGGTCCGGCGGCCAGTTTTGTTCAGTATCTTCATTAATGATCTGGAGGATGGCATGGATTGCACCCTCAGCAAGTTTGCAGATGACATTAAACTGGGAGGAGAGTTAGATACGCTGGAGGGTAGGGATAGGATACAGAGGGCCCTAGACAAATTAGAGAATTGGACCAAAGAAATCTGATGAGGTTCAACACGGATAAGTGCAGAGTCCTGCACTTAGGATGGAAGAATCCCATGCACCGCTACAGACTAGGGACAGAATGGCTAGGCAGCAGTTCTGCAGAAAAGGACCTAGGGGTTACAGTGGACGAGAAGCTGGATATGAGTTAACAGTGTGCCCTTGTTGCCAAGAAGGCCAATGGCATTTTGGGATGTATAAGTAGGGGCATTGCCAGCAGATCGAGGGACGTGATCGTTCCCCTCTATTCGACATTGGTGAGGCCTCATCTTGAGTACTGTGTCCAGTTTTGGGCGCCACACTACAAGAAGGATGTGAAAAAATTGGAAAATGTCCAGCGGAGGGCAACAAAAATGATTAGGGGACTGGAACACATGACTTATGAGGAGAGGCTGAGGGAACTGGGATTGTTTAATCTGCGGAAGAGAAGAATGAGGGGGGATTTGATAGCTGCTTTCAACTACCTGAAAGGGGGTTCCAAAGAGGATGGATCTAGACTGTTCTCAGTGGTAGCAGATGACAGAATGAAGAGCAATGGTCTCAAGTTGCAGTGGGGGAGGTTTAGGTTGGATATTAAGAAAAACTTTTTCACTAGGAGGGTGGTGAAGCACTGGAATGCATTACCTAGGGAGGTGGTGGAATCTCCTTCCTTGGAAGTTTTTAAGGTCAGGCTTGACAAAGCCCTGGCTGGGAAGATTTAGTTGGGGATTGGTCCTGCTTTGAGCATGGAGTTGGACGAGATGACCTCCTCAGGTCCTTCCAACCTTGATATTCTATGATTCTATGATTTGCCCACTCCAAATTGATTCCCAACTGACCGGTAGCAGTCAGGCGTTGCAAGCTTCCACAGGGCTATTGCCACTCACTTCTCAACTGTCAGGGCAGCTCTTATCTTGGTATTCCTGTATTTCAGGGTGGGAGAAAACAACTCACAGAGTTCCAGGAAAGTGGTCTTACGCATGCAAAAGTTTCACAGCCACTAGGAATCATCCCATACCTGCAAGACTATGCGGTCCCACCCATCTGTGCTTGTTTACTGGGCCTAGAATCAGCGTTCCACTGTATCAACCAACCCCACTGCTGCCATCATGTCCCAATTGTCACATCCCATGCTTTCAGGAACATCTGTGTCCATGTCCTCCTCACAATCATCCTCGTGCTGCCGTCTCTTAGCCAGGTTCTGCACATACTGCAGTATAATGCGTGAGGTGTTTACAATGCTCACAACAGCAGGGGTGAGCTGAGCGGGCTCCATGCTTGCAGTGCTGTGGCATCTGCACGGGTAACCCAGGAAAAAAGGCATGAAATGATTGTTTGGAGTTGCTTTCACGGAGGGAGGGAGGAAGGGAGGGAAGGGAGACTGACGACACGTACCCAAAACCAGCCGCGACAATGTTTTTGCCCCATCAGGCATTGGGAGCTTAACCCAGAATTCCAGTGGGCAGTGGAGACTGCGGGATCTGTGAGATAACTTCTCACAGTGCCTGGCTCTGTGAGTCGATGCTAGCCATGGTACTGAGGGCACACTACACTGTCTTAATGCGCTTAGTGGGGACATACACAACTGACTGTATAAAATCGATTTCTAAAAATCAACTCTATAAAATCAACCTAATTTCAAGACTTGATAAGGAGACATAGTGTAAGAACTGTAAATAGTTCTAAGGAATTTGAAGTTTATTTTGAAGTGTTGTGCGTACATACATTGGTTTATAATTTAAGTTTAAATCTTTTATTATAAAAAAAAGGGAAATATGGAGTGGTTATAGAATTCCTGATCCTCTACAATTATCAGTAAGGAAAGAACAGGATGTGTTGCAGCAGGAAGCTTAATAAACGTAGGAACTTTATGGTTAGGGAGTTCTCTACTTGTTGCTAAAGCATTGCTCTTCTTTGTGTTTATATCCTCACACTACAGGGATGATCAGGGAAACAATTAATTTTAAGCCAATATCAAAAAATATTCCCCAAAAGTGAATCCTGAATTCATAAACACAAGGATCCTGATTCTCACAGTTAAATTAATCCAACTGGGAACAGGAACATACCATGTCACTATGTCCAACTAATAACTAATCAAAACAGCTGAAATTTTGAATACTCATAATGAACTGCTCACACACAATCTGTGGACCACAAGAATTATTTGTAGGAATTATTGAGCAAAAGATCAAATGCAAAATATATTTTTGTAAACTATAAGATTATGGAATATCCAAGATGAGGAAAAGAGGTACAATTATGTAAATAAATAATTCACAATTCTTATTTGTTCAGCTCTACAGATTACAGACTACTTTTATGTATATATATATATATATATATATTTATATATATTACATATGCAATTATGATGAATGTATTTAACAATAATTATGAACACAATACCTGTGGGATATTCTTAACTAATTATTTTTTATAATTTACAATATTTTAAGACTAGTTCAGATTACTGAATGAGTGGAAAGAGGTTATCAATGTTAATTGACTTATAAAGACGCTGGGGCAGCCTTGTCACCTCACCATCTCATTTCCTTGACTCATCAGAGTCCTTTTCAAACTACTCTCCTTGAGAAAGTGTTCGTACTTCATAAAGCAATGACAGAGTCTCTGCTCCAATTATCTCTTTCCCGTTCACCACTACAATTTTCTGAGTAGGCCATCTTGCTTGGACACCCCACCATTTTGTGACTTTCGATAGTCATGCTTACCATATGTGCAACATTTGACCTTTCAGTGCTTTGAGGTATACCTTTGCGTCTTCTAGCCATGAATTTGTTATTGTCACTGAATTTTTAAAAAATTAAAATACTGATAGAACTTAATTTCTTTTTGGTATTTTAATTCATTATTACGCTCTGTGCTCATTACCTCTTGATAATCATCATATTACATTGGTTGTTTTTTAAAGAATTTATGTTAGCCTAGATTTAGGACTGACTATCAAAGTACATTAAAAATGTCAGAACGTTTTATCATTTTAGAAGAATTGCAAGATTATAACTTTCGTTTTGCACAAAGGTGATTTACAGATTTTAATCTGCATATTTATAACATCATTGTTCAGTTAATTTGCTTGATTACTCACTAAACTGATTGGCACACTTGAGGACATTAACCAAGAACTGGATGTTGCTGTGTTGTGTGTGAAGCATCACCTTAACCTGTTTTTGTAACACAAAAATTCCTTTTGGGGATATATGAGGAGACCTTAACTGGGTACTTTCTGGTGTGCAATAATAAACTATTGGTGCATACCTTGAGTGCGTTGTGAGGCAGGAGGCTTATGTTGCTACTAATCTGGAGCTCAGTCATTTAAATTTGAAAAAAAACCCAATCACAACTTGAGGCCAGTTGTGCCACGCTGGTCTGGTGCACTCCCTTCTTCATAGTTCAAAATCAACAGAATTCTTTTTAACACAACAGGTTGAGGGATTCTCTTCTTGTGGGGGAGGTGCCAACTGTGCACCATTCAGTGCTGGTGCAGGTATGAGTTGGATTAAACTGCTTTGAAACCGGTTATGTGTGAGAGAGACAGAGAAAGAAAGAGAAAAATGGGGTGTACAAACTCCAAACTAGAAAGGAAGGGGTTAAATCGCTACTTTGGACCCAGGCACTCCCATCCTGCCACACCTGCAAAGCACATATGGAATGGAAAAGGAGCTTAAAAGGAAAGCAGAACAGCTGAGTAGCTGATAGACAGTGTACGCGTACTGACCTATACTCTGAGCCCTGGGAAGGAGCACTGCAGAAGCTCCTGCTGCTTGAGGCCTGGCTATAATGACTTTGCCAAACCCACAGAGAAGAGACTGGTGACTCTCGGAAGGACTGATAGTTTATCTTTGATTTCAGTTATTTAAGGGCTTAACTTTATCCATTGTGAAAAGAGGAGACTGGTAGGAAATGATCCAGGGAGGCAGCAGTACAGCACTTTGCCTGCGAGACTTGACTGCTTACCACTGAGCCCTAGATTGGAACCCGGTGGAGAGGGTGGGCCCTGGTCCCCCTACGTACTACCAAAGTGTTGCCAAAGGCATAAGTCAACCCATGATATGGGGAATGTAGATGAGAAAAAGCCCTGAAAACAGAAGGGTCAAGATCCTGAGACTCCTGACCCCAGAGCCCCTCACCTAACCCAGAGGGCTACCCCATTGCTGGCCTCTTTATATAATGTGAAAGGAGTGGACATTAATGTGTGACCTGGCTGTAGAGCTGAAACACAGAAAGGGCAGACTACTGCAGGGCTGGAATGACTGTCAATTGTGGGCACCAGGAAAGAATGGAGACTGCTATGTCCTATCTGACCACTTCACAGTGGGTAACCACCACTCTCCATTTAAGAGAGTTGTAAGATGCCATTAAGCTCCCTTGTGGAACCATGGGGCTGAGACAATAGCAGCCTCCTGTCCAAACACAGGCATGTCACTGACAAAAACAAAGCCCCATCTCAGGAAGGATTTTGCTAGCTATTGTTTTGTGAAGGTTTGTGTGTCTGTGAGGGAAACAGTAGAAAGACGAGAGATGCTGAGAGACAAGGCAGCAAGGAAGGTGGTCAGATACTATGGTGATGTGCGCAGTATAAGAACTGAGAATAGGATACAAGGACCAAACACAGCCTGAACAAGCACAGGTAAGATGGCCCTGAGGAAAGCCTAGAGACAGAGCTTATTGGGCCATGTGCTGACTGAAGGGGGCTTGAAGCTGCAAGCTAAGAAACTATCTCCTGTGTTTGATTCCTCCTGTATTCAGGAGTTTGTACATTCTTTGTAAATAAACAGGTACTATGCCTAATGATAGTGAAAATGGCAGCTCAAGTGAGAAACCAGCTCGTCAGTTTTTCTATGGACATTGGCCTGGCTGTTTCATAACTGGTATGGGGCACTACCAGAGATGGAACTAATCCTTATTTCCTTGAGATTTGCTGAGGTGTCTTGGACAGAATTGCAGCTATGTTTTTGCCCCATTTGTTTGGTACATTAAGCAATTGTCAAATAGTTAAACTCCAATGTATACAGTACAGATGGTATTCTGACTTAAACAACTAATTTCCATGGTCTCATTAGAAACAATATCCTTCTTCTTTCATATGGAAGTAGCAATATTTACAAGTTCATAGAAAGGTTTGAAATCCATTTGTGGGCTTCAGGAGGATCTAGCGGTCAGCTTTGTTATACTCATGAAAATGAAAAGATGGGGTACTTGTTCATAAGATGTTTGATAGTTTGGAGGTCTCCATATTCACACTGTGGTGAATCCTTGATTCTCCATTTGTGCATTAGGTGCAAGCATCTTCAATGTAATGTCCTAATATAGTTATGGTCATCCACTGTCTTCAGCAGAGCAAGAAACCAGGCAGTTTGATGGTGGGATCATCTATAAGGCATTTGTTGTTTACATCAGAGCCTGCCCACTGCATCCAGTAAGTGTTTTCTGGGTTGAAGTTAGATGTAGAACACCTTGTCCTACTGCCCAAAAAGGTCAGTGGAACTTAAGGTGAGTACAAGGCAGATTAACAAGTTTCTCATGGAGTGGGAGGTTTTGGTTAGCAAGGATGTTGGAGGAAGGATGTTTGTGAGGATTGGAAGCCAAGGCAGCGGAGTGGACTTCAGGGTGCCAGTCACAAGTCTCAAAGCTGGAATTAATTGGATATCAATGGACAGTGTACAAATTTAGCCATGGAATAAACTAAAGCCAGCGTTGCCATTTGTAGCATTTGAGCCCAGCTAGAGCCTGCTAGCTTTGGATGATATTGATGCAACTCTTTATTTTATGGCTCACCTGCTTCAGATGTTGTTTATGCAATCAAGGGTGACTTCTAGGTAGCAGAGGTTAGGATCGTGGGTGATTGCCTTGCTACAGATGTTAACGTTCTGCATCCTCTTAGCTTCAGAACTAATCAGATGGAAAGCTGACAAAACTGTTTTTGATGGATTGGGTTTGAGTCGTCAGTACAGAAAGTAGTTTTCCATCCTCTTCAGATCAACATTTAGGGTGTCTTCTGCTTCCATGAGTGTTGCGGCCTGTGTCATTCATGCCAGGTCATCAGCTTAGAACTTGTTGCACATCATTTCAGGCACATCACTTATGTATAAGTTAAAAAGGGAGGTTATTAGTACTGATCCCTGGAGGAGGCCATTGTGCAGACTCTGCTTTTTGCCAACCTGACTTCCGAGATGGACACGGAATGTTCTGTTCAAAAGCATTGACCTAATGACACAAAATGGCAGGTCCCACTGAAGCAGATTGGATAGCTTCGGCAGTAGGCCCTTGTGTCGGATGGTGTCATAGGCTGATGACAAGTTGATAAAAGCTGCAGCTATTTTAAGCTTCCCCGATACTGAGGACTACAATCCCTCGGAACAGGTAAAATTCAGGGAATGGTGTGGCTGCTATGACCAAGTGCTTGCACTGATACAATATTGAAATTTGGTATAATAATCACAATTCTTATTCATTATGGGCTACTGACAACAGGAAAAAATTCCCTATTTGAACTTTGATATTTGGCCTTTCCATCAGAGGTCACAAAAAGGTCACCAGTTTGTCTTATTGATTTCAACTGTAACACTGTATACATTTGATACATCTCAGGCATGACTTAACCAGCAGGATAGCAGAAAACAGGATGGCCTCTATTAAAAGCGGGGAATGGTGTTTGGGTAGCTGGGTTCAGAAAATTCTGTCGTGGACAACAGCAGGGAGTTGAGTGCAGGGCAGCTGAAGGAGAACCCTGTGTACAAAAGTCCAGGAGGTCCCCAACTCTGTTTCATAGATTTTACCCAAGAAAATGATCAAAGGCTAGTGAGTATCATCGGTGCCACCACTGAGAGACAGGCCCACCTGATAGCTAGACTGCTGTCAACTAATAAATATATAGGTTTGGATTTTCCATTGCTCTCACTGGCGTCAAAGGGAGTTTTACCATTGACTTCAATGGGAGCAGAGTTAGGCCAACTCTCAGCACTTCTGAAAATCCCACCAGAACTATGTAATATCACTAGGCACGGGTATTATTTTTGTTAGACATGTCAATACAATTTGAAAATGAATACTGCCTAAGAAATACAAGTTGCCTTGGAAGTTTCGATATTTCAATGGCTTTGCTCTAACTCCATAGAGGCTGCCATTTCCCTGCTAATAGGAAAGAAGTGACAGCAACTCAGACCAGGAGACATCTGCAGTGACATCAAAGAGAAAGTATGAAAAGTTTCCATACCATTTTTAGGTAAATTTCAATATGTACTGAATTGGAAAAGGTTGGTTTGTTTAGAATTGACTATATTTGTTTGCTTTGCAGAATATATGTATCTTTAGTGCCCTCGTGGCCAAGATGGAGTCTGCTCTGCAGGCAGCTCTGGCCAAGAGAAGGCACGCGCAGAAATGCAGCAGGAAAAATCCTTTCCACTCCAGGGGCATCTGTTCCAAACCCCACAGAGTGAACACACACACCCACAGGAAAAGTACAATGGATATAAGAAAGGGAAATATTTATTACCAGAGGGATGAGAGGAGAAAAACAACAAGAGGAAATATCGGGGGATCAGTAAAACACAGTTGCATCCAAACCAAGGCCCCACATGCCCAGTGGTAGCACAGTGTGAAAGGGCAGACACTGAGCAATGGGTCTGCACAAAGAGTTCAGGAGTCCTGCACAAAGAGTTCAGGATTCCTGAACAAAGTTCCAGTCCAGTGGTGAGTCTTGGGTGCTCCTGGTCATCTTCGGCACCAGTAAACTTTCCCCAACAAACCCCTCTGGTGCCCTCTTCCGCCGCTCTCTGCAAAACCACACAGAGCGACCACCTCCCCACTTAACTAGCTAGCAGCCTCCCTCCTTTTTCCCAGTGCAGAATCACAAGCCCCAGTACTCACATCCCCATGCAGCTCTGGGCAGCAGTGATACTGGGTCCAGCTCTGGCCTGTCCTTCTTGGACGATTCTTCCCTGGCACAGTGCTCCTCCTGGCTGTTGTCCTTGGGTGTCCCCGATCCACCGCCCTGCCCTTCCCAGGCTTCAGGCAGGTTCTTTGCTGCTTCACTCTGTGAGGGCCTGCAGGCTGCAGTCTTCTCTCTGGAGCTCCACACCCACACCCTGGAGTTTCCCTCCTTTCTCTCACTGCTCCCCCTCTCCCATTAGGAAAAAGATTTAAAGGGACCATGCTCTCTAACCCCCAAAGGGGTTACATATAGATCATCTATGCTTCCTTTGCCCTGAATCCTGTGAACTCCTTGTCCGGTTCCTGTATGCCTCAGCACCGTCCTAGGCTATCCCTTTTATTGATGATTTTGTTGCATGTTTCAATGAAACATTTAAAACTTAATTCACTACTTTTAAAAAAAATCTCCATCTTTCAAATTGCCAAACATGTTTATCCATGTTAGTATTTACCCCACATTTAATTACAATATCATGATGGTTGTATTTTAAAAGAAAACATATAGCTACCACAACGTAGGAATGTATGTTTCTCACACCCTTTGCAATTCACCTTTAAATGTCCTTTTTTATGTAGCAAAGATGATAAGATATCTATAATTTGTTTTAATTTTATCAATGGGAATGATACAAGGAAGGAATGGCCCACTCTAATTTCTGAAAATTTTATATGACAAGTTCCTAATTCAAAAAGAACTGGATCTAACACATGGGAATTCTGCATTAGATCTCATCTAGACAGCTAATGAGGAACAGATCACAGGACTAAAAGCTGGTGGTAGTTAGGGCTTGACTAAACTGGGATTTTAAACCATATCAAATCAAGTTAATCCAGTTTGAAAACACTTGCGTACACACAATGCATCTCATCACTGTGCGATAACTAAGGCTACGATTTAGTCATGGGTATTTTTAGTAAAAGTCATGGGCAGGTCTCGAGTAATAAACAAAAAATTTATGGCCTGTGATCTGTCCAGAACTTATACTATAAATACACCTGACAAAATGTTTTTTTGGGAGGGGGGGCAGTGCTGGAGGAGGGGCACTGCTGGGGGTAGGAGGCCGGGGCCAGTGGCACCAGTTGCTAGGGGCCAACAGGCAGCCGCTGCCAGGGGCTGCCCCAGAACTGCTGCCGGGGGCCACCAGGCAACAGCTGTCCCAGGACTGCTGCCAGCTCTCCCATAGTGTTTTGCAATTAGACTATTACTGACCTGTCCGTTTGCCTGTGTGCTCTCTCATGCGCCGGTATGACACGTTCGCCCCTTTAAAAGCTGACACAAAGCCAGATTTTCCCATTTGCTTCTGGATCCCAATGCATCGTTCTTGCAATACAACTACAACTGCATCCCAGAAACTTTACAACGTGCCTCATGCAGCCGCTTGGAGCAGTGATGAGACCTTGGATCTCATCATCATCTGGGGCAAAGCATCGGGTCATGAAACTCTTGTGGTCAGCCACCAGAATCCAGGTCTTTTTGTGGACATTGCAAAGTAGATGTCCATGAGGGGTCACAACCAGGATGTCAAGTAGAGCTGGATAAAGAGCAAGCAGCTCAGGAGAAAATGCATTGAAATGTGGCACAAAAGAACATAATCCGTGACCTGTCCATTGTTTATTCAAACAATGGTTTGTTGATAAATTGTATCCACTATTTGACCACACTTTGGTTTGTTATGAAATATATTAAAGAGGTCAAATAATCAATGTCAGTCAGGTTTAATAATATAGTGCAGGAAAAAGGTTCAATGTGATACCAGTCTCTGGGAAGCCATCTCACGCAGAAGGTGGGCTCCCAAAGTTACACTCTTCAACTGGTATCATTTATATGATGATTTAACAAATTACACATCTCTTTACACATCATTAAAATCCAGCCCATCAGTTTGTCCCAGTTCCCTAATCTTCCTTATCTTTGTTTGGGATACTAACATTACAGGTACTGGTCCATGAAGATACTTCCCTCACTTGTGTTAAGTCACAGAAAGAACATATCTTGATTTTGACAAGTTTCCTACCTGTTTATGCCAAATGTTTACTTCAAAAAATGCAAGGTGTTATGGGATACATAGCATAAGCGAACATGATTTATGTCAAAGGTCTGTGTAACAGTATAGGCCAGTTTAGGCTATATTACTGTTACAATATTTGTGCTTAATTTTATTGGTCCTTAATGCATACTAACATGCATATTAATGTGTGTGTGGCTAATACATATTATTAATATAAAATTATGCTAACCAGCATGTATTAGTCAACAAAAAAAATAGTTAATGTTCCTAGTTCACGAGATACAATAATTATGATGTGATTACATTTGTTGTGTGCAAACAAAATAAAGTGCAAAATAGTAATATATATACTTGGTGCTTTAAAACAGCCAGTTTCTCAAAGGTGAAAAGAATTATGAGCCAAATGAGCTGGGAGAAAGAAAAGAATGTGGATGATAATAGAACATAAGAACAGCCATACTGGGCCAGACCAAAGGTCCATCTAGCCCAGTATCCAATAGTGGCCAATGCCAGATGCCCCAGAGGAAATGAATAGAACAGGTAATCATCAAGTGATCCATCCTGTCGCCCATTCCCAGCTTCTGGCAAACAGAGGCTAGGAACACCATTCCTGTTCATCCTGGCTAATAGTTATTGATAGACCTATCCTCCATGAATTTATCTAGTTCTTTTTTGAACCCTGTTATAGTCTTAGTCTTCACAACATCCTCTGGCAAAGAGTTCTACAGGTTGACTCTGCATTGTGTGAAAAAAATACTTCCTTTTGTTTGTTTTAACCCTGCTGCCTATTAATTTCATTTGGTGGCTCCTAGTTCTTGTGTTATGAGAAGGAGTAAATAACACTTCCTTATTTACTTTGTCCACACCAGTCATGATTTTATAATACCAGTTTAGAATTAGTTGAAAGCATTTTAAGAGTTCAATTTAAATTTTTCACCTTTTATGTGGCTTATTTAATTCATCTCAGACAACAAAATTAAAAACAGATCAGATTATCTTGTTGCTGACAGGTAATTTTAATTTCTGGTTCATTGGCTCCATGTGTTTTTATTTAGGCTTCCAGCACTGCAGGAGAATTCCTAAGTCTCAAACTCTCTAAATTAATGGGGGTTTGTTTGTTGTTAAAAGTTATCCTAAAATTTATCCTAAATAGTAACTGTTTAGGAACATTTTAGTAGATGCCCAAAAGCCCAAATCCCACAATCTAGAAAGAAGCCCACACTGATTTAAAAAAAAAACCTGGCTTAGATGGGAAGTGAAAACAGCTATAAATATATATAACAAATGTAAGAAAGGGAAATCTGATAGTAATAAATATAAAATCAAAAGCTAGGGATTGTAGAAAATTGATAAGGGAAGGAAAAGGACACAAGGGGAAATCTGTGGTCAGTAAAGTTAAGGATAATAATGAGTTTAAATAGATTAGGAATTCTAACAATGGTATTGGTCCATTAATAGATGGAAATGATAGAATTCTCAGTAAAAATGCAAAAAAGGCAGAAGTATTCAAAAATATTTCTGTTCTGTATTTGGGATAAACCCAGGTGATGCAGCCATATCATGTGGATTATGTTATGATGAAATACTTTCCATTCCAACAATACCTAAAGATGTTAAACAGCAGTGACTAAAAAGACATTTTAAAATCAGCAGGTCCAGATAACTTACATCCAAGAGTTTTCGAAGAGCTGGCTGATGAGCTTTCTGGACTGTTAATGTTGATTTCCTTGAGACATGGAACACTGGGGAAGTTCCAGAGTACTGGAAGAAAGCTAATGTTGTGCCAATATTTAAAAAGGGTAAATGGGACAATCTGGGTAATTATAGGCCTGTCACAAGTCTCCATTAGTCCCTCTTCTGCTATTGGATGCTCTATTCGAATGGATTGGGGTAGGGGTGGTTGCGACACAGAGATCCAAATTCTAGTATCTGTGGGTTTATCGTAGTAATTATGGACTATGCCACTTGATACCTGGAAGATGTGCCCTTGGCAACGTCACAGGCCATAGCTAATGAGCTATTTAAAGTATTTCCCTGAACAGGGAAATATATATACAGGGATCCTGTATATGATATTAATTGATATGGGGAGTGCATTCATGTCCCAGCTAATCCAGGAGTTATGTTCCCCCTTTTATATATGATTAGTAAGAACCTCTGTTTACCACACACAGACAGGCTAGTAGAATGCTTTAACAGGGAACTTAAAGGAATGCTATGAACATTTGTGACTACTGAATCCTGAAATTGCGATAAGATGCTATTGTACCTAATGTTTGCAGGCCAAGAAGTCCCACAGTGGGACTTCTATGGGGTTCTTGCCATTCAAGTTACTATATGGCAGACAGCCCAGGGCCAGGAGTATTTTAGACCTCTTGCAAAAATTCTGGCATGACCAAAGTATCGAGGGCCAGAATGTAACTCAGTATGTCCTCAGTCTATAGGAATGACTAGACTTAGCATCTGAAGAAGAGGTGTTTTACCCACGAAAGCTTATGCCCAAATAAATCTGTTAGTCTTTAAGGTGCCACCATACTCCTTGTTGTTTTTGTGGATATAGACTAACATGGCTACCCCCTAATATTAGACATAGTAGGGACCTTTGCCAGAAAGAAGATGTGGGCTGCACAACATTCCTAAAATACAGGAGGTTTGATTAGCTTTTATGATCACAATGGTCCCTTCCGGCTCTACAGTCTATGAACAATCTCTGAGGCCCAGATTCACAACAGTACTTAGATGACTAATCTCTACAATTAGGTGTCTAAATCTCATTCTTAGGGCACCACTGTTATTCATAAAACTCCTGTTCAGTTTCTGCCTAACTCTGCAGACACCTAAACTTGGTCAGAGCCTACATTTTTTCAGCAGTTTTCCTAGGCATAAGCACCGACTTCCACTGTTCCCGGTAGGTGCTTGACCGCACCCCACCCATGGCCCCACCTCCATTCCATCCCTTCCCTTTGCTGGTGGGTGCAAAGCACCCACTAATTTTTCCCCAAGGGTGCTACAGCCCCGGAGCACCCATGAGTTGGTGTCTATGCTAGGCACCCATGTTTCTGCCTCTGGGCATACACACTGCTCCTTCACCGTAGGTGCCTGAACACCTAATCCTGCCTATGCTCCAGAGTGATTCACGAACCAGGTGAAGATAGGCACTTGCCCATCTAACTCACACATGGGGCCTGATATGGTAGGCTTGCTTAGACGCTAACTCCTCACCACAACAAGTCATTCCTTTAATCCTGGGGTTTATGCACTCAGCCAGTCTGTGGGAGACCACTGCTTCAAGTCCTCCTCCGCCCCACGAGAAGAAGGGATTTGAACAGGGATCTATCACCTCATGGAAGAGTGCTCTAACCACTTGATTAGAAAAGGAGTATTTGTGGCACCTTAATTTTGTTAGTCTCTAAGGTGCCACAAGTACTCCTTTTCTTTTTGCGGATACAGACTAAAATGGCTGCTACTCTGAAACCTGTCACTTGATTAGAGTCAGTCTCACTCTCTATGGCCCAATTAACATTTAATTAAAGCGAAACATCTTCAACAGGCAAGACTGAGAGAACCCCACATCGGTCCATTCTTTAGCTCAGGGGTTAAGGCACTCTCCTGAGTGGTGGCAGATCCTTGATCAAATGCTTTATCCTCAACATCAGATGTAGGAAATCAAACCAGTGGTTTCCTGCATTCTGGTTGACTAAAGTTGATAAGGGAGATCTACCAGTTCCCCAGCTATTGCATGTGGAGTTAGGTGGTGTAAGAGCATGCCTACCAGATTAGGCCCTACACACGTGTTAGATGGAGTAGCACCTATCTTTCCCCAGTTCATGAATCGTTAGCAGAGATAGGCACCTAAGTTTGGGCTGCAGGGAAGCACCTATCAGAGAGGGGCAGGGTTTAGCACACCCAACACACATCAACATCTCCTATTAGCTAGCTTAGCTGGCTCCCCACCTAGTATGCTGGCTTTGTGAATCACATTGTAAGACACCTGTCTCGTCCCATACATTGTATAGATGCCTTTGTGGATCACAGAATTGTTCCTGTGATTTTCTGGATGCCTAAAAATTAGGCGTTGCAATGCTGAGAGTCACAACACCAAAGTTCCTTTGTGAATCAGGGCCTGAGTGTGTGGAGACACTTATTCTTACACCTCGCGCTTTTTAATCTGAAATCATCTTTGGCCAATGGCTGACTCAAAATGCATTGCATATGGCACAATCATATTGTTGCCCCTTTTGGCCCAAGTGGTGAGGCAATATTTGGGGACTTCCCAGGCTGTTTCCACTGGAAGGAGAAATTGACAATACAACTCGGGTACCTCTTTGATGCAAATGTGTTTATTTACAAAGAATGTACACAAAGTCCTGTTTCCATGATCATAGTAGAAATAAATAACAGCAGGCAGCCCAAGTCTGCTTTTCCCACAAGTAGCGTGTCCAAAAGAAGCTCTGTCTCATCTTCCTCCCAAGGACACGCTTTGTCACAATTTCAGGGTAATTGCACCTGTATCCCTTTCCTCCATGGTCCACTCCAGGAGTTTCTAGTTTGGTCTCAGGTCTCCAGCTGTCACCTGTCTCTGGGCAGGAACCCCTGTCCCACTCCCTTTTGATTGGTAGGTTTTAAACCTGCACTGCTCCCTCCCTTATACTGCAATATTTCCAGCAATTTCCTAGTGATTATTAAAATCAATTTGTTCCATGAACATTTTCAGAAAAATTAAAATATTTTTGTAAAACAATAAGGTGACAAGAAAAGCGTAGTAAACATAATGTAAAAGTTAGTTGTGGAACTAACTCCATGTGTTATAGTTTCCAAAACACTCAACCACACAAAGATGTTCACAAGAAGCCTCATATGACTTTGGGTCCCAGTTTAAAGTTGTTAGGATGTTCACAAGCTACCCCAGAGGATCGTAGATTGGTTTCAATGGAACTTAGGAGCCTAAATACATTTGAGGACCTGCGTGCTTTTACCACTGAAGGATGCAGGTTGGAGGGGCAGAAATCCTGAAGTGAATGGTGTCAGTTAGCTATTGTGGAATCATCAGTGGAACTTAACCACAGCAGCAACCTGTAACTGAGACTTCACTGCAGGACCCACCCTAAATACCTGGCCCTCCCACTCCAGATGTGTGCTTGGAACAATATGCCAAATTTCAGTAGTTTGTGAATTGCTTTTGAATCCTTCATGATGACGGCTGCTCTATCACGCGCTCCAACATTAGAGAAAGATACAGAAAGATTTTGCCTGTCTTAAAGAAAGCGACTGCTGTTTTCATGAATCAGAGAGGCAGGGGACTTGCCACACCCCAAATATTGGCACTTATTGACTCAATGTGCAATTTCTTGTGATCTAGAAGGCACACCTTAAAATATAATTAATCCCCCCAAACACCTTACTAACGTAACTGGTGCCAGTGCTAGAGCTGAACGGGATTGAGCATACCTGCAGAAGGGTATGGCATGCACCATATACATACTCACACGGCAATGAAACTGCGTGACAATGCTTTTCAACAGGTGGGCTTGTCAGGCTGGCAGGGCAGGGTCACCAGGGTTCATTCTACCAGCATAAAGCACCGTGTGCAAAGCCACAGGCCGCCTCCATCCTAGCAACACAAAACAGTCGTAAACGGGCTGTGCTGGGTATTATAAATTGGCAGCGGAGCCCTGCCATGTCGTGCCAGGAAGGTGGAAGCAGAAGCCCCCATGGGAGCTGGCGTGGAGAGAGCCCTGCCTCAAAGCCAATGGCATGAGACAGCCCATTATTTATCCTCCCTCCACGGGCCCCAAACCCATGGCACAGTGTGTGTGTGTGGGGGGGGGGGGCGCTTTCTCCCTTGCTGCCTCCCCGCCCCCTTGCTGGGCTCCAGGCCCTGCTGGGGGAGGGAAGGTGCAGCTGGCGAGGCAGCCATGTTGTTGGGCTCAGGGACGAGCAGACACAATCCTGCTGCCCGTGGTAACTTTCAGGGAAGTTTCTGTCACAGCCTCTGGGGGGACGTGGGCGGCGGCGGGGGGGGGGGGGGAAGGAGCCCGCAGCGGCTGCCCAGCGCGGCGCACGCGTCCTGGAGACCCCCCCCCCTCCCGCTGCCCAGCGAGCCCCCGTCTGCCGACCCCCGGCACCCCCCGCCAACGCAGCCAGGCAGGCCACCACTGCGCTACCTCCCGCACCGGGCTGGGGCCGGGAGCCCTATTCAGCGAGCGCTTTAGGCCGGCTCCCCTGCGCAGACAGCGTAAAGCCAGCAGCTTCCCCTTGCGTGCGCGGCGAGTCTCTCTCGGGCTCCGGCTCCGGCCCCGCCTCCCTTGCTCTTGCCTGAGTCTCCCATTGGCCAGCGGGTGCGTCACTCTCCGGCTGGACCCATCTCGCGCTCCCCATTCATGCAGTTTGGTTGCGTGTTGGTGTATTTTACTGTTTGCAATAAAGAGGGGGGGATTTTTTTTTTTTGTTCAGTTTCTGCTGCAATTAACTCTTGGTCCCTTATAAAAAATTTTTGGCAATTTTGCAGAACGGTTGAAACAGTTTTTTGTTTTGTGATTGCATTTGTTTTTTAATAGATCTCTTATCTATTTTGCAATCAACTATTAAGGTGCAACTATGCCCAAAAGAAAGGTAAGTACAAAAAATAGGGGGGGGGAGAGAAAGGGGGAATGAAGGAGAGAGGTTAGAGGAGCGTTTGCAAAAATATCTATAATGTATGCGTGTGTATGTAGAGTTTTTGCATATTAATTTTTCTGTGCATGTCCTAAAGTGGAGCTGGAACTGAAGGGCGATGATTAGAATGTGCGGTCGGGCTCATCTGTGGGAGCAGGGGAGCGTCTGAGTTCACTTTGGGCTGTTTTGTTTGCAAGGAGAAGGCTAAGCAGTGTCTCCATGCTGGATTACAAACAGCCATAGTGCTGCTGCTGCCCCTATGGAGAATACAGGCAGGCAGAGCTAGCCACGGAAAGCTGTGCTTCTCCAAGCGCCCCGAAAAGCGCACGGCTGGACAGCCAGAACCTTCCCATTAATCGCCGGGGGCATTTTAGTGTTGATTGGGCCATTGCCTGGGAGGATTTGAGTCTAAACGGTGCCTCTTTCTCCTGCGTTTGCCTTTGTTCTCCCTTTTTTTTCTCTCCCACTTCTTGTCATACCAGATGGTTGTGCAATGGTAATTTGGAGCCATTAGGCGGCGCAGAGTTTGAAACTGTCCTTGAAGGGAAGAGGGGCTGGGAAGGATTCACAACCAGAATTAGTAACTTTGGCTCTGCTCAGCAGCTGGTCTTTCCTAGCTCGCTCTTCAGCAAGCCCAGAGCTGTTTGCAAAGGGGCAGCCTGCCCCCTAAAATTCCAACAGCTAAAATAGTGCTGCTTAGCAGACGCTAGTGCAGCTTTGACCGTGTGTGCATTTTAAGGGTCAAACACTTGGTTATCTCAGCATCTCCCCTTCATTTATGTGTGTTGCATGTTTGCATTTTGCAGGCATTCTGCTATTAAGTGACGACACGGGCATTTCCTGTCCTCTGAGAAATACACTTGCTGGGGGCTCTTATTTCCCCGGGTGTATTGGAATTGGGTGTAGCCCGTGTAGCAATGTGTGAAACTCCCTTCCTCCCACTAATCCTGAGGGCACTAAAGCAGGTCCCCATCCATCCAACTGCTGCTGTCTCTTCCCCCTAGTATAAGTGGGATGCCTCTAGACATAGATAGTAGAGCCTTGTCCTTGCATAGGGCTGACAACGACCTTCTTGTTGCAGGTAATTTGGCGGGAACTTTTTAAATGTGGGGACGCTTTGACGCAATGACGTTTAACAAAAGTGGGAGTCAGAGGCATTGTGGGAGTTGTAGTCTGTTATCTGGGAACTTTGAAGTGATCTTAGGTTCTTGCATTGATCTGACTTGTAAGCACAGCTGCACGTTTTTAGCTGCTGGAAGTGGGGGAGGAGTGGAACAGAAGTTACACAATTATTATTTTTTGCTTGATCACTTTGCAAACTTTATTTACTGCCAGGGATAGTATGACTAAAAAGTGCGCAAGGTAGAAGGGCAATGAGAAGAGCTGGTAATACGAGAAACTGCAAGGATATGAAACCAAGGAGAGCTGTTTTAACTGATGAACTAAGACATGACGATAAAATTGACCGTGATATATTTGAAATTACTTTTTTAGTAGCGTGCTTCTCCCCGTGCTGCATGTAGACTTATTGAGAGAAAATGGCATGTTAGTATTTCCCAATCTCACACTGAAAATAGGTCCAGCATTAATTCCATTTTTACACACTTTCTTATTCTGGTCACCTCTATGATAATTCTCAAATGCCTGTTTGCTAGCATTTGGCATAATTTCCCCTTCATGACTGTAAAGAATGCAAACCTTTTATGTTTTGCTCTTTTAATTTTTTTATGCAGGCTGCAGCTGAAGGCGAGGTGAAGGAGGAGGTAGGTTTATAAAATATTAATAAAATGAACTTATTTCTCTCAGAACTTGTCTGGTTGTAAACAGTTTAAAACACTGGTCACCAACCAGTAGATCACAATCGACTTGTCGATTGTGGAGCCTCTGACAGTCGATCGCGATCTCCGGCTGCTGAAGGTCCAGCGGCTCCCTGCCTGCCCTCGCTCTGCGCCACTCCCAGAAGTGACCAGCACGCTCCTGCAGCCCTGGGTGGGAAATGTGTCTCTGCACGCTGCTCCTGCCTGCAAGCACCACCCCTGCAGCTCCCATTGGCCGGGAACAGGGAACTGCGGCCAATGGGAGCTGCGAGGCAGTGCCTGCAGGCAGGAGCAGCGCGCAGAGACACAATCTCTCCCTCCCCCCAGCAGGCCGCAGGGGTGTGCTGGCCACTTCTGGGAGCGGCGCAGGTCCAGGGCAGGCAGGGAGCTTGCCTTAGCCCTGCTGCGCTGCTGACCAGGAGTCGCCTGGCAGGAGCCCACACCCCAGCCCTGAGCCCTTTCCTGGAGCCAGCACCCCAGATCCTCTCCTGCACCCCAACACTCTGCACCAGCCCAGAGCCCTCTCCTGGAGCTTGCACCCCTCACCCCCCCCCCCGCACCTCAACACCCTGCCCCCCAGACTTAGCCTGGAGCTTCCCCCAACACTCCGAACCTCAGCCCCAGCCCAGAGCCCTCACCCCAACCTCCTGCCTCAGCCCGGAGAAAGTGAGTGAGGGTTGGGGAGAGCGAGCAACAGAGGGAGGGGGGATGGAGTGAGCAGGGCAGGGCCTCGGAAGAGGTGGGGTAGATCCTGGGTTACACTTAAATTCAAAAAGTGGTCTTGTGTGTAAAAAGATTGGAGACCACTGGTTTAAAAGAAATTACTAACTGAGGCCCCTCACTCCAATAGAGGTATCTGTTTGCACAGAACCTTGTCTGTGAGCAGTCACATGGGTTTGTGCTAGCAGATTTTGATGCAGGTTCTGGGTGTCAGGGATGAAATATCACGTGATATGGAACGCTGGGTCCAGTCCATTGGACTATAACATGAGACACGTTTTGGAGAATTCACTGCCTGTCCCAGCTGTTAAGCTGTCTGAAACTGGGAGCTTCAGTGAATTAACATGCAGAGATTTAGAGAAAGTTGTTCCTGGTACAGGAGAATTTGCAGTTCCACAGCCAAAGATAATCAGTTTCAGGTTAAATGTGGTCCTTAGACCACAGTCTTGCTTCTCTTAGGCACAGAGATCTAACAATGCATAGGAGCTTACAGTATTGGGTCCTTATTATTTACCTGGGTTTGGTGAAAAGGGGGGAAATGGTGAAAGAAATAGGCATTTCTGTTTTGCTTTTTAAGAAAAAGGAAAACCCATTACATCCATAGCTCTGTAAATGATCTTGGTATTTGTTTTTAATGTTTCATTAAATAATGGTTGCATCAAATTATTTTATGATGATGATATAATTCTGAGAATGTATGGCTCTTCCTTTAAATTTTAGTGACACCTCTTTCTTTTATGCAGCCAAAAAGAAGGTCAGCTAGATTATCAGCAGTGAGTATCTTTTTTTTTTTAAATTGAATTTGTGATGTACGTGATGATGACAATTCAGGAAGATTGGAATAGGAAGAATCTCATGCTGATGAAAAGAGTATAGGTAGATATGTGTTCACACTTACATTTAAAAATAAAACTCATAGTCCATGCTTCCATGGCTTGTGTACCAGCATATTACAGAACCTACTCACAGATTTTACACGTGAGATAAATCCACTATGCTAGTTTGACATAAAAACCATCATATTCAGGAATGGCTGGATCCTGCAGTCCTAACTCACATATGTAGTCCCATTGATTTCAGCAGCACAACTCTTGGGAACAAAAACTGCAGATTGGAGGCCTAAGATCTGCAAATTCTAAAGAGGGCTTGCCGTTTGAAGACAGGAAAGTTCAGGGCAAAGCCAAAGTACTATATAAACCCAGTTCTGTAAGTGCTCTATGCCTGGGAGTCTTCTTCTATATGCAGAACACTCAAAGGATTGGGATCAATTTATGCTACCAAGGAAATTACAACAGGAAACAAAGAAAATGAATGCTGCCATATTGGTGAAAAGTTGCACCTCATTTTGGTAAAACAGAAGATACCTATGCATATCAGGAACTCTCTGCAAAGGATAGGGGTAAAAATCATCTCAGACAGCAAGAGACTTGAGAAAAGTTTAGTGTCCATTTCCACATCCTGTGGATCTTTACTTAAGATGCTGTCACATGTGTAGTACTGCAGGACTCTCATCTCTCCCTGCACAGTACATACTTACTAAATATTTTAGTCATAACCATTGCCACTTACTTCACTTTCCTCATGTATCTGAGTGAAATGATACATACTAATTTATCTATCTCAGTCTTGTAAATGATTATGGTTCATATTCTTTTCTGGTCCTTTTCACTACACAGGGGAGCATATGGCTCTGCATCTATGCTTTTAATATGTTTTAAATTTGCATACAGAGTAAGTATGTTGAGGTTGTTAATAAGACCACTGTAGTGCTATTCAGGTGGTATATTTCTTATTTTACTATATGCTTTTTGTACAGAAACCTGCTCCACCTAAACCGGAGCCAAAGCCCAAAAAGGCAGCACCTAAGGTAAATATGTAAGACCTCTTTAATACAGCGGTTTTCTTTTTCAAAATGTATTTATAGAAATGATGCGCATAGCTAGTCAATTAGCTTTTTAATATTTATAATGAGATTATGTATTTTGCCCAGTTAGAGGAATCTCCATCAGTGTCTTAGAAATTACAGATGGCAAAGAGCTATTGAGTGTTCTTTTTCACACTACTGCCAGTGCAGGAACATTCCCTGTGGTAAATTCTTGAGTGATTTGTCTGATGAAATTTTAAACACATTGTGATGATTCTTTCACTGCTTGCCATGGGAGACTATTCAAAGCATCAATTTCCTAACAATATGAGTGGAATAGAGACCACAGAGCCATAATTGTAGGCAGTGCCAGTAGCTATGCCTATAAGTGAGTGTGTTTTACACTGTACATAGTAAGGCCCTGTTTTCAGTTGCTTACTAATTTGTCAGACTTTAACCATTGGGATTAACATTTTCTATGCTTTATCTCCTCAGGCTAGATTTTTTTTTTCAATGTTCAGAAAAAAATACCTTTTCTGAGAATAGCAAAACTACCTATTTTTCTCCTGATATATGTTTTTTAATATTAAATTTCCAACCATTTATTTAAAGCTCCTTGGTGCTTTAGAGCAGGAACTCAAAATTTGGCAGGGGATAGTTGTGGGATCAAAGAAGTGTCTTTTGTTGACCTGTTGAAAATTCACCCAGATGTGGCCAAATTATAGGCCTCTGAGCATCACCTTTCGCACATTCTCAGCAGAGCAAGTTAGAGGCTTCCTGTTAAAATATCTGAAAAATCCAACAGTCTGAGCACGCTCTGTGACTCACAGCTCTCTTTGGGGCGCTAAATGGATACCCAAGCAAAGCACCAACTGAAAAATATCCCTTACCCTATACAAAGGAGTGCTAGGATGAAAGCCAGGAGAGCATGAGTTCTGCTTCCACTTTCTGATGTTTATAATGTATTCTTAACAGCCCTTATTATTAAACAAGGCCTCATACACCTTAAGGGATGGGCAACTATTATTCTCCCTCCCCATTTGAAGTAACTGAAAGGTTGCACAAAGTGACTTCAGGGACAGCTGGGAATAGAACATAGGTCTCTAATATGGCAGACCCAAGTCTCATCCACTTAGGTATTGTGCCTTTCAGAACAAAGTTTACAAATCTACATACTTAGTTCTACAGTTGAGCCAGTAGACCACAATCCAGAGCCAGTAACAGAATTTAGGAAGCTTGAGACTGAACATTCTTCTCCAGTCTCACAAATAGACATGCACAAGTCACTAGCAAAGTGTGTTTTGGCTCCATATAGTGGCGAATCTACATAGAAGACGAGAACCTACTGGTACCATGAGTTTCCCTTTTAGCTGTTTTGTGGGTCAAAAGGTTCTGAGTTCAGACTCTGCTGCTGACTCATGCAGAAATCACTGTGGTGCGTCATGATGCACTTTGTTTTTTCAATTTGCTTTTTAAAAAACTTAAGAAACTACATACAAAAAACTGTTAATAGAATGTTAGTTGCAAACTTAATCCTTCAACAGTTAGGAAATATCACAATTAAAGTTGACTGCCCATAGGTAGTGTGGCCCCCCAAATACATAGCATCATGATGCAGTCTAATTAAATGATCACATACTATTTGTTCTCCCAGAGTAGTGCCTCATTCATTGCACAGTGAATGAAGTAGTGGGTTCCAAGGAAAAAGAGAATGTTCTCTTGTGTGTAAGGCACTGGACTTGGACCTATAGGAGTTGGGTTCTATTCGTGGCTCTCTCACAGACTCCGAGGAGATGCTGGGCAAGGCTATCAATATGTACACACAAGGGGATGAAATGTAGGTTTCAGAGGCTACTGTAATTCTGGCACTGTCCAATTTTAACTTTTCATCATTAACATTTTCATCCTTAACATTCTTTTAACAGCTTTTTGTTTATAATTATAAGAATAGCTTTCATCCTCTTAAATATATCCTTATTAAATAAAGTAGGGTTGAAAAAAATCACATGATGTATTAATCAGCTGATGTTGTCACCTTTGGGCTTCCCATCCATTCAGGAAAAATTAGTAAAATGGCATTGGCCCTCCTCCCATGGAAAGAGCTGCAGGAGAAGGCCTAGAAATGAAAAACTCCATCAGGATTCCCTTGTGCAGGATCATTCTGTTCTGGGAACAGATATATTACACACCAATGTTGTAGAATGGCCAGTAGTTTTGTCCCCAGAAGCCAGGGATTGACATTGATGTCTGGAATCCATAGCAGGCCATGGCTTTTTGTGTAGAGATCCTGTGTCTCCAGTCAGATTCCCTGACAGCATGGCTCCATAAGAGTTGTGCTACCAAGAAATCCTGAGTCATTGGCTGTTCCTGGAGCCTCTTTTAAGATGGTGCTTTCCCAGTAAAGAGAGGGCTGTGGAACAGTTAATAAGATTCCATTAGTTTCCTGTGGGAAAGAGGCAGGAATGGATTCCCTTCTTCAGCCATCAACCCCCAATCCTATGGAAGGGACTCCACAAGGAAGGTGCTCTGAAGGTAGATCACCACTACCATTCCTTTGTTTGGGAAGTGGTGGGCGGGAGAGAGACCCTGAAGAGGACCCTCCACACCTCTAGTTTTAATTTAATTTTATTTTATTGTCGTTTGGCAGGTAGCTCAACTGCCAAAATGCAAGCTCATCAACATTTTTAGCTAGCTTAATAAAATGTATGTTTAAAATGGGAACTTCTTTAACCCCAGACATAGCTACTTTTGACCTTGTTCCTCTAGATTATTCATTTCCCAATAGCATATCAAGGACAGCATAGAGAATAAAGGATTTCTTGATAGAAATTTTCATCTGGTGCGCCTCACCTTTGTTAATTGTATTTCCAATAAGTAGTAGTTAGTTATACAAACTTTAGACTTGAAAATATTGATGCTTTAATGCAATCTCCAGTTTTGTGTGCATCTATCATGCATTTTTGTTCATGTGATTACTCTAACAGAAAGAGAAGGCAGCAAATGATAAAAAGGAGGACAAAAGAGCAGCAGCAAAGGGGAAGAAGGGAGCCAAAGGCAAAGATGAAACTAAGCAAGATGATGCTAAAGAAGAAAACCACTCTGAAAATGGAGATACCAAAACTAATGAGGTACCTTAACTGCAGTGAATATATTAAAAAGCATAGTCACAAACAGCTTTGTTTTTATTGCAGCTGCAGAGACAAAGGATTCCTCTTACCTTTCAGTTAATTGATATCTATTGGGTAAGGGCTGGCAGGGATAACAGCAGTAGGGGCCTCTTTCTGGAAGCAATGAGAGAACTTTTCCTTCAAACACACATCTGCTCTGTGGCCTCATGCTTTGCTTTCTCCCATTGGGTCAGGGAAGAACCAGAAGACCTAGGTAGCTGCAGCTCCCCTGATGTGTTCCCTCACCCACCTTGGGCTGGGCTTTGTGCTGGGTATATGCATACTCTGTGCAGCCTCTGAATCCTGTCATGCTGGTTCCACTCTATAGGGCCTATTGCATGTGCAGAGGTGGGGTCAGGTTTGTTTCTATACAGAAATTTACTCTGGGCTGGGAGTGGAGGAGAAGAAGGGATGTGGAAAAGATATCATGTGTGGGTGATTCTTCTCTCTCCCTCTTCCCCCTCTCTCCCAGCATGCCTCTTTTAGTATCCAAGCTTTCAGTTAAAAAAGGTCTCTCTTCAAGTCTTGAACATCCTTCTATTGTTTAATATCTTTAAAGAAAATGACTTCTTGACTCAACAGCCTGTATGATAAAAAGTGAATATTGGAGCAGTGTGTGCAGAAGTGTCTTTCAAAGGCTGTGAGTATTTTTTTAAGGGGCAGGTGGAATCTGTTTTTAGCTAAGTTTGTTCTGTAGTAAAAACATTTTTAAAAACCAGTAGAAAGAACTATATTTGTAAAAGTTGGACACTAGGGAAGCAGATCACTGCAGTTTTACATATACATTTCAGATTTCCTTTCTGATCTATAGAAATGAGGTTTTGTAACCTGCCACCAGCATATGGTTTATGTGAATCTGAAAAATTTTCCAAATTTCCACCTGTTTGGATTTACCTTAATATTGCAGCGTTAACTGCAGCATCAGTCCTGTTTTAAAATTTGTAACATTTGTCAACCAAGGTTCCAGTGTGTTTATATCTCCCTGAGTAATTTTGTATCCCTTTCTAGTTAGGTAAGTTTTTTGCAAACTAACCTGTTCAGCAGGTGGGTTAGAGTGGGGCTTTGCTAGAGTGAAAATATAACATTTCTGTTCTTCCCAAACACTTTTAGGCACCAGCTGCTGAAGCATCCGATGATAAGGAAGCCAAGTCCGAGTAATGTTAACCTTGCCCTATATCTCCATCATCTGGTATCCATACCTCCATGCTGTATTGTTAACAGAGAGGAATATTTTTATCAACTATTTTATAAATGCAGGTTTTTTTAGCATGAATTTAATTATGGAACATCTTCATCTCGGTTACTTGGGAATTAAATCCCTAACAAAACAAAACAAAACAAAAAATCATTGTTTTTAAATTTTGTGATTGTAATAGTTTGTATGGTACATGGAAAGAATAAGTGGTGGTAGCTTTCGACTTCTGTCAGTGTGTCCCTTTTTGTGTAAGTCATGCCTACAGACTTCAGATTTTAATTTTACCCCTTGTATGTGTTATATGGTTTCTTAAAGTGGGGAGGTCTCAAAACAAATAACTGCGTTAAACATTCCAGTGGTTCTGTGGGTTGCTTTTATAAAGAAGGTGAGATATTTTCATGAAAATCCTAGGAGCTGGAAATCTGTTTCCCAAATGTAACTTTATTTTGTCAGTTTTGGAGAAAAAAATAAAGTGTAATCATGTTTTTAAATGAAATACAAACATTTCTTTTAAAAGGGCAGGTTGGTTGTATGTACCCACTGTTAGGAATTTTGCTGGATTTATCTTAATAAAAAAGACTCCTCGAAAGTTGATTGTGGTCTGTTGCTTGTGCTGTAAACTTGTATTACTGGAAAAGTAATAAGTCTCCTAAAGGTGATCAGTAGCACAATGTTTTATCTTGAAAACATGTAGGTGATGAGCTTGAATTCACCATATGATCAATGCTTGGGCTTCTAAGGCATTTTCTCCAGCTATGTAGACAAACACCACTTTATGGGCCATATCCATAGTTGGTAGAGCTAGCATAGTTACATTGTTTTTTATGGAGTTTTGGTGTAAATCAGCATAACTGGTTCTAGATCTTCAAGTGAAGATTTATGTCCTATTTCACAAATGGTAATGCCTGTGAGGTACTTCTATCGTTTAAGCAAAGACGATGTACTTGGCATCATTAAAATATATGGCATGACCATTTTAGAAGTTAGGATGATGAATCTTCCCAAATTTAAAGAGCAGAACCTATTTAACTTAGACCTGCCTATCCCTCTGGTATGTTTTCTAAGTCCTTCTTGTGTAAGACCATTGCACAAGCTTCTGCATCGAGGCTTAAAGGGTTTAAATCAAACCCTCAATAGTAAGAAAGGACTTTCTGTAGTGCTAGGGGAATGTTCTATAGCACTAGATAAAATTATGAACTTTCACAATTCTTGTTTATAATTTACTTATTTAAAAATATTTTGTGTACTCATGACATTCTCTTATAAGCCCCTCTACTCTTCTCTAGTAGGAGGCTACAGGTGAAAAAAAGTGTTTTCCATTAATGCAACACTCTTCCTGATTAGTGTCAGCCTCATTAAATTGGAAAACAGTAACTAGGCTCAGGGCCAGGGTTTGTATGGAGTAATAATAGTTTTCTACCTAATTTTATGCATGTGACTGTATATCAAGGATGTTTTAAAGTTTCCTCCTTAAGTCTCCTTTTATTCGAAAGGCTCAGTTCACACTATTGGCCAGATATATCTGGTAAGAAGCAAAATGACTGGCAGTGCAGAATTAAAAACTTGTATTGTATAAGACAATCTAGCAACTGGAAGCATGAAATACTATGTGCTTGTAGTGGTGTGTTTTTCTTTTAAATACAAGAAATCACTTGACATGATACATTTTAGTATAAGCCTTTGAAAAGGCTAGGTTTGGTACAGGAAGGTACAGCAGAGAAAGACACAGATAAAGCACACAGCTTATGAGAACAGAATATGTTCTGCACTTCTAGATTTATTTTTATAAGGGGTGGGGAGGACAAAATGAGGGTTGTGAATTTGGGCCTTAGTGTGCAAAGTCAGAACTGCATACAAACAGATGGGCGTGTTCAGTAAATAACTAAGTTGCAGTACTCCAAACAGAATCTTTACATGACTAGCTGCTTCACTACATTGCATATAAATTTCAGAACTTGTTAGTATTTCCCTCCTTCCTCCTCACCATTCTTGTACTCATGGTCCCCAAGTGTCAACAGTTAGAAGTGATACACAGGGGGAATGGGGCTTGTGCTATTCCTTGCTTATTTTAAAAGAAGGTTTGAACAATTTTTAAAAAAAGGTGTTTTGCCTTTTCTGCATTATAAATTCAATTCTTGTCAACACAGGAAGACTAACTGATCAGAGAATGAGTGAGATGGTGGTCAGAGAGATGCAACCTCTTGGGCCTCTTTCTGAATCATAAAGAAGCAACAGCAACCAAACCATATAGACAGCTCCAGTTTATGTGTGTTGCCAGGCCATTCTTCAAAGTCAATGCTGTAGACAGAATTTAACTTTTTCCTGTATGTAGTACAAGCCCTGGAATGTCCATGATTTTTAACCCATTTATCTGATTATTATTAATATAATAATTCATTATTATTTAGTTTGTATTGCAGTATTGTCCAAAGGATAGTCACGGGCCCTGCCCCAAATAGCTGTTCAGTTGTGTAGAAGTGGCTTAAAAGAATGTAGTTAAAATCATTACGTTTCAAGACGAATAGTTGAAATTTCCCCAGATCACCTTCATTCACTAGTATTTTAGTATCTTCCCAACTTTACTAAGAAGGATTGTAAATGTTTTAGGACCTGATCTTTCCTTCCCATAGGAAAAACTCCCCAGAGAAAGGTTTCAGAGTAGCAGCCGTGTTAGTCTGTATTCGCAAAAAGAAAAGGAGTACTTGTGGCACCTTAGAGACTAACAAATTTATTAGAGCATAAGCTTTCGTGAGCTACAGCTCACTTCATCGGATGCATCCGATGAAGTGAGCTGTAGCTCACGAAAGCTTATGCTCTAATAAATTTGTTAGTCTCTAAGGTGCCACAAGTACTCCTTTTCTTTCCCCAGAGAAAGAATACTTGTGTTTTTATTCTTCTAACACAGCTGGTCCACCACTTTGTCTCCTCAGGTATATGATAATGGCCTAGGAGAAGAAGCTGATGTCTCTCAACTGATTGGCCAGAACTCCTATGAGTGACAGAATATCCCCTGTTCATTATTGGATAATTACCAATAGCTCAGTCAAGGGATATTACTAGATTTAGCTGGTGAAAGAGGGGAGTGGGTTGTCTTTTGGATCTTTATAAACTATTTTGATTTTAGTTCAGAAGAAACTCCATACCAGTGGGTGCCTATCAAAAGCTCTGGGAAGCCATACATATACTTAAAAACCTGATACCACAGGAATAACCAAACATCAATCAAGGCAGCAGTGTTTCTTCTTCCCTCCACCCTATCACACCGCATCTGATTGGTCATGTGACCTATAATAGGGCTTTAATCACCAACACCCTACCAGACAAATCCCCCCCACTGCTGCCTCAGTCCTCCACAAATGCCCACTGAAACAGATGGACTTTTTGTGTGTGCCTGTCACTATATTTGGGCTCTTTTAGAACAGGTTGGGGAGAGAATATTGCAAAGGAAAGAGACCCTTACAGAGAATGTTTGGTCACCTTTTATTTTAAGGCAGATCAGCATTATTCCCGATCTCAAATGGCAGCAGTATGGTATGGGGAGAGGGGTGAAGATTCCAGGCACTTTAGAGGTCAGACTATATTGTGAACTATTTTCTAAATTAAAAAAAAAACCCTCAGTGTTTGCCTAAAATGTTGCTGTCTCATTCTTCAGATATTTGGCTGGACCATAGAAGATATATTTATTTGGAGAAAGATAAATAAATTATACTAATTATTGACTTTTTAATTTCAAGGAATGGGTCCAGTGATAGTTACTAGTTTTCCAAAGTTATTGCAAAATAGTATTTCATAATTGGCACTCTCATAAAAAGGTATTGGGGTACATGACGAATACTAGATACTTAGCTGGACATAATAAAAATTAAAAGTATTCTATCTTTGTCACTGGAAGTATGTGTTTAAATTTAAGAAGTGATAACCAGCCAGAAGATAATTCATTACAACTCTATAAATGAAAAATACTTTCTGAATTGAGCCTATTTTTGAATGAGTAAAGTTCTACCACAGTTCTGGGGGGCCTATTCTTTGGATGAACCCATGTAACGTAGGACCTGATCCAAAGACTCCACTCCAAATGGAAAGAGTCCCATTGATTTCAGTGGGTTCTGGAGCAGGCCCATAATTCCATAAGAGGAAAATGTACTATGTTCTTATGTACATCTGAAAAAACGGTACTATAATACCATAAAAAGAAAAGGAATACTTGTGGCACCTTAGAGACTAACAAATTTATTAGAGCATAAGCTTTCGTGAGCTACAGCTCACTTCATCGGATGCATTTGCATCCGATGAAGTGAGCTGTAGCTCACGAAAGCTTATGCTCTAATAAATTTGTTAGTCTCTAAGGTGCCACAAGTACTCCTTTTCTTTTTGCGAATACAGACTAACACGGCTGCTACTCTGAAACCTACTATAATACCATGTATGCAATATACTAAACAAGATTATTTCTTCTAAAATTGACTTAAAATATCTGGATTGGATTTGCTAGGAATATAAGATGTTTCTTCAAACCAAAACACAAACTTTTCCCTTCACATTTAACCTCTGTTTGCTTAAAGTGAAGTGCTTTCAAGTCTTGTGATCTAAATAATTGTAGGCATAACGAATATAATATTTTCATTCTAGCTTAGGGCCAGTTCATATGCCAGGGTGTACATATGCTAGTTATGGTCATTATGTCAAGTCATATTTCTGCATTTCAATATCCAGACTGTTACAGCACTATTGTGTGTGTTTGGTATTGTACCTTTCCTCCTCTTTGGTGCTAATGTAAGAGTTGTTCTTGGTTCTATAGTAATTGCAAGCATCAGATTCCATGTTTCCAACAAATAAAGAAAATTGCTTGAGAATTTTTACAGAAAAATCTCCTTGTGTGTTATTCATGGCTTTGCTATAGAAACTTGCACTCAAGAGGAGTTGCACAAAGTAAACAGATTACTTTTCTCTGAACAAATCTTCATCACTAGTTGGTCCTGTAATTTGGACACCGGTTGACTAATTTGAAAAGCAAACACCGCTTTGACATCTAGAGCTTTCTTGATTGGTTTATGGTCTACCTAGATCAGGTCCAAAGAGGAAGAAAGTCTTTAAATTGACAATCAGATGGATACACATTTTTTATTATATGGAAAAGGCTACTGGCAATGAATTCAAGTGTGACGGCTCAGCAGGAACGCAAGGAGAAGACAATCGTTACCTTTTATTGTGATTTTTGTAGGGTTTTTTTTTAATTAGTTTTATTTCTATAGGTGTAAAGGATTGATTTAGTTTTGCAATACCCAGAGCATGAAGAATTTGATGTTGCCTCTTTAACATCTGTTAAGAAAATGTCATGGAGTTGCCAGCAATAATTGAACATGTGGGAGTTCAGTTATTGTTATTAAAAATAAAGATCCTAGGAAAAAATATGATGTAATGAATGGATGCATGAGACTAAGACAGCGACAGTTCTGAAGCGTTGTGGTTAATGTTAGCCAGCAGGATAGATTTAAGGTCAGGTTAGCAGCAATTTACAGTGATAAAATGCCAATATAGTACTTGAATTATTATACAAGGTGTGTATAAGAGTAAGTATGGACTTGGATTTTAAAATGAAACAGTAAATGTAGAATGGCAGAATGTAATATTTTAGATATTAATCAGTGTCAAATAGGCACTGTTTGACAAGAATCAGTTCATTGTAAACATAAAAACTAGCTGCTGTTGATGTTTTCATTTAATAAACATAAAACCTCTGAAACATTAAGGTTGAGATTTAAAGAAAACCTCTAGTTAAGGCTGCCACCACCTACTTAGCAAATTCTGTTTTGTCTAGATACGATAGCACATCTGCATTGTGAGTACAAGGTTGTGGAGATGCTGTGGTGTGAGGATGAAAGGCTGTCAATTCAGGTCTAAATAGGGTGACCGCATTTCCCTATGCTGAATACAGGACACCTGGTAAAATTACTTATATTCAAGCGAGTTCAATGGCAATCAGTCAGAACTATGCAGTACAAACGTTCACATTAACATTGAGTTGGCTGAGGCCCTGTTAAAAAGAAATACTGTGTAGTTGGATTCTTTTTATTTACCTTATCTTTAAGACTTTAGGATTCACACAGGGAGAAGTGACACACACACCCTTCCCCCCCCCCACACACACACGGGGAGAGGTGATACACATACATTCCCATACATCTCTGACATGGGGTGACCAACCGACCCTCCCATCCCTGCCCAATACTCTCCACCTGCCATGCCTGGCTGGGCCCCTGGGATGGACCCTCTTCTTGCGCTGTGTCTTCCCGAGGCAACATGTGGGGGTGCATGCAGGGTCACATGCCCCCCTTCCCCACATTTCTGCCAGAGTTCAAACCAGAATGTAGCCAGCAGCAGCCTTTGTGCACCGGGCAGGAGGAAAGGGATGGGAGCTGCTTCCAGCTACAGGGGTGGGGGAGGGATGACTGGCCCGTGTCTTTGCAGAGCTCAGCTCTTCTCCCCCCCAAATTATCTTTTCCATACATCAGAAGATCACTGCTTTAAGTTCCAGTGTTTCACAATCAGTCAGAAATGAAAGCTTTATCCCAGCAGAAAGGAAGAGGGGATTCCTTATCTTCTGATAGTACACAGCTCCTGTTTCTAGCCCCTAGGGCTCCAAAGAGATCAAAAACTTCATTCTGTTTCTTGCCCAGCATTGAATATTACCCATTTTAGCCAATGTAATTTTTTGGGGGGCGGGGTGTAGGAAAGTGGGGGGAGTTCCACATCATGTGAGGAAAGAAGGAAACATTTATATGGATTTGATTTATGTGTTCAAGTAGCAATTGTCTGAAAGCTGATCAGAAGTTTGCAGTGCTAACTTTGGGTGGTAGTTTGGGTGGAGTGCAGGGGAGGTGATCATAGGGTATAAATGCAGTTTATCACATGACTGCAATTTATGAGAGATACACACGTGGTGTAATCTCTATCTATATGTGTAAACATACACATACAGTTTAATGTAAATTCTCAGCTATTACAATCACAAATAGCAAATCTAAAAGACAACCAGACTCAAATGTGCTTAACTTTGACATACAGGATCAGCACTATTCAGAGCACTAAGACCCTCTGTTTTCAAGCATGCAGTTGCTGTCCCTTCAAATGCAATTTATTGCTACTCCTATAATGTATACATCCCAGAATGCATTTATATCTCAGTAATATCAGAATGTCATGCCATTAGCCTGAATGTTTAACACACCACTGCACAGTGAAAAGCTAGGAATGGTTGTTATTATAAATGGTGTTGTTCACCCAGAGTAAAATTTCTAAGCTCTTTAGATGGTGTATAAATCTAAATTTCAGAATGATCTCCAAATCTGAAAGATTGCCAGGTGCAAACTGCCTTTTGGCTTTTATGATTGTATAGCCAAATAAAGGGATGTTTGGTGCATCACACTCAGATGTGTACTTAAATGAAAAAAGTAAAGTATTGCACATATTGAGTGCATGACTTTCTCTCTCTGACTGTTGGGGGGTGGGGAGGAAGGAGAGAGAGTGAGAATGACTAGGGTCCAGTGGTTAGGGCACCTATCTGGATGGAATCATTCTTTCATTATTTATCCACAGTGAAACAGTTTCAACGGGCGATCAAGGGAACCCCACTTCAGAATATCCTACAGCTCCCCAATGCACATCACTTACTCTTGATTCTCTTACTCTTGAATTCTATATTAGATCTTGTCTTGACAGATTAATTTATAGTTCTGTGATCAGTTTATCTTTATGGTAACTTAGATAAAATGATCATGACTTGATCACATTTATAATATGCAAACAGAATAGACTCCAGGCCAGAGCTATCTATACTTTTGTGCTTTAAAGGGCCCAGTTTCACAAGGCTGAAAATCATTATGATACAAATCAGCTGAATGTAATCAGAAAAATGTGAATGATAAATATGAATAGTTTAAGAACACTTTACTAGATTCCCCTGTTTGAGGAATTGAGGAAGAAAGCAATATTGGTTAAAAAAAAGACCTGGGTTAAAGAGAGAGAGAGAAGGCAGCTGTAAAACAAACAAACAATCACAAATGGAAGAAAGTGGAAGTTGATAGCAATGAATATAAATCAGATGCTAGAAATTGTAGAAAATTTATAAGGGAAGCAAAAGAACACAAGGAGCACTCTATTGCCAGCAGAGTTAAGGACAATAAGGAAGTATATTAAGTATATTAGGAAGAAAAGGTTTCAGAGTAGCAGCCGTGTTAGTCTGTATTCGCAAAAAGAAAAGGAGTACTTGTGGCACCTTAGAGACTAACAAATTTATTAGAGCATAAGCTTTCGTGAGCTACAGCTCACTTCATTGGATGCATTTGGTGGAAAATACAGAGGAGAGATTTATATACACACACACACAGAGAACATGAAACAATGGGTTTATCATACACACTGTAAGGAGAGTGATCACTTAAGATAAGCCATCACCAACAGCAGGGGGGGAAAGGAGGAAAACCTTTCATGGTGACAAGCAGGTAGGCTAATTCCAGCAGTTAACAAGAATATCAGAGGAACAGTGGGGGGTGGGGTGGGAGGGAGAAATACCATGGGGAAATAGTTTTACTTTGTGTAATGACTCATCCATTCCCAGTCTCTATTCAAGCCTAAGTTAATTGTATCCAGTTTGCAAATTAATTCCAATTCAGCAGTCTCTCGTTGGAGTCTGTTTTTGAAGCTTTTTTGTTGAAGTATAGCCACTCTTAGGTCTGTGATCGAGTGACCAGAGAGATTGAAGTGTTCTCCAACTGGTTTTTGAATGTTATAATTCTTGACGTCTGATTTGTGTCCATTCATTCTTTTACGTAGAGACTGTCCAGTTTGGCCAATGTACATGGCAGAGGGGCATTGCTGGCACATGATGGCATATATCACATTGGTAGATGCCATCATGTGCCAGCAATGCCCCTCTGCCATGTACATTGGCCAAACTGGACAGTCTCTACGTAAAGAATGAATGGACACAAATCAGACGTCAAGAATTATAACATTCAAAAACCAGTTGGAGAACACTTCAATCTCTCTGGTCACTCGATCACAGACCTAAGAGTGGCTATACTTCAACAAAAAGCTTCAAAAACAGACTCCAACGAGAGACTGCTGAATTGGAATTAATTTGCAAACTGGATACAATTAACTTAGGCTTGAATAGAGACTGGGAATGGATGAGTCATTACACAAAGTAAAACTATTTCCCCATGGTATTTCTCCCTCCCACCCCACCCCCCACTGTTCCTCTGATATTCTTGTTAACTGCTGGAATTAGCCTACCTGCTTGTCACCATGAAAGGTTTTCCTCCTTTCCCCCCCCTGCTGTTGGTGATGGCTTATCTTAAGTGATCACTCTCCTTACAGTGTGTATGATAAACCCATTGTTTCATGTTCTCTGTGTGTGTGTGTATATAAATCTCTCCTCTGTTTTTTCCACCAAATGCATCCGATGAAGTGAGCTGTAGCTCACGAAAGCTTATGCTCTAATAAATTTGTTAGTCTCTAAGGTGCCACAAGTACTCCTTTTCTTTTTAGGAAGAAAAGAATTCTAACAGTGGTATTTGTCCATGACTAGGTGGAAATGGTACAATTATCAATAATAATGCAGAAAAATCAAAAGTTTTCAATAAATATTTCTATTCTGTAGTTGGAAAAAAACAGATGATGTAGTTATATCATATAACACTCTTTCCATTCTACTAGAATCTCAGGAAGATGTTAAACAGCAGCTATTAAAGTTAGATATTTTAAAATTAGCAAGTCCAGATAACTTTTATCCAAGAGTTTTAAAAGACCTGGCTGAGGAGCTTGCTGAACCATTAATGTTGATTTTCAATAGGTTTTGGAACATTGGGAACTTTCAGAAGACTGGAAGAATGCTAATGTTGTGCCAGTATTTAAAAAAGGTAAAAAAGATGTAATTTTAGGCCTGTCAGTCTGACATAAATCCCCAGCAAGATAATGGAGGGATAATACAGGACAAAATTAATAAAGAATTAAAGAAGATAACATAAATAATGCCAATCAATGCAGGTTTATGGAAAATAGATCCTGTCAAACTAACTTGACATCTTTTTTGATGATATTGCAAGTTTGGTTGATAATAGTAAGAGTATTTATGTAATATACTTAGATGTCCATAAAACATTTGAGTTGGTACTACATGACATTTTAATTAAAAAATAGAAAGATATAAAATTAACATGGCACACATTACATGGATTAAAAGTTGGCTAACTGATAGGACTCAAAATGTAACTGTAAACAGGGAATCAAACAGGTCTGTGTCTAGTGGGCTCCCACAGGGATTGGTTCTTGGCCCTAAACTATTTAACATTTTATTAATGACCTGGAAAAAACCAAAATCATCACTGATAAAGTTTGCAGATGACACAAATCTGTCATACTTACAATATGGGGGACTGTAGCTGGGAAAGGGTTGACTCAAAGAGATTTGGGGATCATGGTGGGTAATCCGCTGAACTGAAGCTCCCAGTGCAACACTGTGGCCAAAGGAGCCATGTGCAGTGGGGCCAGCACAAGATCTATGGAGCACTTAAGTCTTCCTTAAGCCCTTGAAATAGACAGCATAAGGGTGCATGAGCCTTGTGCTCCCCCTCTGCACAAGGATGAATTGCACTGGGAAGGTCCTGGTCTCCTGTGCCCCCCTCCAGGATTCATGGTTTCTGAGGGCAGAAGCTTGGGACATTTTAGGTGGGGGGACCCTTTGTAATGGAACCTGGGTACAGAACCTCAACCTTTCTATAGATCAAAAAATCCAACAAAAATTCTGCAAGAAGATCCATCTCCTCCAAATCTCCCCCAGTCCATCTCCCCCAAATCTCTTCCCACAGGGATTTCCATGAGGGGAGAGAGAGGCAGAGCTAAACCAAGGTTTGCATGGTTCTTATGTTTCATTGCCCTTGTAGTCATAGAAGCAAAGTAAGAATTGTTAGATTGCAAACTACTTAGATTGTAAGCTCTTGGGGCAGAGACTATCTTTTTGTTCTATGTTTGTACAGCACCTAGCACAATAAGGCGTCTAAGTGCTATGGTAATATAAATAATAATAATAGTTAAAGGGAAAGGGAGTATCTTAGTGCATTTTAGGAGTCACAACTGATCATTGGAAACTTGGAAATTGTCAAATGATGCACATTCCTCAAACTGTCGGTATGAGGTGCACAGGTCTCATAGGTCACATTCAAAAAAGCTTTAACCAATAATCCCTTTGATACATTTGACCCTTATTTTATCTAATATCCATTAAAATAAAGCAAAAAAAAAAATCGAAGTGGATCAGGAAGGACTGAATTACCTGATTCACACAGTTACCAGTGGGTATCCCCACAAATATCTTCCCAATGTCAGGGGTATGCAAAATATTGTCCCTCTCAAAAGGTTCTCCCTAAATGTAATACTTCTGGAGTGACATGTTAGCCTCCAGTTATCATTGGCTGATGTTGTCTCTTTCCTCAAGGATTAGTTTGAAGCAAAGTTGCCAAAAATATTCAGCTTATATTGGGGGTCTCAGCTCCACAGTGGCTGAAGGTAGGCCAAAATGGTTCACACAAGTTTGGTTCTCTCACCTATAAATCTTTATAGTTTAATTTATTAACTTGCCTCTAGGTGGTGTTCATGTCTGAGTATTCTTGTATAACTGCAGTGTAAGTTTAACTCAATAATCACATAGGACATTCTGAGTAAAAAATTCAATCAGGTGTGTCAGTTAACAATTAGCTGCCTCTCAGGTTAGAAATAAGTCTCTTGCTACTACTCTAGCACCAGTGCAACTCCATGGGTAGTAGCAACAGAGTGGGAGCACTAGTGTAGACAGGGCATAGGTATATTTACCACCATGTCATTTAACCTGCTTCTGAACAACTTTAGATGACACAGTGGTAAACACACTTATGTTCTATCTAGAGTAGCACTCAAACCAGTGTAGTTGCACTGGTGCTAGGACAACTATGGAGATTTCTCTATAGTCAGGGACATTGAGTGCTCCTACAGTGTGAAACAAAATACAACTCTGGGGCTTTCCTGCATAGGAGGGATGTCATTCTGAAGTGCCAGCGCTTCTGTAGAATATTCACACTTCAAAGGCAGGCCACTGCATTCCACTGCTGCAGAGAAGCTGTGCCAGAAAACAGCACTCAAGGAGAAAATGGACACACCAAATTATGTGTATGATTTATCCTGTCTTGACTTGTTTTGCTTTGCCTTTGGATTTTAAGCCCTTAGTCAATAGAATCTATGATCTGTCTACACTAAATAGTCAAACTGTCGAACTCCTTGCCAGAGGATGTTGTATAGGCCAAGACTATAACAGGTTCAAAAAAGAACTAGATAAATTCATGGAGGATAGGTCCATCGATGGCTATTAGCCAGGATGGGCAGGGATGGTGTCCTAGCCTCTGTTTGCCAGAAGCTGGGAATGGGTAACGGGATGGATCACTTGATGATTACCTATTCTATTCATTCCCTCTTGGACACTGGGCATTGGCCACTGTTGGAAGACAGGATACTGGGCTAGATGGACCTTTGGTCTGACCCAATATGGCCGTTCTTATGTTCTTAAACACCTACTGCCAGTATAATCAGAAAGGCGCTACATGATGCCACATTTTCCATGATGTGTCCTCAACTTTGGAATCTGATTTCCTCCTTGATCCAACAGAGTCTGAGGCTGTTGACTAGCGGGGCTCCCTACAAGCTTTATCTATTTCTAAGGTTTCCCAGAAAGGGGTGGACTAGGAGTTTGCAGGTTTTTTAAAGGGCTGGTTGTATTTAAAAATCCAGAGAGGACAGAGGGCGAGGAGAGTTCTGTTGTTTGGTTTAATCTGTACAAAATGTTTATATTTTAATGTATATCAGCTTTAAGGAAAAAGGACTTTTTAAAAATCCGACTACATACTGTTACACACACTGTCACACACTCCTTGGAGGCTCCTGGGTATGACAGCTAGCTTCCATTCAGCTTAAACAAGAAACAATTAAATGCTCCTTTCTTGAAACAATAGAAAGCCACCATCCAAAGACTAGACTGCATGCTAACTTGGGCAGTAGCTGGGCCATTTGGTCCACTGGGTTTCCCAAGAGTCTGATAAATGCAGGGGTAGCGTATTGATTTGATTACAGCTGTGTGTCTGTGTGTGAGAGAAGCAACAAAAACACCAGAGAAGCTGACAGAGAAACAGCAGAAAACCAAGGGCATAGCCAGAGATGCACTTGCAGCATGACTCTGAGAAAAGCTAAGAGAACTTTTGAGTAAAGCACTGGCTGGAAAGAGGCTTGGGAGTATGAGCAAAAAACCTGTCTCCTGCTGTTTGACTCCTACTGTGTTGAGAGAAACAGAACTATCAGTTCATTCTTTGTAAATGAATAGGATTGAGCAAAGAATACCCAACTCCATCATCAATTTCTTCTCCTAATGGAAACAACCCACAAGGCCCTGAATTTTGGCTAACTATTCAGGTCAAAAGGGGTAACAATAATGTAGGCGAAATCCTGGCCCCATTCAAGTCAAAGGGAGTTTTGCTATTGATGTCAGTATGGTCAGGATTTCACTCTGTGTCGATGTAAACTTAGAGTGCTGTATAAGTGAAAATGATTAATAAATCATAAATTAATATTCCAAATTACTTGAAAGACTATTAGCCTTACTAGGAATTCACTAAAACCATTAACTTAGCATAGAACCCCTATGAGCACTTTGTACTGTATGGAAGTTCTATGTACTGTAGTTTATAATTCTGCTTGCAATACTCAGTATTATCAGTGTCACCCTACATTGATATTATAGTTAAGGGACAGTAAAGCACTTCCATTATTATTCAGTTTTTCCAGAGGTTTGTAATTCAACTGCTGCAGTTTGCTACAACCTGAACTCTGAAGTCCATAGTTGAGCACTTCATCATTTAAAAAAAATTCTATTAAAAACACACAAGGAAGGGTATCTCACAAAAATGATATTGAACAAGAGCCTATCACCAGCAAGTCACTTGGTTGAATCTGGCTTAGCTTGTGGTATCTGAAAGTTGTTCCCATCTGATGGCTGTTCAGTGGCCTATGTAAAATGAGTTAATGGTCTCAGTCCAAGTATCCACATCACAAAAACCACTGCCGCAACTTACACTAATTAAAACCCTTGGTAGCCTTAGTAGGAGGTAAAGGAACAAATTGGCATGAAGACTAAAATACTCTATCACATAGAGGTGGGGGTCCTCCAGGTCCAGGTTGAGATATATCAGCTGGGTGGGATTGGAGAGTGGTAACAGGCAGGGAGTGGGGAAGCTTGCATTGCTGCTGCCTACACAGTAATTGCTACATGTGGATAAAAGAGGACTTTGGACTCCAGGGGTGTCAGTCATTCTGGCCTCTTCCAGGAGAGCTAAATTAGATTAAAATTTTAAACAAGAATCCCCACCAGTATGATATATTTTAAATAGTACATACCTTGAAAATACATTATGGGATTTATTTGTACTTTGATGCATGAAAAGTCACTCCTATGTAATTCCACAGTGAGACAAGGCTCTATATCAAACCCAGAAGAGCAAGGACATTCCTAAATTAGGCTAACCCACAGTCCTTAACTCTTCACTGAGCCTAGTATAACATAATACGTTGCTCAGAAACTCCTATAGCACTTGGATGAGAGTAACGTTACTCAGGTAACCTCTGCTTTGAAGTTTCCGTCTCTTGCTGGATTAAATCAAAGGTGAATTTCATAGGGTAATCTATTATAGTTGACACCATAGCAGAACATATTCATACCACCACATAAAAGAAAGCAGTTACTTTGGTTGAAACCTTGCCTCCACTGAAGTCGATAGAAAAACTTCCATTATTTCAATGGGGCCAGGATTTCACCTTTGTTACATTGAATGGCATACCTGTGCTGAAAACAGCATATAGCATTCATATAGACTATTCTTAGCTGGCTGTAAGTACTGCTAAGGGTCTATTTTCATGTTATGCAAGTGTAGGATCATATATGTACCACTTCTACAGCAGATCTTCTGCAATTTTCAGATATCTAGAACTAACTTGGCTGAGAGGCCTTTCAGATTATAGTCTAACTGCGTTTATATTGTCCAGCTACAGTGTAGCGTTCTTATATGTAAAGACAATTTTCATTTATAAACACAATGGGCTGATAGATTTCTTTGTTCTTTCATTCCCTCCACTCCTGATAATCAGTTGTAATTACTACAGTGGCAAGGCACCAAAACTTGATCCTGTTGGATCTCCATAAAGACATCAGCTTTTAAGCTTTTGTAATGTCAGTCACCACCACCTCTTTAGTCAATGTTTTATGGCCATGGAAGGATCACAGTAATTGATAATCATGTAACCATGGTAACATTTATTTAGTCATTTGCATTTATTTACTGTGCCTCACTTATACCCAAGTTTTATATAAAAGATGCTTCTTTCATATATTAAGAAAGCAGGATGCCCAAACAAGGGCTATAGCACTGGATCTTAATAAAGACCACCTACTACTTCTCAACTCCAAAAAATATTACCCCAACCAAGCTCCCAAATTAATCACCCCCAGAAAAGGCCTAGGAAAGGTAATATCCTGAAGTTCACCAAACGCATTGATGGAGAATAATGTTAAGGACAAGAATATCCAGTGCCCATTGAAATCAATAGAAACCCATTTGTCCGTTTATTTCAATGGCCTTTGGATCAGGCTCCAAGATATTATTTTAAAATATCTGCTACCTAATAAACATTTAAAAACTATACAGTGTAAGTCTCCCTACTAGGATTGCCTGTTTAAATGGTACAAGTTCTGTTCTTTAAGAGGAACCATTTATCTAAAACTGGTGGAATTACACTCACTCCCCTCACCCACCCACACCTGTTGTGATACTGACAAAAAACTTGGCAATGGCTAGGCAGCTGGTGTACTGTAACCTCTACTTACCTCGTTGACCAGTAATGATACATGATGTTTTTATGCTTCCCGTCTGTTTGTTGCACCTACCTTTTGTGTGTTCTTATACTTGGATTGCAACCTTATCAGGGCAGGGACCATCTCTTTGTTCTGTCTTTGTACAGCATCTAGCATAGTGGAGTCCTGCTCTATGGCTGGGGCCCCAAAGCAGTTCTATAATACAAGTAGTAAATAATCAGGCACAACAACCAAAAAACTGCCAGTAAGAAAATCTCCAATACCTCATATGCTGGAGGAGGTGATGTGTGGGTACTGGCTTTCAGGGTCTTACATCACTGGGTTTACTTTTAACATTGCTCTCTATTCACTCACCATTTTCATTAATAGGAATTTTGCTTCCCAGCAATGCTAGTATCCCACACATCACTCATCAAAATACCACAAAAAGGGGCTATATTTAATGATTCAATATAAATACATAAGGTACAGCAGCATCTACTAGCTTGAGCCGGGGTTTTATTTGTCTCTTGATCAGATTTATAGTACTCACCGCTGAATCAGTCTTTCTGCTGCCATAGCATGGACTGTGAGTGGGGTCACTTTCCTTTCCTCATTCTATACGGTCAGATGGCATGCATAGGAATTTTCCTGCAATGCTTATTTGTGTTTCATGGTCACACTTTATCACAGATGACTTCCTCTCTCTTTTAAATGAGGTTCAGAAGGTTGGAAATAACAGAAAAATCCTCTAACAGCTGCAGAGTGTTTTTTCCTTACTGTCCATTTGTTCTGTTGCAAGATTCAACCAGTGTCTTTTGTATGACATAAAGCCCCTTGTTTGGCAGCTAGAAGTAGCATAACTTTTTGGGTACCTTGTACAGGACATATTTTTGGCCATGAACTAGTTTTATGCTACACCAATAAGATACATATATTGGGTATGCAGGTATGCCTATTGTGGCAAGGAGCAGTCATAGCTTCACTTCTGTTTCCCTCTTAGTTCCAACAATAGTCCTGCAACAGGCCTACTGTCCCACAAGGAAGCCCTCTCTAGTAGCAGCCTCTAGTTCAAACAGCATAAAACAAAAGCATCTTCCACCTCTCTTAAGGTGCCCTTCCACTCCATTCACTTGTAGAGCACTGACCCTCCAGAGTTTCTTCCTGGAGGCCCACCTCTTACCCAAACCACTGACCTTCAGGGCTACTTTCCCAGAGTCTTTCCCCCAGGTCTGGTTCTCTCCAAACTGGATCCTTATTCCCAGTCTATATCCAGGCTGCCTGCCTGCAGGTTAGCCTTGTCCCATGCCTGACACAGGAGCCTACTACCTTTTCCCTTCACGCAAGTGACAGGACACAACTTCTCTCCACAATTGAGCTTTTCCAGTCCTTTATGGAAGTCACCCAATTCTTCCTCAGTGGTGTCTGATAATTTAAATTGAGCCATCTGATCCTCAGACAGTCAGGATCAGCTGGGGATTGGTTATCTGATCATCGCAAGCCAGGCTGAGCCTAACTTGCCTCAAAGGTAAGGTGACCAGAAAGCAAGTGTCAAAAATTGGGACAGGAGGTGGGGGGTAATAAGAACCTATTGTTACAGGTTGGGTCACAGAAACCCCCTTGGGACTGCCACCTGATGTGCTGGGACTACCTCTGAGCCCGTTTTCCCTGGCAGGTTGGGACTTCAGTACCTTGCCTGGTTGTGTGAGACATGCTAGCCTGCTACAAACACAGACCCAGGTCTGAACCATGTCCCCCAAAAGCTGCAGGCTTCATTGAAAACAGCTTAAGAAGTGCTCCTGTCTCCAACACCCAAATACCCAGTTCCCAATGGGATCTAAACCCCAAATAAATCTGTTTTGTTCTGGATAAAGCTTATACAGGGTAAACTCATAAATTGTTAGAGAGAGATATGATAGAGAGATATGCACAGCTGTTTGTTCCCCCAGGAATTAATTGCTTACCCTGGGTTAATTATTAAGTAAAAAGTAATTGTATTACATATAAAATGTAGGATTTAAGTGGTTCCAAGTAATAACAGACAGAACAAAGTAAATTACCAAGCAAAATAAAACAAAAACACGCACGTCTAAGCCTAATACAGTAAGAAACTAAATGCAGGTAAATCTCACCCTCAGATAGGTTACAATAAGCTTCTTTTACAGACTAGACTCCCTCCTAGTTTGGGTCCAGCAATCATTCACATCCTGTAGTTACTGTCCTTTGTTCCAGTTTCTTTCAGGCATCTCTTTGGGGTGGAGAGGCTATCTCTTGAACCAGCTGAAGACAAAATGGAGGGGTCTCCCAAGGCCTTATATAGTCTGTCTTGTGAATGGAAAACCCTTGTGTTTTCCTATGCAGAATCACAGCTAAAGATGGAGTTTTGGAGTCACATGGGCAAGTCACATGTTCATGCATGACTCAGTTCTTTACAGGCCGACACCATTGCTTACATGTTAGTTTGAACGTTCCCAGGAAAGCTCAGATGTGGACTGGCATCTCTCAAAGTCCATTGTCAGCTTAAGTGTTTCTTGATTGGGCACTTACTGAAAATAGTCTTTTCTCAAGAAGCTGACAAAATGCTTCACTGAGCCTACTTAAAATCAAAACAAGTACATAGCCAATATTCATAACTTCAAATACAAAAATGATACTACAGACAGCATAATTATAACTTGTGAACTACAACCTTTCCATAGAGACCCCACTTGGCCTCCTCTGTACGAGACCAAGTGCAACAATGATCTATACAGTTACAGTTCCTGTCAATAACGTCACACCTATATAAGAAAACGCCCCAAATATCAGGACTGTCCCTATAAAATTGGGACATCTGGTCACCCTACTCAAAGGGCCAATCAGCCTGTGACAGACTCATTTGAGCTAAGTGAGGATAATTATTATTATTATCCTCAATTTACAGATGTAGAATATGAGACTGGGTGGGATTTTCTAAATCACCTAACTGTCTTTGGAGCACAAGTCCCATCGATGTTCCCTATACAAGTTGAAATAGGCCATGTGCTCCTAAATCACTTAGACACTTTTGAAAAATCCCATTCTAAACGACTTGCCCAGTGCAGGGAATTACTAGCAGAGCTGGGATGAGAACTGAAGAGGTCCTGTTTGCACTGCCACACTCATTCCTCTAATCCACACACTCTGCTCCTTTTATAGGTTCTGTCTTGGTTGATGATAACCTGGTCTCTGTTATCCACACCTTTGTCACTTCTCAGATGGATTATAGCAATGTAATACACCTGGGCATGAAGCTTTCAACACTTAGGAAACTCCAACTAGCACAGAATGCTGCAGCACATCTTCTCAGCAACACAGACTACCATGAACACATCACCCCTGCCCTGTGTTCTCCACATGCACTTCCCATAAAATTTTGAAGCAAGATCAAGGTTCCAGATATGGTCCCACAAAGATACTGAGGCAGCTAACGCTCAGACTGTTTTTAGGTGCCACTGCAATCCACAAAACTGCTGCTTGGCTGCTGCCTATCACCATAGGCGCCTAAATTCGCTCAGCACCTACGTTTTTGCAGTAATAGTTGCCAAGGTGCCTAAGATCCTGCCTCTCAGCATGAGCACTGCTGCCTCCCTCTAGGCATCTATCGCCTGCCTAAGCCCCAAGGAGCAATCCACGAACCAGAGAAGGACAGATATTCACCTACCTGTCTCATGTGTAGGGCCCAATCTAGTAGGCATTCTTAGAGGCCATCTAACTCCACACAAAACAGGAGACAACCCTCCTTCTCACCCAGTGGTTAGTGCACTCACCCAGGAGGCAGAAAATCACAAGTTTAAGTCTCCTTTGTGCCTGATGAGGTGTTCAGTTGTAGTTTTTGTAGGCCACCCCAATATTTTATGCACTATTTCCTTTTCTGTTAACTTGTTCTTCTTAAGGTTTTTATCCTTATCTACAATTATCCTAATCCCACTCGGTATTTCTTTTTCCCTTACTGTCTATGAACTACATTGTCACAGTACAAGAAAACTCACAGTAAGTGGCTGTGTAGAGACAAACCACCTCCTCATGGAAGTATTGTGCCTCAGTGAAAATTATAAATATACAGCAAAACATACATATATGGGTTTTTTTAATCTCCCTCCCCAACCCAGACCCTTCCAGAACAAGGGATTCCATTGCACATGCTTCCAGTGAACAAACAACATATGACAGATAGGTAGTTGAGTTGCTCAATGTGAAAATGGAAGGCACTCGCATACTATGGTGAGGAACACAGTATAAGAACCTATATAGAACAGATAGAATAGAACAGTCTGGGATATTTTGCTCTGTATTAATGGCTAAATAACTTTACAAGTCATCAATCTGGCCTCAAATTAATTGCAGGGGCAAAATTGCAGCGATTCACTCTGATTGCTAGACATGTCAGGGTTGATTTTTAAAGGAACTTCAACCAAACCTCCAGTTTTGTGCCCACAGTTAACTGTGGATACAAAACCAAGAATGTAGGCATTCAGCTACCTGATTTGTACCTGCAGATCAAGTAGCCAGATGTCTAAATAATAGCATTTACACCGGTAATTACAGAAGGCTGGAAACTCAGTTTTACATGACATAAGGTCCTTCTTGATGTAAAACACGGCTGGAAATGGAGGTACTGTCCTGAAATACCAGGAGAAAACCTACCTCTAACCCAACCCTGAAAGTATTGGAAATTTTGGTGTGCTGGTAGTTAGAAAAATACATTTTTTCATAAATATAGTTTAGCCTGTATTCAGTTCCTAGCTTCATTTATGTTGGATGGATCACATCCTGCTGGCTTTTGTCAAGCAACTAAGCTCAATGGATTTGACCCTTTGTGGAATTTTGAAAATTATCTATAATACCTGGGATACTTAGAAGTAACCATTTTATAAGGATTTTGTGACCCATACCAATGTCTAAAAGCTGTCTCTCTTTATATTTAATTTAGGGAAACACCAGGCTTCTTATGAAGTCAATGAAAATTGTCTGCGGGCTTGTCTATGCAAACATTTAGTTCATAGCATGCTGGTTTGTGAATCTATCCCGCACTAGCCTGTCACGGACTAACTGTCTGTGTACCTTGCTGACATGCATTAGCAGTTGGTTAATGGGTGTCAGCAGGGTGCACCTGGACAATTAGTCCATGGCAGACTTGTGTGAAGTAAATTTACACCCCACCTTGCAGTGAATGAAATGTTTGCATAGGCAAGCCCTAAGAGTCTGATTGAATTCCTAGTAAAGCCAATGGGAGTCTTTCTATTGATTTTAATGAGGTTGGATCAGGGATTTAATTACAATTTAGATGATAAATCAAGATGAATCTAAAAATGTGTTTGATACCTTTTAAAAAAAATCAAATAAACTTTATACTACCAACAGCAATTGCTCCATATATGTTTTACAACCTATGGAATAAATTATACACATTAAAACAATTATCTAAATAAATGTTTACACAGAAGGAAGTACAATTTACCTTAAAGCTACTACAGGACAGCAAATGAATAATGTATGTTTTACCAACTCTGTGATTAATGTATATTTGCAAGACTAACCAGTTACAATTTACAGTGTCAATAGGCCTCATTTTGAATTGCTAAGGTGCCACAAGTACTCCTTTTATTTTTGGTCTTAGATTAGTGTTTCATGTTAAGAATGAACTGATGATACATATCTGAATATCCCTTGTCTGATGGTACAAAACTTTTATATAGTTTAAATGAATAATAATACTCTTCACTTACATAGTGCTTTTCATCCATAAAGCTCAGTGCTTTACAAAGATGGGGTAGTGTTAGGGCTCCTCTACATGGCAATTTAATAGCATAGCAAGCTGGGGTATAAATCTACAGTCCACTAACCTCCTGCACACTAAGTGACCTTGTGGACCCTGCTGCTGCACACTGGGTCTATTGTGCATTTTATCTACTGCTATGGAACTTTGTGTGTGCCAGGTTAGGTTATGGATTTAAAACCCAGGTTGCCATGCACTAAATTCCCATATAGACATGCCCTTAGTCTTCCTGTTTTTACAGATGTAGAAAATAAGGCTCCTGTATTTTGGATCACAGGACCATCAAACTTTGGGAAAGCTTGAATTCAGATCCAAACCCTGCAACTGGCCACTTTCTCTAGACCTGATCAAATCAGAATCTTCATCCAAATACTTCTGAACTTTGGCAAAGTTCAGATCTGGACTTGATCTTTGTAACTTGGACCAAGCTCTGATTTGTAAGGGAAATTTTGACGATTTTCTGGTGACCGAGAAGTTATGGTAGCAAGGTGATTTGCAGGTAGTGAGCCCAATGGTATTCAGTGCACCGCCGCTCAGTGCATGGTAGCAAGTGTAACCATATAATTTTGGAAGTCCGTTTCTCATGGCAAACTCCTAGTTCCGTCGTTTCAAGATCTATTATCTGATGTTAAGCACCAATTCTCCTGCACATAGATAGCAAGTGTGAAAAACCGTGATGGGGTGGGGGGGTAATAGGTGCCTATATAAAAAAAAGCCCCAAATATCAGGACTGTCCCTATAAAATCGGGACGTCTGGTCACCCTAAGTTAGCAGGAGAATGTAAGTGGATAAGTATGTTTGGCTGGGGGCAGAGGCAGATTAGCCACTGGGCCAATGGGGCCTGTGACCAGGGCTCCTGGCCAATTGGGTGCCCCTGCGCTCTGCACCCTGGCAGTAGTGCCAGGCTGGCAGAGTGGGGAAAGTTCCTGTGCCCCGACCCCATTTCCCTGGCAGGAGCAGGGAAAGACGGGAGAGGGGACTGCAGATGGAAGAGGTGGCGAGGGGCCCCCACTTGTCCTGGCCCAGAGCCCCACAAAATGGTAATTTGCCTCTGGCTGGGGGGAAATGCAGTCTTTCACAGAAAGAGCAAGTAGTGAAAGCAACTGTTTATCAGTGAGAATGTGACAGCAAGATTAGGATCACAGCGAGAACAGGCTTTGACTGCAACATATTCTACAGGAATTGCTTACTTTTATGCACAGGAGTTATACCATCATTAGAATTACTTACACGCACACAATATCTAGGCATGCTGCGTGCCCTGCCCTCACCTGGGTAACTGGTGCATCCAGCTTTCATTTGTGCTCCCTTCACAACATTAGAACTTCACCTACAGAGATCATGCGTCTTATTGACAGTTCTTGGGCCAATAACTAGTCTTACTTTACTCCTTTGCTATTTAACCACTAGCCTTTCTCAAGTTTGAAATCTGTGAGCAGTTTCCAGTGATTTTTTAATAAAACATTGCTCTCTCTCTCTGACTCTCTCCATCTCCTGCCCTGTTCATTCTGGTTTCTGGGAGGAGTCCTGTCTGGGTTCTATCAGTGATCACAGTGCTTTTGGGTTTCCTGATTTCTTTCCTGGCTTCTTCCAGTATTTCTCCTCCTTTTTATGGAAAAAATGTTTATTTAGTCATCTGTTCTTCATCAGCCATTGTGGCCTCTGAGGCATAACACTCAATTAATTATTTTAGTAATCTCTAATGTTCCTGTCAATGTATTACCCAAGCCAAGTTTTGGAGGCCTGTCTTTTCTGGGCTGGGCCTCATTGATTTGGTGCTTTAAATAGTTTTTGTAGTTCATCCCATCTTGTGCAATGTTTCCTTTATTGTTTTGCTTTTCTTAGTGTTTTTATCCCAATCCCAATCTATAATGACCCTAATCGCACTCAGCACTTGGGTTTCTGTTACTTTTGGTGAACTACATTATCCCAATCGGACAAAGCTCACAGTAAGTGGCAGTGCAGAGACAAACTACCTAAGCATGGAAGTATTGTGGCTCAGTGAGACACACTAGAGAGGTGGGCTAATAGCAGCTATACTAGCCTGTACCAGTTCTGTTGCTCAGGACAGTGCAAGGATGGCCATTGTACTTTGCCTTTGCCTGTGTGTACGAGGGAGGAGACAGACTTTTTTCCCAACCACCATTTGAACACTTACATAAGGACCAGTAAAAACCTTGCCCTATATTTTTTTTTCCTTTTGGGCCCCTGCACCCCAGGTTATATTATAAATTTCACTAATACTTTTTCCTATCAGTTCCCCCATCTGCTTATATAACGGGGCTGTTTCAAAATTTTTTGCTGGTGCTGTACAATTGCCTGTATGCTTGTCCCTTCTTCTTACAGACTGACTTACATTAGGGTTGGCTGAAAAATTTCCAACATAACTTGTTTTTTGAGAGAAAATTGGTTTTTCATTTAAAAACCTTTTTTTTCAGGAAGTGTCTGCATTCCTCATAGAAATTCAGCTTGTTCAGTGGAAAATTTCCAGGGAAAGTATCCCCCGCTATTTTGTGCGCAGCTCTAATTTACATTCTCTCAGCCAGTACTCTGGTGAGCCTATTGTTTAGATGTAGGGAACCCCACTTGTTTGAAATTGATCTATTTCATAGAGAATCTCAGTGCCACAGAAAAATCTTCTACTTGCATCATTTTTTAGTCACATATCCAGGTTCCTGCTCTGCTGTTGTGATTCTTGGCCATGAGGATTTACAGTGCTGATATTACTTTTAAAGTTCTGGTCCCATCCTATTGCCCTCAGTAGATCTGCCTGATGGAAGTGAGCAGAGAATTTGTCTAATTTATTTCCAAGTTCCACAAGCTTACAGCACTTTCATAGAATCATAGAATCATAGAATATCAGGGTTGGAAGGGACCCCAGAAGGTCATCTTGTCCAACCCCCTGCTCAAAGCAGGACCAAGTCCCAGTTAAATCATCCTAGCCAGGGCTTTGTCAAGCCTGACCTTAAAAACCTCTAAGGAAGGAGATTCTACCACCTCCCTAGGTAACGCATTCCAGTGTTTCACCACCCTCTTAGTGAAAAAGTTTTTCCTAATATCCAATCTAAACCTCCCCCATTGCAACTTGAGACCATTACTCCTCGTTCTGTCATCTGCTACCATTGAGAACAGTCTAGAGCCATCCTCTTTGAAACCCCCTTTCAGGTAGTTGAAAGCAGCTATCAAATCCCCCCTCATTCTTCTCTTCTGCAGACTAAACAATCCCAGCTCCCTCAGCCTCTCCTCGTAAGTCATGTGCTCTAGACCCCTAATCATTTTTGTTACTTTGCATGATCTCTCGCAGTCTAATGAGAAAAAAGTACACTGCAGAGTATCCTTCTCTGTTAAATTAGAGATTGGGATAATAATGCAAACTTTTATTTTCTCACTCTGGTGGTGGATGCCCATGGAGTGGTGCAACATTTGGGGGACATGCTAGTGCAAAAGACTAAATAAGATAACAATGGGACATTTGTAGTTTATATACATAGGACTCAGAACTTTAGATTTTTTGCAAGATAAAACCTCGTTATGATAAATGTCAACAGCAACAAAGCAAAAAAGGACATGTGTAAAGAGAACCCAACTCAGTATGGGATCAGATCTTGTTTTTGTGGGGGATAGTGAAGTTCCACTGGAGGGGGACAGACAGTATCTCAAACAATTAGGAAGATTGTATTTGCCACTGTGGAAAGCATTCACTTATCTTTCTCTAGCCAGCCAAGCAGTTGTACAGCCTATGACCTTACACTCCCTGGAGGGAGAAAAAAAACCAAGAAATGCAAATGTTATTTCAAACATTTTCATTTCTTACCTAGCTGTATAAGCTATGCCATTGATCTTAGATACTACATTTGAAAACATAAGTACTTATGTACAGACACCTTCAAACGTCATGCTACCTCCTCTGCTGTGTCAACTGGACATTCATAGGAACTAACATACATAGAATCAAGAGCAATGAGTGTGTTTCTGCATGTTCTATGTGTAACAATAGTGATTAAAGTGTCTGAAGGCGAGGCAGACAATAACTGCATTAAGTAAGAGCTACACTGAACTGCACATAGGGGAAAGGAGCCTCCATTGGACTTGACTCACAAAACACTCTAGCAGAATAATAAAGATAACATAATCACTTGTCCCAATTTAGATATTTCCAGTAATCACTAAATTCTAAAAATCCCTTACAACATTTCCATATGGAATGTACCTAGTTTTCTCATGGTATTCTCACATTTCAAACAGGTTGCCTTTGTAACATCCAGCTGTCTGTGGCACAGGGAGTAATCTGTATTGATACTTTCTGTATATGTTGTTTGATTTCTCAAGTCAAGTTTCTTGCCAATGCAACCCATCTTCCCCCAGACAAACATACTGGGTCAGTCCAATGGTCCATCTAGCCCAGTATCCTGTCACTGACAGTGGCCAGTGCCAGTCACTTCCGAGGGAATGAACAGAACAGGGCCATTTGTGTGATCCATCCCCTGTCATCCAGTCCCCACTTCCGGCAGCTGGAGACTCCTGGAGCACAGAGTTGTGTCCCTGACCATGTTGGTTAATAGCCACTCATGGACCTATCCTTCATGAATGTATTTAATTCTCTGTGTGTGTATATCAATCTCCCGTCTGTTTTTTCCACCAAATGCATCCGATGAAGTGAACTGTAGCTCACGAAAGCTTATGCTCAAATAAATTTGTTAGTCTCTAAGGTGCCACAAGTACTCCTTTTTTTTATGTGAAACTGGAAGTAACCAATCAGGCAGAAGTAGAGATTAAAAAAACAAGCAAGTAAGTACTGTACTGTGCCTGTATTGCATCTTACAGGTAGGCACATCTGGGCTGCCTGCCCCCACGCCACTTCCAGCCACTTAACAGCAAGATGTTGGGGCTGCCAGGCCAAGGCATATGGTTGCCAACTTTCTAATTGCACAAAACCAAACACCCTTGCCCCGCCACTCTTCTCTGAAGACCCCACCCGCACTCACTCCAGCCACCCTCCCTCTGTTACTCACTCTCCCCTACCCTCACTCACTTTCACTGGGCTGGGGCAGGAGGTTGAAGTGTGGGAGGGGATGAGAGCTCCAGCTGGGGGTGCGGACTCTGGGATGGCAGGAGCAGGCTTTGGGCTGAAGCAGAGGGTTCATGTGCAGGAGGGGGTGAGGACTCTGGCTGGGGTGCAGGCTCTGGGGTTGGGCTCAGGATGAGGTATTTGGGGTACATGAGGGGGCTCTGGGCTGGGCCAAGAGGTTTGGAGTGCTGGAGTGGGCTCAGGGTTAGGGTGAGAGAGGGGGTGTGGGCTCCATCTGGGGGTGTGGCCTCTGGGCTGGGGCTGGGGATGAAAGGTTTGGAGCGCAGGAGGAGGTGCGCGAAGCAGGCTCTGGGTGGGGGGGGGGGTGTCTCAGGGCTTAGGCAGAGGGTTGGGATGCGGGGTCTGGGAGAGAATTAGGGTGTGGGAGGAGGTTCTGACCTGGGGCAGCAGGTTCAGAGTGCGGGCTCTGGCCAGGCAGCATTTACCTCAGGTGGCTCCCAGTCAACGGCACCATGGGGCTAAGGCAGGCTCCCTGCCTGCCCTGGCTCCGCGCTGCTCCTGGAAGTGGCTGGCATGTCCAGCCCATAGGCAGAGGCACAACCAGCTGGCTCTGCATGGTGCATGCTGTGCATGCTCAGAGGCGCCACCTCCGCAGCTCCCATTGGCCATGGTTCCCGGGGGCAGTGCGTGCAACTTCCCTGGCTGCCCTTGGTGGCCACTTCCAGGAGCCACACAGAGCCAGGGCAGGCAGGGAGTCTGCCTTAGCCCCACTGCGCCTCCAGCTGGACTTTTAACGGTCCAGTCAGCAGTGCTGACCGAAAAGGGACCCTGATGGCTCCAACCAGGCATTCCCATCGAAAACCAGATGCCTGGCAACCCTACCAAGGCAGCCAGAGACAGCAGAGCAGGAGCAGTGCTGGGGTCTGCACAGCTTTCACCCTTCCCCCTCCCTGGTCAGGAGGGGGACGCACTGTTTTTACTCCCCTCGGCCCCGCTGAGAGGGGGCGATGCTGTTTTTACCTCCCCTCCCCCAGGAAGGGAGATATGCTTTTTACCCACACACTGATACCTTGCCTAGAGGGACAGGGACACACACACACACACACCCCCTCTGCCTGGAGGGGGACAAGCTTGCAAACTCATGCGGGGGCTGACTAGGTTGCTCAGCTGCTGCTGAATCCTGGTTTGGAATGTCAGCTGCTGGATCTGGAGCCCTAACTGCACTTTGTTTAGAGTTACAAACATTTCAGGAGTTATGGACAACCTCCATTCCCAAGGTGTCCATAACTCTGACGTTCTACTGAATGTCACATTCCAAACCTATATTGCTTTTCCATACACTGATAGCATTTTACAGCCAACTTGCACAGTTGTCAATGACCAGCAAATAAATCATGGGAGAAGGACAGCAAAAAAGCGTGTGTAAGACTGAGGATACAATAGAAAGACTGTCAAGAGACGTTTGAAGGGAAAAGGATTGGAACTCTGTCACAGGGTGCTCTGCTTACTGCTGGGTGGTGCCCCCTTTGGGCAATTCTGGGGATTAGCTCTACCTGGCCAACACCCCTTTCCAGCAGTTGGACTTCGTCCCTCTCAATCTGCGGCCCCCTCTCTTGCTCCAGGAGTTGCTGCTTCCTCTTTGTGTCTCAACCCCCTGGCCAGGTCACTAAGTGTTTTTCCCTTCCAAGATAGGATACTTTCTAAGTCTCTCTGGATAAGCAGTATTCAACTACCCTGACTCCTAATGTGACTCAGAGTGTCTGCTAGTTCACTGCCCCTGGTAGTACCACTCGGCACTGGTTGGCAGGGGAACCCATGCCTGCCCTCTACTCTGGGTTCTAGTCCAGGGCCCTTTACCAAGCAATCAAGGTGTGCAGCTTCCTTCACCTTACTGCTCTTGCCACTGGACTACTAGTGTGCTTCCACTCTTCCTAGTCAGATCCTCTCTCCTAGATCTCAGGGATTCCTATCCCTCAGAGAGAGTGACTACCACTCTTCAACCTTTTTCTGTTGCCAATCTCTTGGGTTTATGTAAACCCTACCTGTTCCCTCACAGGTGAGCTTGCTTCCAATTAGCAGCCTCCTCATAGCGTAAATCTCTCCCGTTTACTGCTTAATTGGGTCTGCCTGTCCTAATTCAATTTCTCAGGGCTAGTGGCAGGACCATTACAAACTTCAAGACCTATGAACCCATGTCATGGATCAGGAGGCGTGGTGAAGAATTGTGGGCACCTCACACCCCGTATAAATGAGAAACAGAGCTGAGAAATAAAGTTGCACAGGTGTCAATGAGTATGCATGGTACAAGACAATGAAGAGTCAGGCCCTGAAGGGATTTGATGTCATTGAAGAAATCGTGTGAGGTGAGGGCTAAAGAGGCATATTTTCTTTCTCTCTCTTTTTTTTTAAATTATAATTGTACACTTGTATTTAGCACTAAAAGAGGAAGCTATATTTTCTCACCTGAGATTCAGTGATCTAACCTCCCTCACTCCAGTCCCTCCCTTTTCAGTGCTCGCCTGGAATGTAATGAAAAGACAGAACAAAAGAGGGGGCGAGGGTAGCAGTATTCTGTTTCCTTTGGCTTTTGATGTCAGACTCTTTTGAGGTTTTCTACATGGGGGCGGAAAATGCTGTGCTGCTAATCGGTGCAGTTAGACGGGGCTAGTGCTCCTTAGCTAAGTTTTTATTGATTAAATGGAGTGTACAAGTTGAACTCCATCCATTAGGGTTGCAGAAAAAACAGGTTTCAGAGTAGCAGCTGTGTTAGTCTGTATCCGCAAAAAGAAAAGGAGTACTTGTGGCACCTTAGAGACTCACAAATTTATTTGAGCATAAGCATTTGTGAGCTACAGCTCACTTCATCGAATGCATGCAGTGGAAAATACAGTGGGGAAATTTTATATACACAGAGAACATGAAACAATGGGTGTTACCATACACACTGTAACGAGAGTGATCAGGTAAGGTGAGTTATTACCAGCAGGAGAGCTGGGGCGGGGGACCTTTTGTAGTGATAATCAAGGTGGGCCATTACAAACAGTTGACAAGAACGTGTGAGGAACAGTAGTTGGGGGTGGGGGGGAATAAACATGGAGAAATAGTTTTACTTTGTGTAATGACACATCCACTCCCAGTCTTCATTTAAGCCTAAATTTATTGTATCCAGTTTGCAAATTAATTCCAATTCAGCAGTCTCTCGTTGGAATCTGTTTTTGAATTTTTTTTGTTGAAGAATTGCCACTTTTAGGTCTGTAATCGAGTGACTAAAGAGATTGAAGTGTTCTCCGACTGGTTTTTGAATGTTATAATTCTTGACATCTGATTTGTGTCCATTTATTCTTTTACGTAGAGACTGTCCAGTTTGGCCAATGTACATGCTTAATGTACGGTGCTTTATGACCCTGCTGTGAGAAGAAATGCAGAGATTTGGCAGACCCTATCATTGATATCATGTGACTCTAACAGATGCTGTTGTCGCGGGGGCAAGGAAGCCAAAGAAATGTTGAGCCACTAGAGTCAGTTAACTGTTGCTTTGAACTTGGTTAAAGCTTAGAGTTACTTTTACATAAGAGCACACTGAAGGTTTCTGGGCATGCTCAGAAGGGAAAACATTCAGTCAGTAGCAAAGGGGCTGCATAATTATTTGCCTAAGAGCCATATAGACATGGAAATGTAAGCTATAGCTCTTCAGTACAGCCTGAGGAACAGAGATACAGGCTGCCTGTCTGTGAGGTTCATGCCTGGCAAAGGGGCTGTGCCTATTACCTGCCTGTTACTATCCAAGCAAGCGATGATTATATAGATTTGTATAGCTAATTGGTGTGAGAATAATAAGCTAGTCAGAGGAGTGGTAATAGTGTTAAACGTTCCCTCTGCCTAATTTTCATTGTGTTTCATTTTGAATTTAGTTATATGCTGTACTCTAATAAGTGTAAAGAACCATAACCTTCCCTGTGGGGCCTCCTTCCATGTAGGAGACATGAATCTCAGTGAGTTTGCACCTGGGGAGATTCCTTCACATTCTTTCATAAGGTCTGTGTAGTTTGCTCCCCGTCACATGTCAGAAACAGGGGAGAGAAGGAGTCGGCCTCCAAAACCAACAGATCTCAGAGGCTCTTCTGAGGTCAATTACATGGCTCCCCCCATTCCCTCTTCAATCCTTGGTAGCAGGACTCTTGGAGGAGTTGGCCACCAGGGGCTCCTCAAACAGCTGCGACCCTCTCGGTATCCCTCTCAGTGGAATTTCCACATCTCCAAAGGAAATATAGGCCCCAATTCAGCAAAACATTTACACACAGGTTAAATTTTAAACATGGAAGTCAATAGGGCTTGTGACACTGAACCCATATTCATTGTAAAAATATTGTTGTAATAGGAATATGGCATAACCAAGATATATTTTATGTGAGATGAGTCATGTGGGATATCATTGGAAAGGTTATGATTTGCTGAATGTGTGCATGTATCAATTTGTATGCATGTATTAGGAATATTGACTATGTAACAATTATAACTATGCGTGTAGTTGGGGAATACCCACCAGACAGTAGGCAATCAGCCTGAATGGGCAATTAGGAAAGACAATAGAATTGGTCTTTGAAGATGCTGATCTCTCATCTTCCTGGAGTTCCTTCCTGTTGACATTACAAATAAACCTTGTCTCATGGTGGCTTTAAAACTGCAAGGTCATGTGACAATGTCACCTAGTACCACCTTGGACACTACTGGTATTTTTCCACTGGAAACAAATGTTTATGTAAATCCTATTTAAGGCTGGGAAGTAAGTCAATGAGGGCTCTCCTCCATTGCCTCCCTGCCCTAGATGGAAGACTTCTGAATACACTGGAAGAAACAAAGGAACAAAGCTGGGGAACGGCATGGGCTGAGTCCAGGCTGAGACAGGGGTCTAGCCTGTGAAGACAAATAACTGGAACTCTAAGCTGCATAAACTCTACAACGTGCCTAAAACAATATTTAGGGTGAAAAATTACTATTTGTAACCTGTTTCTTTAGTGAATTAAGCTTATGTTGCGTGTTATTTTATTTGCTCGGTAATCTGCTTTGTTCTGTTTGCTATCCCTTATCACTTAAAATTTACCTTTTGTAGTTAATAAACTTATTTTTTGTTTATTCCAAAACCTAGTTTGTGCAATTCATAACTGGGGTTGGGGGAAGAGCTGTGCATATCTCCCTCCACATTGAAGGAGGGGTGATTTTTATGAGCTTATGCTATACAGATCTCTATACAGTGCAAGATAATATAATGTTGGGTTTACACTCCAGAGGGTGTGCGCACAGGAGAGCTGGGCATTCTCCTAGCTGAGCCCCCCAAAAATGCTAATCGCAGACTCTATGATTATACAGCTGGGTGTGTCCCTGCCTGTGTGTGTACTGGAAAGGGAATTGAGAGCAGCCAAGGGAAACCCAGGCTGGTTGGACAGGTGGGCTCAGCGGGACCCCAGCACATCCAGTGGCATCCCGAAACGGGGGTCCAACCTGTCATAGGGCTATTCATGCTTAAGGTTAAATGAGAGTCTAAGCGTCTTAGAATCATAGAATATCAGGGTTGGAAGGAACCTCAGGAGGTCATCTAGTCCAACCCCTGTTCAGGCCTTCCTGAACTCAGGCCTTAATGCTGATGTCTCTCTATTTATCTTAGATCCTTATATAGCCCCCGTTACCATATCCAAGTGCCTCACAATCTTTAATGTATTATCCTCACGACACCCCTGTGAGAAAGGGAAGTGTTGTTACCCCCATTTTACAGATGGAGAACTGAGGCAAAACAGACTAAGTGACTTGCCAACAGTTACACAGAAAGTTTGTGACAAAGCAAGGAAGCTGGATTTACCAAATCCCAGGCTAGCACTCCAACCACTACACCATGCATCCTTTCTCTATAGTTAGCACTAATTTCCTGTGGGGCCAAAGGAAGGCACCCAGTCTCAACGTCTCCCACACAGTGGAAGTCAATGCCTGTGGACACCTCTTGGAGGAACTTCTGTGGGATCAGGGAAGGGGTATATTGCCACATAGACAGATCCAGCTGGGTTTTTATCTTTTCTGCGTTCAGAGGAGGAGGGGATAATTTGGTTAGTGATTAGGTAAGGTTTATAGTGAATTATCACTACAAAAAACAGTTCACCCGTGCAGCTAGGGAGGGGGTGGGGAAAGCCACTTTACATGTCTGGTCCCTATGAGGAGTTTTGTTATGAAAGTAGAATTTTTGGTCTTTCAGCCTTGCTGTTACAATGAAAAATGGATGAGCCTGCACTGCTGGGACAGGTTGGGAAAATCAAACAGCAGAAGCTTGAATAAGCAAATCTCTCCCGTGTTGGTAGAACTGCCATGTCAGAGGGAAGTTTTGCACAGACAGAACTTGTGAGGGGAGCCATAGCTACTATGGCATTGGCTTGGAGTGGAGGAGAGGAGCTATGAGGTTGTTGATGTAAACATGAGAGAGAGAGAGAGAGAGAGAGAGAGATACTAAATAAGCTGCACGCAGCCTATGTGTCTGCTTGCTCCTAATCACAGCTGGACCAAAACTAGAACCACTGATAAACTTATCTACCTACTAAATTTTCAAAAAATGGGGACTGGTTCTCAACCGCCCCTGGGTTTTGTTTCTGCTCATAGCAGGATGCCTGAAATAAATACCTGATCCCCTGGAAAATCAGGGACTTGCGTCCTTCAGTATATTGGCATTTTTGGCACAAGGCAGCTGGCTCTCTCCTTCACTAATGCTGGACATTCACTGGTCAATATGTAAAGCAAACTTACATGTATTTCAATGTTTAAAGAGTTCCTTCTGCCCACAAAGAGACCTTCCACTTCCCTGAAACCTCATTGTTCCCTGGTTCACCACTCACCTCAAACCTCCACTGTTCCCCTTCATCCTTCAGGTCCACAACCACCATCCTTCCAGAGGTAGAGGGCTCCCTTTGAAGTTTGTAATTAGCTGGCATGGTTACCACTTAGCAATCACAGACATTTCTTATCTCCAGCGTGTGAGTGGCTCCAAAGTAACACCAACCTCTCTGGCTGACCTACTGAGACTAGGAAAATGGCTGCTTCTCCTAGGGGACTGTTACAGCACCAGGCCACTGGGCTAGTCCAGTGTTTTGTTTTTCACTCCTGACTAATTATAAAATACACCCCCAGCAACAACTACCTTGTTTGTAATGCAGAAAAGTGCTAGCACATAACCAAAATACTGAAGATTTTAGGATCCTTAACCGCCTAAGGCTGACAATGTTATCATACAACTACACCATTTAAAACGAATAAATATATATATACCCCCACATTTACTACTCAACAGTGAGTGACTAATTTCTCTGATTAGCATGAAAATATTTAATGATTTTTTTGAAAACCAAATAGATACACAGTAGAGGGTTTATGTATAAATCATCCATATTTTCTATTTACTTCATACACCTGTTCTGTAAGAATGTGTATATATCTATCTTTGTGCATTCTATGCCATTTAACCAGAAACAGACTATTAATTTTATGCATTTACTATCTCTTCTTTAGTCTATATATTTTGTAATGCTTATTTGCATACCACAATCCCTCTCTCTCCCCACCTCAATAATGTAATAACAGTACACAAAAGCCTCAGTACTAAGTACTACTATGCCAGGAAATATGGAATGAGGATATATTTATGCATAATGTTAACAGTGGCAGATTTTTGGTTAAATGGCATAGCATGCATGATTTCTCTTTCACTCGGTGAGATTGGCTGAACAGATAAACAGTGGAAGACATAGCAGCTTTAGTTATTACCCTATTAGAGTATTTTAATCTCCGTTTCACTTAAATCAAAAACTGCACTATACATCTGCAAGCTAAAGTTCATTTTAGTGATCACTTGCACCAGAAAGCTTATGAGTGTCATCAAAAGCTGGAATGATTTTAGGGTCTCAGTTTTTATTTGTTACAACATTGGCTGACAAAACCCATTACATCATCCATTTGGAACAGAAATTCTCTGCAGCTGCTTGTGTTGTGTGATGGGTTTTGTTTAAAAAAAATAAGACAGATTTTGGTTTCTTTCTTTCAGGGCAATTTTCCTTTAAATTGCTGAAAACTGTATGCTAAAAGGCTCAAAAAGAAGTGAAAAGGAAAAGGGCAGCACACAGCAGTTTTATCCATTCATTTTTTTTATTTCCCTTCCAAAAAGACCTAGGGGGAAAAATAGCCCCATTACCCTGCATTTCCAGTGAATCTAGTCAAGCATGAAAAGCAAAGCACAGTGTCATGGCAATGGCAGATGGCACAAAGTAGGGAGGGATCAAGCTCGGAAACATTTGTTCAATTTCTGACCTCAGAACGGACCACGGTATTAATTGGTTGAGTAGCAGAGAGTAATTAAACTGGAGGTGAGGAAAACTATTACTTTTCTTCAATGAGCAGAGGCACCGCACTATCAGTTTATCCAGAGAAAAGCCGCGGAGGACTGGAGTGCCAGTACCTCACATCCTGTTTCCTTCCCTTGAATATCTGTGGCTTTGTGCACATGAATGGTCTGCACTTGAGGCAGAGGGGTTTTTTTTTTAGTGTGCCAGGCAGTCCAAATGCTTTTCATAGCACATGGCTGATATAGCCACATATTTCATTCTGAGATATCATTTTAATTAAAGCCAAGAACTCCTGCCCTCTCAGGGAACAACCAAACCAAAAAAGGCAATTTTGTTGTTTTAAAAATGAACACAGGCTTTATATTAGGGAATAACCAACTATTGCAAGAGAATTGTGATGACATGAAGACAGGCAGTGTCTGGCTTCTATAGTTATGACATTAGAACATGTTAAGAAATTAACATTTGTTGCAGTTCTAAATCATTTAGCATTGCTAGGGTGTCTGGCTTTTTAATGACAGGTTTCAGAGTAGCAGCCGTGTTAATCTGTATTTGCAAAAAGAAAAGGAGTACTTGTGGCACCTTAGAGACTAACAAATTTATTTGAGCATAAGCTTTCGTGAGCTATGGGAAGTGAGCTGTAGCTCATGAAAGCTTATGCTCAAATAAATTTGTTAGTCTCTAAGGTGCCAAAAGTACTCCTTTTCTTTTTGGCTTTTTAATGTATTTGCTTAAATCAACCCTCAGTTTTAACCCTCTTTTCTCCCCACCATCCTTTTCTGATCATCCCGTCATGCAGAACAGATCCACTTTTTGGATCCAGTTCCCCCTGTTTTTGATAGGAAACTGAATGATTTGAACTGAATTGTTTTGGTTATCTCTGAAATGGTTAGAGACCACCACACACATACACACACAAATAAATTTATAAACAGAAAGAAAAATGCTCATCTAGTACTAAGACAAAATTAATTCCTTAATATTTGGAGTTAGCTATTATGATTAATCATTATTATTATTACACTAGACCTCACAGGCTTCAGTCAGGATCAGTGCTAGGCGCTCTACTAGCATAAATGAAGATATGAGGCAGATCCTCGGCTGGTGCGAATTGTGGAGCTATGACAATTGACACCAGCAGAGGATCTGCCCCATAGACCCTGCCCCTAAGAACTTCTCATGTATTAAATAGACATACACCTCACCTTTGGTCTCCAGCAGGTTGGAAAGTTATAACAGTACCTAATCCTGCCAGGAAAATCAAAGTATTTCTCAGCTCCAACATCTTACAGCAGGCTCACAGATTGTGCTGATGTGATGGTTACAGCTGTACCCTATCTGACCGGTATCCTACCTGGAACCCACTGCAGCCTGTAGCATGACTAGGACCTTGCTCCTCTACTGTGTTTAACCTGGCAATACCTTTCCTTTCTTCTTTGGACAGAAAGAAATTAGGCAAAAATCTTCAATGTTTTCCTGTGACTGAGCAGTGTGTGTGTTTCTGTGATAGGGAAGGTAGAAGCAATACATGTTAAGTATTACATTCACCCTCTCTACAATGCCTCCAAGGTCTCACAAGTCAAAGCCAGTGATTCAACTTTATTTCTGAATCTGGGTGTCTCATAACAGGACACAACATCTTGCAGAGAGGGGATCCATCTGGCTTTTTTTTTAAGTGAACCATAGCTTTTATAAAATAAGATGAATTAGTCAAATACTCCCATAATTCACAAGTCATGAGTTCAGCACTAAAATGTGTAATGCACAGAAAGGGATTACAATTAAATTCATGTAATATATAGTACTGTGTAGAAAGAACTATGCTATAAGAATGCTAAGGTCGTAAAGTCAAGCACTCAGAAGTAAGGAAATGCCAGAATTAAGGTTCTCTGTGCACGCTTAATTTAACTCCCTTGTGCATATGCATTATGATAGCTTTAATTACATCATCACCTGATATTTTTTCCATGGGACTCCTGCCTCATTCAATGCACAATGGATGATGCTCACTTAATGGGCAGCTATTCAAAATTTTATTTTCTCCTCATTGTTCAATGTGTCGCTCGAGGCCTTATTTACTGCACACTATTCCAACCCTGCTGTGAATACAGAATTACTAATTTCCTTATAGGCTTTTCCGTGGTGCTCTTCACTATAGTATGAGTGCTTCACAAACATCAACAAATATATCTTCAAAACACCTCTGTGAGGTGAGTGGCTCTTATTCCCAATTTACAGATGGAGAATGGAGGTACACAGAGATTAATGTCAAAGGTGTCCACTAACTTCAGGTGCCCAATTTAAGATGCCTAGGACCTGATTTTTCAGACTACTTTGCTTTATATAGCAGCGACTTCAATTGCAGCTATGAGTGCTCAGCCTTAGGGTCTCAAATTGGGAACCCCTAAAACAGGGAACATACAGTTAATGGCCACTGTGAACAGTCTCATTTACATGCCCAGCCAAGGATCACATGGGAACTCTATGGCAGAGGCAGGAATAGAATCCAGTTCTCCAGGCAGCAGTCAACTGCTTTAACCACAAGACCATCCTTTCTCTTCCTGCAATCCCCTGCCTCTTTCACTACACACCTTCCAACTTCTGCAAGAAATGAGGCAGGGCTTCTACGGACAACAGCCTCCTGCACCACGCCACCTTGATTCTTCCCCAGAGAAGGTCCATGCTGTGCACCCTCAGAGGGAGAGGTCCTTTGGAAAAAATAGCATGCGCTCATACAATTAAAGACTATCATAATGCATACATACAAGGGGGCTGACTTAAGGTTGCACAGGCAAACTTAGTTTTGGCATTTCCTAACTTCTGAGTGTGTGACTTTGCAGCTGTAATAGTGTTCTTTTAGTGTACTTTTGTGTGTAATTTCCTAGGGATTATTTTAAAACCAAATTGAAATCACAGAAATTCCATCATGTGGCATCATATTGGTGTTCCTTTGTACTTAATGCAATGTGTTTTCCTGATCCATGGTTTAATTTCTTGTTTGAATTGATTTTATATTTTGGGATGTTTTATTCCACTGGGTTTTCTGTAAAGTGCTGTGTGCCCTTTGGAGGTATAAGGGTCTACTTTATTCAAATAATTACTGGACCAAATCTTGTCTTTACTCAAAACATACTCAGGCAAATTTTCCTCTCCATTACACCTGTGCAACTATATTACAAGGTAAAGCCACAGCAAAGAGAGTAGGGTTACACTGGTATCCATGAAGAATTTTGCGCACATGGAACTTTGCCTGAGTAGATCGTCTTGATCCTAACTTTTCACAATATGTTATTTACAGGGTTAAATATCTCAGCATTATTAAAGTATTCAGTGTAACTACATTAGTTTGATAACCATCTGGCATAACAGAGCAGAAGCTCTACTGATTTGAAATAATATAGCTGCTGCTTTGTTTTGATTCTATTCCATATAAATTTGATTGCATAGCGCTTTGTCACTTGATAGGTAAGCCAGATAGCTGGCTTTAAAATGTACTCGCTACCACTTATACTTTGGAAATGTATTCATTGTGCATATACTGCTGGTTATGAGCACAGGCACTTCTGTGCACTATGCATGTATGTAGTCAGTATCATTGGGCTATGCAGAAGTTGTTAGATAGCTTTACAGCTACCTTCTGATGAAGCCTTTTGAGGCTGGCTATCATCAACACAGCAAAAGAACCCTTGACCTGGGCCGTCCTGTTTTGAGACAGGAGAACTGCCATGATTACCTTAAAAAGAAAAAGGGACCAGTTGGGGAAATTTCCCATTTATTCCAGTGCTAATCAAAAAATGTAAGATTGTCATACAATATATGGCAGCACCACAGCTGGATTATATTATGCAAAACAGTAGCTTAGTCTTCTGAGGGCTTTCCTACTTTGGAGTCATTCCAGTTTTTGGGTTTAGTGCACACGTAGTTGGGGGGTGTTAGTGGCTTGTGAGGAGGTCAGTGTGGATGGTCTGGTGGTCCATTCTGGCCTTAAACTGGACTCTAAACTTCACTCATGGAGAACAGATAGGATTCATGAAGGAGAGAATTGTGCCAAATAAATTTGTGAACTCCTTTGAGGAACCATCTTGCTCTTGCTTTCCCTTTGGATCCCGAAGAGACATGTAATAAGACTGAATTAATAGCATTAATATTTATATTATAGGAACACCCATATAGTATATGTATCTGGGATCCAATTTCAGGCTTCACGGCAGTTGTTTGGTGGCTGCAGAGAAGACAAAACTGTGTGACGTGTGCGAGATCAGATGAATGCAGGAAGAGATGAGGCAAGCTATCTGAATTTTGTTACACATTGACTGTGTGTACTTGGCTTTTGTGCGTGTGTGTGAAAAAAAATCTCCCACTGTTATTCAAGCACCACTGCTGCTCTACTAGTGCCAGCAACAGTGTGGGAGCATTAGACCCAGCAGCTAGTGTTTTTGCCACTTAGTAACATGCTACAGATTTCCCTCCTGTTCAGATATTTGCAGCTTGAAAGTAGATTCTAGCTACTACCCCAGTCTAAGTAACATCTCTGGCACTTAGTAAATTCTCTCCCACCCTGTTCCAAGCAGACAAGTTCTTCTCACTCTCTTCCACTACTGTTTTTTTTGCAAGTAGCCTCACAAGGGTACCTGCCTTCAGGTTCAGTGAGGGAGTAAATGCAAGCTTTGCAAGTGGCTGGGACAACCAACCTGGGTTTTGGGCCCATTGCAGCAGAATCTCAGTTTTCATTTAAAAACAACAACAGGCAGGGGGTGGTAAGTTTCTAGCCCTTTGCCTTGTGAAAGTAGCTTGAAAAATGCAAACTAATCACTAGGGTTCAAAGGATACAGCAGCTGGGCTATATTTCCACAGCAGAAGCCTGGTGAACACCCTGAAGAGCCTATGTCCCACATTTTGAATATAAAATGTCAGCCCAAATCACTGATCTCACTACAGTCCTGAGGCTGGGCCTGCACCTATTGCTATGATAATGGTGGACAGGAATTGTGCCGGGGGATAACAACAAATTGGCTCATAGGCCCATCCCCAAATATGCTAAAGCTATGTCTGTGTGTTGAAGATGTCAGTCCTCTGAGGCTAGAGCTCAGCAACTGATACCACACCATGGGGGTGCCTGCCACTGCCAACAGTGCTGCCAAAGGAAGTCTCTTCCTATGTCCCCCACCAGCACCCTTAGGGGTGAAGGACTGAAGAGCCAGTACTAGAAGAACATCTGGAGCCCCTTCTCCCCCTGTTCCCCATTCCCCACTACCTTCTATGGAAGATTTACTCCCTCAGCTGAACCCCCACACCATCTAGGAGAGACACTCCCACCTCTAAGAGTGGCACCCAGTATTGCCAACCCCAGGTATTCAAAAGCCATGAGTCAGCCACCAAGTCATAACTTTGGCTTTAAAAAAAAATTATATATATATTTTTAAAAGTTTAGAGATTTATTATATGCCAGGTTATTTTTATTTGCCCCCTGTTTCTAAGCCCTTGGAGTGCACAAGGGTCATGTTTTCCAGTTTTTCCTCTCATCTCATGAAGACTAGAAACATTTTTAAAATGAAAGCTCAAGTTCTCAATTAAAGCAATGGACTCCAGGAGCTGGGGCTTTAATGCCTAATATCACGAGATGCACAACAAAATTGAGAATGGGCCACGTTGCACATCCCCTTGACACAGAAGTGTGTGTGTGTGGCGGGGGGATGGGACACAGCACTGGGATTCAGCATTTCACAAGAATATTCCTTGTCAAAGGATATTAAACAGTTTACCATGGCCCAATACAAAAGGTAATTTGCTGGAGTTTTAGGAAACCAAAATGGAGGCTCAACGATTAAAATAGTTTAAAAGGTGAGAGGGATGAAAACCTTCCAGCCCATTAATTCATTTTGAAGTGCTCCAAGAAAAAATTAAACATCTGAGGACCATACTTTAATATGCTCTGCTTAGGATATTACTTGATCTTGCCTAGAAGGATTTATTAGTATTAATAAATTAAGAAGGGCCTTCATGCCATCCCTTCCCTTGAGGCCTTTCTCCATACCACCCCTTCTTCTGAGGTCCCACCCCCTGCTCCCCTCCACTTCCAGTTGCTCACCCTTACGCTGCCCTCCTACTTTTAAAAGTGATGGGGCCATGGCCCTTTGGCTGCCTCTCTTCCAGCGCTCCTGACCTGACACCACCACCACCAGCACATGTCCCACACACTGCTGACACCATTGCTGTAGCTGTGAGGAACAGCGATCAGCTAGGGGAATCACAGAATTTCCATGAGTGATGGGAAAGGGGATATACAGTTAATTGAATAGAGTAGAAGGAGTGATGGATTTGGGTGCAAGGGAGGATTGATTAAAGGGTAGGAGAACTAGTGGAATTAGCGGGGAGTGAGAAGAGAGAAAGGAAAGTATTAAATTAGAGGATGCCTTGGGGGCAAGAGTATCTTACTGCAGTAGTAAAATATTGAGGGAGCCCCTTGTTATGCTAGAAAGTAAAAAGGTCTAGAGTTATTTATATAACTGCATCTGTTACTGCTAGAAATGCCTACTAGGCATTACAGCTGTTAAACTAGAATGATTGTGCACTTTATGATAAAAACAAACATCCTGGACTTTCTCATAAGAGAGTAAAAAAAGAAACCTGCTTCTCTGAACACAAGCCTTCAACACTTATTTATCCCTCTACTATGTGCCATTTTACAGCCACCAAACCCCCAAGTGATTGGCTTTACATAATAGTGAATGTCCCATTGCTTGGCTTAAACTAGAGATAGATCTGGCTCTCTCAATGCCTGCAGTGTATTGTGTACATGTCTTTATCTTACTCATTTACCAAAGCATAAATCCAATAACCCTCAGCATAACTTTGAGTATCCTTCAGCATATCAAAAGGATCAGAAAATCAAACCCATCCAGTTCTCCGCCTTCCATCTGGAATACCAATCAAATTTTGTTTAAAGCATGAGTTGACTTGATGAATGAATGGATTTATTTAGATCAGAAACTTACCACAGAGTAATCATGGTTTCCACTATAGCATACCATGCACCATGTTCACAGGATGCACGTTAACCACAACTACATTATACCCCTGAAAAACATGAGTACAGATACATAGAATAAAATAAACTTCTCCTCTGAGCATTTGATCCACAAGGTGTTGTACACTCTCTTCAGCACTGACCCAGCAAAGCAAGTAAGTGTGCGCTTAATGTTAAGCATGTGCATCATCCTGCTGAAGTCAATGGCAGCATGACATTTGGTATAATCAGAGCTAGTATGAGCCAAATGGTGGAACAATGGCCTGCCCTCTACTCTGGGTTCCAGCTCACAGACCATCTAATCAGCAGACAAAGTCTATTCCCTCCTGGACCTTGCTGCCACTTTTCCTCCATCTTTTCTACCTGGCTGGCTTCTCCCTACCTCTGGGTTTGCCAGTATCCCAACTCCCAGAGAGGAGGCATAGACTACCCATGGTCACCAAACCCACCTCTCTTCTCCCAGCAAATAACTGTAAACTGGGTCCCTCTCTTCTGCTAGCAACTTCTTGCCTTTATAAAGCCAGACCAGCTGCATTCTCCTCGGAGTGGGGGGGGGGGGGAGGGGCTCAATCAATGAGGGAACCACCTGATTCCCTTCAGCTGTGGCCTGTCTGATTAATTGGCCCACTTCATCACCTATATTAACTCTTTCAGGGCAAGTGTGGAGATGAACACACCATCATAATCTGTTTGGGATGCTTGCTCATCCCACTTGGTCTACAACACTTTCCTATGAATTTTTTCCCCTTAGGATGCAGGCTTCAGAAAGGTTCTGCAACTTTGACCTAAAGTAATTCCAAGCCTCCTCCTCATTCAGATCCTTATATTCTTCAGTCCTGTCCACATCCCTAACTAATTCCCTTATTTTTTTAAAGTTTGCCCTTCACTTCTATGTCAGAAATATTATGATTTTATTTTTAGTAAAATAGAAAAGAAATAAAGAAAAAGAGATTTATACTAGTAATAACTGTATGAACGGAATTTAATACAGCAGATGGAAGGGTAGTGTGTGGGCAAGACTTTGGTATTTGTAAAGTAGCATACATCTGCTACTAATGATGTTAATAGTCTGATTTATTTCCGTTGCTAAAATAGAGAATCTTAGTAAGTTAAGTCAGATGAGTGGGCTCTTTCTCTTCCAGCTGAATAGGACCAAACTCCCACCACCCCCAACCCTGCGATAAGCCCATTCAGTATACAAAATGAATTAAACACAAGATTTTGAGTATAATTGAAGGCTAATGCTAAACATAAAACTGTAAAAATGGTGCCATCATTATTGCATGAAGAAATGGATGAGAAATACATCAAAAATCAAAGATAGTTTTTTTTAAAAAAAAAAACCTTTCAAAAATTATTTTATAACAAATGAACAAGAAACCTAAGGTACAGCTAGAGCTGTCAATGTGAATCTCATGTTCAATGTTATCCCAGGGGATGCAATGAGGAAAGATTAGCTGTACTTTATGGTGAACATGGGCAGAATCTATTATCTGAAACATCCATGAATAAAGAAAGAAAAGAGGCTGATAGACTCGGAAGACAGGTAAGCTGATGCGCTCTGAAACAGTCTTGTGCCTCTAATGCCTTTCCTGTTATTATTCTCTTCTTTCTTGATCTTACACCAGGGAAGCACAATTTTGGTCCCAGTATTTTGTGACATAGTGTCATTACCCTCATTTCTCCATTCCTTGCTCCTAGAATGTTTAAGGATTAAAAGAAAGAAAGACCCACAGCATCAAATCCCCAATATCTATTATGGGCTAAACTGCATTTTATGCACAACCTTGTTTCACTGGCCCAGGAGACACCCTGGGGCGCACTGCACACTGTGTGGAGAAATAATTTGCTAGAGCCTATTTGAGGGTGAAGCTTACTTCCTTGTCACAGAGCCAGCAGCCCCTGTACTTCCCTCAGATCTGGGAAGCCCTACTATGGCCCTTATTCCCTGCATGGATGAGTTAGGCCTAGTCACAATCTAGCCCTATAAATAAAGCAGTTGGCTGTATCACTTATCCCACAAAACATAATGGCTGTTGTTTTGATCATCATTTCTCAGAGGTCCAAATTAGAAAAATTCCCTGGTGCAGTTTGACATGCTCATGTTTTCAACATCTAAAATCTAAAAGATGAGAAGTGAGTTGCTCAAGATCAAACAATGAATCAGCCGCAGATTGACGATCAGAATCCAGGAGTCTTCATTCCCAGTGCCTTGTTATATTCACTAAGCAACACTCTCTCACTGTGTTTAAGGCACAAAACATCTCTTATGGGCACACCATGGATTCAGAGCTAGATGTTCAAAAGTATGTGAAACTCAGATGCATATGCACAAACCCTAGGTTGCATGCATCAGTGTACAAATGTACACTCACTCTGGAGTTTGTCTGAACAAAGTGCAAATGGAAAATATGGCCCTAGTTTTATTTGATTCTAGGGCACTGGTTCTCAAACTTTTTTTTTTCGTGGACAACTTGAAAATTGTGGAGGGTCTCGGCAGACCACTTAATGATCTTTCCAAATGTTGTTTGTACCACTAGCTAACTATTATAAAGCGCTTTGGATAAAAGCGCTATATAAAAAACCCCCTAATAATAATTAAAAAAATTTTGTTCTACAAATAAAAGCACACAACTCATATTTTAATATCAGTAGGCTTACCTATCTAATGCGATGGATGTGCCTCTCTCCCCCACCATGGCAGCCCCCGAGCTGGGGCTGGGAAGGAGGAGGGTCTCTCCCCAGCAGCCGCAACCCCGGAGCTGGGGAAAGTTGCCTCTTTCTCTGGTCACCACAGCCCTGCACGTCCCAAATTCCCCCCACCCCCTCTTCTCAACCCACTGCCCCCTCCCATTTACCCCTTATTCCCTCCAAGGCCACCACCTCACCTTACATGTGTGTCTTCTCCAGGGTCCAGGCACCTAATTAGTGGAGCCATGCCTGTGCAGCTCCACTAATTAGGTGGTGGCCCTTCATTCTCTTCTATGTGGCTGCCTGGGCGTGCACCTTAGAGGGAACTATCCGTGGACCACCTGAATGGAGCTCACGGACTACCAGTGGTCCACGGATCACAGTTTGAGAACCTCTTCTAAGGAACTCAGTTTTTGCCATATTTTCAGTGACTAAAAACACACATCTTCTCTTTCATATTCCCTTGCTTACTAGGTACCTTTGCTACCTTGCCTTAATACACAGTGCTTTATGGAAGCAAAATCACTCCATGCTAAGCTAAGCTACCTACATTATAAAATTACTGAATTAACATATGATGAAAATTGTGCCTTGAGAATGCAAACCATGCTTTTTCCTTAAATTTTGTTGAGAATCTGCAGTCTGATGTCAGAAAACAACGTATCTCCTTGTGTGGAGACAACTATACATAAACCAGTAATAAAGGAAGGATTGGGTTTAGGCACAAGCAAAGCAAGATGCAGTTTGGAGCAAGCGGGGCATGCAAAATGGTAAGTCCTTCAATGTGCATGTAATTAAAGATGAAATATACCAGTCTGAAGGAACTGATGTGCTGTAGGACAATGTATGTTGGCACAAGTCTTTACTTAAATGAGTTCTTGTGAGGAAAGCTAATCTGAAGTATTAAGAGACAAAAACCAGGAGAAAATTTATCAGTGCTCTGGATATAAGGCAGGGAACCAAATGGGCCTCTGTTTATTGAGATCTCAACACATGTAAAACAACATGGTTCCATTGACTTCAATGGAGTAATGCTGTTTTACACCAGCTGAGAATCTCAATGTGGACATTTTTTATTTATTACAAATAAATAAATCCAAACCTATCCTGTCATTTGATGGTAATAAAATCTAAATATGTTGGCTGTTCAGTGGCCTCTATGAAATGAGCTAGTGGGCCTTGATTCAGTTACTAGCAGGTAAGTGTTCAGTCCACATCACAAAACCTGCAGTAACTCTCAGCTTTGTGGGCACTATCTGTGTCAGCACAGAGACCAAGAATTGGGTGGACGAGGAGATTAAACCATTTCATAGGAGAAATAGCCTCCTCCAGATCAGTTTTGAGGCAATTTAGTGAGGCAGTGGGATTAAGCAAGGCTATCATTGTGCACATTTCTCCAGTACCATGTAAAAAGTGCTGTTCCTCTCAGTGCTAGATTCCCACTCTCACCCATGCCTTTAATTATTTACTCATTTTCCTTTCTTTTCATCAAATAAAATAACCACTACACTAAAGTACTTCTATTTTTCCGGCTTGCTCTTTATAAGAATTGTTGTTACAGTACCTACAATTTCTTCTAGCACCTCTACCCTTCTGTGTGATGAACTTCCCTATTCCTCTTTTGGAGCTCCCCTTCTGGTTCTCTATTTTCTGATGTGTATATACCGTCTGTATAGCACATGCCACATATCAGGTAGTATCTGGTAAAAGCGTGACACTTGCTGACAAGGAGTTTATGTAGGGCTCTTTGTGCGGCAATGGCAGCCAAACTAACTAGGAAAACCTTGAGCAAAATTAAGATCTCCATGGCAAATGCAGAAGAAAACCAGAATATTTTTTAAAAGAGGAGAAATACTATAGAAAGGTTGAAGAGGCTGCATTATTACTACTATTGATGCTATAGTTAATTGATATTAGTATTAGGAGTTATGTACTGTAAGTATTGACCAAATAGGGCAGTGCTGCCCGGGGATGGGAACAAGGAAAGGCGATGGTCTAAACTAGAGGGTTACACACTTTGTTGCTTATGTAAACTGAGCTGTACTTCTAGTGAGAGAAAGTAGCATATTAAGCTGTGATATGTGTAGATAGCAGCATGGGAGGGTCCAGAATGATCCCTTTCCCTACAGCACCAAATGGGCATTCTGGGGGTTTGATTTTTTCTTACTTACACCAATAGAAATCAAGCTTTTCTGGTTTCCAATTTTTCACCAAAATCAATAAGATTATACCCATTATTGCCTAGAAAACTCCTTGAACTTTTGGAATTGAAGTGGCCTTCAAAAGTTACTATGTTACAAACAAACAAACAGAGAAATACAATCAGCTGAGTGTAAGGACTCGCCTCGCTCGGCAAAATAGGCATCCACCGTTTCTGAGTGCTTTTGTTAATTAATTTTTAGTTTGCTCAGCTGGTGCTAAAGGAGAGGAACGGTGCCAGTTCTTCCCCTTTTTTCTCCAACCGTGTATGAGCCAGGTGTCTCATTGTTTGGTGAAAACACATATAGATGAATCTCACTGTTGCGTAAGTTACATGGACAGGTTTTCATGGTGTTTTAGCCGACTTGAGAGAGAATGGGCCCTAAGTGCCCTGCATATCCCATCACTAAAATATTACTTGGCAGTCATGTGAATGCTTCATGAACTTCCATATGCTACATTTACTCCATTGTAATTAAACATTAATTGATAGAAACTTTACTTGATTTTGGCCATCTTCCTAATTGAAATAGTTTATTGCAATATGCAAGTTTGTTTTCTCTGATGCTCTTCTAAGCCTGACAGTTTCTGCATATCATTAGTGGGGGAATACAGGTTCATACATATCAGGTGGCCTGCACCACCAGGCTCTGTTCTAGGAGATGTTTGAGGGGATGCTTTGGTGGTTGTCTTTCCAGCGCAATAGCTGGAGAGCAGAATTATGGTGATGCAGAGGGAGACATCCTGAGGAGGTGCATACCCCTCAACATGAGATTTCCTCTATCTCAAGCATGCCTCCTGCCTTGAGATACAGAGGAAGACTCATTTAATCATCCCAGATCCATAAGTGCGGAAAGTAGGGTTGTCCATGTCTGTGTTGCTTCACCCTTGCTGAAGAGAAATGGCAGGCATTATGCTTCCCCATACACAAAAGAAGAACTCTTTCGTCTCAGTGGCTTTTATTTCAGATTAAAGAAAATAGAAAAGAAAGAAAAAATAAATATAAAGTCTTAATGAGAGAGAAATTATAGTTGCTCACTCTTTCAGTTCTGCATCTCTGCACCAGGTGTGTAGATTTCTGTAGGTATAGATTTTAAATCAGTTCAGCTCTTAATAAGGGCAGTTTAAAAAACCCACAAAACTGTTCTCCACGCTCTTTAATTCCAGAAAGGAGGCCTTTCCTAGTCTGACTCCACCTCTACCTCCTGAAAACTAGGGTCCTTTCAGAAATAAATGCCCCTCCCCCCCGACAATGGAGGAGAAAATTGGGAAAGCCTCACTCAGCCTGATTCACCTTCCCTACAATAAGAGGAGCTCTCTTGGACTCAGTGTAAATCAGGAGGAACTCCAGTGTAGACAAGGTAGACAACAGCAGTGGTGGCCATGGCTGGTGAAAGTAAAACTCATGAAGTCAGATCCAAGCTCTATAACTTAGTTTTAAACAAATGACTTTTTGGAGTGTGGTTAGGCATGATAACACCAATAAACTCCAACCACAGTGTACATCTGCTCTAGCTGAGACTCTAACAATAACTCTGGCTTGAGCAGAGCTGGGGGTGTGACTCAGACCCACAGAGTATAGCTAGCAATAGCTGTGTGAAAGAGTTTCACAAAGCTTAAAATTTTAGTCAAAATGTTAAAATCACAATTAAAGGAGGCAGATGAGGGTTGAACTTTTACTGTAATTTTATGCACAGTAACCAGTTTTGATTATAACTTTATAACAAAAGACATACTCTTAAAAAACAATGCTAAGATCCTTTGAAAGAACACTATTTCCTTAGCATCAGCCTGTTTAAAGAGTCACTGAGACCATAAGTTGTCCAGAAGCAATTGAAGATTTATGAAATATACTGGAGAAAATAAAAAAAGGGCTTACGCTGAACAGTGTGAGCCTTGCATGGTGTCAGGCCTGTGAAAAATATCTTGTCAGGTTTGCACCTGGGTCCCACCATTCCAGGAAGCACATTCAGATTTTGTTTTCTAGAAGACAAGTCAAACCTAAAGGGTCTCAAGGTTCTCAAAGACTGGAAGCCATGAGTTGTATGTTTTGGATTCAGAAACCAACCTTGCAACAAGATTTTAAGAAAAAAGACTCTTCATAATGGAACAGTCTTTAAGACGGGAGCAAAGAGTCATAGTGAACTGGGGACCTGTGACCATGGCTGATGGCCTCACACCAAGCATTGTGTGAATCCGTGTGAATCCACAAATCTCTAGGGAAGCCTCACAGGCATGCTAGGTAGGGTCAGGACGTGCACTTATTTGTGCGTTGATGGAGAGTTTGAGAGTACGGCATGCTGGGGTGCTTCTGTCCATCCTGGCAACATGGCTGAAGAGCATGCAACAACGCTTTTGATTACAGTGAGCAACTGAAGATAGGCCAGATCTTTGTGAGATTGTGACATTTCACCCTAAGGCAAACTACTTTATTCTTAGGATTTGGCACTGACAGCACATACAGAATGCCTCTAGCTACTCCAAGTCTGCCAGGAAGAGGTCTAGGTTTCTGACCCATTTAGCAGTACTTCTTACATACACACAGGGCCAAACTGAAGTCATAATTTGGTTTCTGCTACAGAGGTTGGTTTTGATGAATTTTTTGACTGAATTTTTGTAAATGGTCAAAACATTTTATTTTGTCATTTTCTAAATGACAAATTTCATTTTTTCCACTGTGAAATAACTTTTTGATGTGAAATGTAACTTAATTATAGTAAGAAAAATGGCTGAAGACAAAACTAAACTTTTGGGGGGATTTTCGGTTTCTGAAAAATGTTCAAGATTTTGACTTTCAGCCCTGATTTAAGATGACAATTTCTTTCAAAATCTCTCAGACTTTCACAGGACAGGAACATTGTTTCCCTCCCAGTTGTATTAGAAAATACAACAGCCCTGTAGAAACACAGGAGCATGGCTGATCTTCCTCTTGCATTGTATAATTTGAAAGATGCTGCAATTTGCTGTTGGTATGGTTACATTTTTAATGACAACAGGATTAGCACTTCAAGAGCTCCTCAGTTGGCTCCCATGACAGGGTGTCCAGGTTCCTCAGTGGCCCCTGGAGAGGCCCATGCAACCCTGCCACATCCCCACCCAATAGTTTCTCTAGGAGCCGCAGAGAGGGCATGTCTACATTGTGATAAAAAAAAAAATAGTGGCACCAAGCCTCAGAGTCTGGGTCAGCTGGCTTGAGCTGTGGGACTAAAAATAGCAGTGTAGACATTTGGACTTGAGCTGGAGCCCAGGCTCTGAGACTCTCTCCCCTTGCAGGGTCTCAGAGCCCTAGCTCTTGCTTGACCCAAATGTCTATATTGCAGTTTTATAGCTCTGCAGCCCAAGGCCATGAACTCAAGTCAGCTGACTTGTACCAGCTGCAGCTGTGCTGTGGGTCTTTTATTGCAGTGTAGACATACCCAGTGTGACCTTATTTTTAGGGGTGGGGGGAGGATGGTTACATCCCAGCAAGGTTCAGCATCAGCTCATTGATGCAATTCCTTCTGAGAGGTATTTAAATTCAGCACTATAAAGAGGGACTGGGTTACTTCCATGGGAGAGGGAAACAAGGCTCTTGCTAACCAGAAGCAAGAAGTGCTCGTGGGAAAACTGAAGAGTGAGCTCTTCACTTGCGTTTTGTGATTTTGAATTTAGTGGCTATAATGTAATGTACTGCCATGGCAGTAATGCAGCACGCACAGACTTTTGTCAAGTGTGTGAAGATCTTCTACAACTACCCAAAAACCACAGAGAGGTTTTTGTGTCTAAACCTGACTCTCCTGTGATGTGTCCTTCTAACAGTCTAGACTCTCCCTGGTCTTGGCACAGGTACACATCTCTTAGGGCCAGATTTCCAAAGGTACTAAACAGGCAGATAGGTGTCTACAGGGCCGGCTCTAGGTTTTTTGCTAACCCAAGCAAAAAATTTGCTGCCCAAGGTCTGAGAGCGCAACTGTCCAAGCCAAAAAAAAAAAAAAAAAAAAAGGATATCCGGAATGCCACCCCTGGAATTGTGCCACCCCAAGGGTGCCTAGTTTTAAAAGTGCCTAAGCTGGTTAGGTGATTAACACCCAGTGTTTTCAAAGACATGGACACCTAACCTGCTTAGGTGCTTCAAGAAATCCCTGTAGGTGCCTATCTGCATTTTTAGGCACATAAATACTTTTGAAAATCTGGCCCTTAGTGATAAAGTTTTGTTGCTCTGCCCTGGAATTTATACACACAACTCTTGATATTATTAGTAATGCAGATGGATGATTTTTTTTTCTTTTTTTTCCCCAAACATGGCTTTTTCATCAAACTGGAAATAGCCATTTTCAACAAAATGTTTTTCATTGAAAAAACTGAAAACGGAAGATTTTTTTGGTGGCTGAAAACTGAAAAAATTTAGCTGACAACCAACGCCCCCTCCTCACCCCACCTTTTTTTTTTTTTGGGCTGCAAAAACCCAAAACATTTTGACCTGACCCCCAGACTGTTTTTTTTAAAAAAAAACACCCACTTTAAAAAAAATTTTCTAAGAACATTAAAACTTTTTTCTGTCAAAAATTTTCATTGGAACAAAAAACAATTTCTTGATCAGCTCTAATCAATAGTAATCAAGAAGTCAAAATACTTTGTTCTGGCGGACCAAAGGGGCTGGATAACTGTATTAAGCAGACAGATTCCCCCTGTGTAGGGGAATCCCTGGGTGGCATACAGTCCATGTCCGTGTTGCTTCACCCTTGCTGAAGAGAAATGGCAGGCATTATGCTTCCCCATACACAAAAGAAGAACTCTTTCGTCTCAGTGGCTTTTATTTCAGATTAAAGAAAATAGAAAAGAAAGAAAAAATAAATATAAAGTCTCAATGAGAGAGAAATTATAGTTGCTCACTCTTTCAGTTCTGCATCTCTGCACCAGGTGTGTAGATTTCTGTAGGTATAGATTTTATAAAAATATATAAAACAAACTTGTTTACATTTGCAGGAGATAAACAAGTAAGAGGTTGGCTCAACAAGAAGTAGGCCTGAGTGGACTTGTAGGCTCTAAAATTTTACAACTTTGTTTTTGAGTGCAGTTATGGAACAAAAACAAAATAAATCTACATTTGTAAGTTGCACCTTTATGGTAAAGAGTTTGCACTACAGTACTTGTATGAGGTGAATTGAAAATTACTTTATTTTATCATTTTTACAGTGCAAATATTTGTAATAAAAATAATAATATAAAGTGAGCACTGTACAATTTGTATTCTGTGCTGTAATTGAAGTAAATATATTTGATAATGTAGAAAAACATCCAAAATATGTAATAATTTTCAATTGGTATTCTATTAACAGTGCAATTAAAACTGCAATTAATCATTATTGTTTTTGAGTTAGTCGCGTCAGTTAACTGCAATCAATCGACAGCCCTACTTATTATTATTTATTTGTATTGCTGTAGTGCTCAGAGTACCCAGTCAAGGGCTAATTGGACCTGGCACTTTACACTAAATCTGAATCCTTATCACACTGTCAGATGTCATTTAGGGCATAAACAAGGCTCCTCTACATGTCTATCATGCTGTTTGCTGGAATGGCTACCTTGTTGTTTCTATAACTAACTCTTTTATGAGGATAGATTGTTGGCCTATGGCTCAACCCTCCATCTGGGCAACCAGTGGGCTACTTTTCATCTGGTCCTATTCTTTGACCTGTCCAGCTTGGGTGACCTTACCAGGAGTTAAGACACATGCCAGCATAGCTCACAGGGTCAGTGGAACATACAAACTTTCCCCCAGCATCAAAGTTCCCAGGCAAGGAAGTGCTGCACACACACATAATAAAAAAGGCAGTCACTGCCCTCAAAGAGCTTACAACCTGAATAAATCCTGTTAATATTAATAGGATGCCTTCCTACTGCTCCCCATGCCCCGGCTGGGTCTACTGGTGTTATAAATGTATTTTGTTATTGAGAAAATTGTTCTAAAAATAAAGATTTTAAAACACCTCACCGCAGATTTCAAGATGAAGACACAGTAATAGCATAGAGAAAGATATGGGGGGGAGGGAAGGGGAGGGGAGAAGCCCCTGGTTAGAACTACCTCTGTAGTCATTTAAGTGAGAAGTATTTTTTCTATACTTCATTTCAGTTATTAAGGCACTTTTGCCACTGAGTGTAATATGAAAGGTATGTTGCAGATTATCTTGAAAGATAGTGTGTCTGTGTCCTATTATATGATAAGACCACTGTACACTTGTGCCAGTTGTTTCACTGCACAATCAGAGCTGATTAATGTAAATTTTTAATTTTTTTTTTAAATTTTACCGAGTAAAACATTTTCAGATTAACAAATCAAGGGTACATGCATGTAGCAGAAGATGGGTATCCATTTAAAACTTTCGGATAGTCAGACATCTGGATAAATCCAGCATAGATTAATTAAGTCTGACTGTATAGCTTTCATTACCAAACTCTCATTGAAATGAACAGGATGCTTGCAACATTGCTCTCACTGTGAAATTATATAGGTAAGTACAATGGATAGTAACACTGACTAGGAAACTAATATGGAATAAGAATAATTTGGTGGTTAAAGCCTCAAGGCAACAGTATTGGTCTGTAAAGTTATGTTGCAAAACGTTAAAAAAGCAGAAGGAAATACACAAGCTATTAAAATAACATTACGGGCATTGCAGTTTATATGGTGTATAAGATTACCCACAGTTCTTATGTAGTCCCTGATAGAGGACTATATAATATAAAACGCTGTGCTTAAACACACGAGGAGTCCAGAATAAAGCAATAGTCTTAACACAGAGTTTCTTTGCTTTTATATGTTTTAGTCAAACCCTTTGTATTATTTTAACACCCTTTTTTGTATTTAAATTTCTAATTTCTTTGATTGGAGAAGAGTGAAAGGGGGGAAAACCAATTTAATTCCATAATCCTCCTAAGCCTTACTTAATACAGTTGCTCTATCTTGTGTCTGAATTTCATAATGGTGCTCAGGGAGTTGCAGCACTTCACAGGAAAATATCCCATCATCTCCATTCAAGGCACATTGTTTACTCTGCTAAGCACCCTATTCATACAATTCACATTGCCAAAAACCAAACCAAAACAGAAAAAATACCCACCCCATTTCTGGTCAGATCTCTTTGCTGCTGTAACTATTTATGATTAAGGAAGCTCATATTCTATTTGCAAGTCATTATAATAATAAATTACAAACAGGTACATTTCTCAGAATGAGGAATTCAATTGAAGTTTCTCTGTGATACAATGGATGGGGTTCCCAGGAGTCAGTTGTTAAAACAATAGCACAAAACCAAGAGACGGTGAAGGGGATTTCCATTACTCCAATGACATTTGCCTTTTTGAATACTGCGAAACCACCCTTGCCAGACAGGCCTTTTCCCCGGAACTCATACAATGTGGCTGAAAAGCAAACTTTTTGCCTTTAGATGGACAATGGCCGAAATAACAAATATTTAAGAAAAAAAATCAAGGTAGAAGAAACTTCCTACAAGAACTTCATCTACAGCCCCCTCTTTAAATTACACAAGTGGGATACGGTCTTATGCTATCAATATACACACAGTGTAGTTAGCAACACAGGGTATGTTTTTCAAAGCTCCTTAAGTGACTCAAGCGCACAAGTCCTGTAGAAAGTCAATGGGATTCGAGGGAAAAGCACCTAAGTGTCTTAGAAACTTATGCTCCTAAATCACTTGGATGCTTCTGAAAATCCTACTTAGTATGTTTTTCAGGAGCAAGGTATGAACATTTCCAGCAAAATGCAGCTTAATAAAATGTGTTGTCTTCTTATATGGTTGTGGCTATGCTGAAACATTTTTGTTTAAATGGGGAAACAAATGAATAGATCCCTCAGTTAGCTAACTACTTGACAGATAATATCAACTAGACCAGGGGTGCCCAACCTACGGCAGGTGGACGATACACGGTCCACCAGAGTATTTTGAGGCCCGCGGCCTGCTTCAACATAATACACTAATGGCTGATTTATCATCATTTTGTCATCATGTTTATATAATTTTAATTTACACAAGTGTGTAAATAGATTGTTTCTATGTGCAGTATTGTTTATCTAAATACATAGAAAACAAGCTGAACTTAAAATATAAATCAATACAAGTGACTTTAAATCCTATTAAAATATGTAAAATCTGTTTGACCCATACAAGGTTGTGCTTATATTTATGTGGCCCTCCTGTGTAATAAGGTTGGGCACTACTGAACTAGATCCTTGGTAGTCTGATACGATTGACACTGTGCCAGAGCAGGAGGAAGCAAAGAATCAACAGTGCTACAATCTATGCTATATCAACACAGCCCTCCTCCACAGACAGAATCCTCACACTTGTGATGTTCTCTATCTGCACTGCTCATTTCCCACCATACCTCTGAAGTTCATCCAAATTACTGGATGGAAGTTCTAGATGTGCAGACAAAATTTTACTCAACCACCTATGAATTAGCAAAAACCTGTTACTAATAAAAGTCTGTGGTGACAGGTTGGGTTCAATGAAAGGAGCTGATAATGCCTCTCTTAAAGCTAGACTATATCCCACAAGCACAGGATACTGCTGCATTGCTGTGCCACTCCAGGATCACCCCAGGATGGGAGTAGTGTCAAGGACAAGAAGTTCGGACTTAACGTAGGGGGTAGGGATGGGGGTGGTGGTTCTGACTTGGTCAGATTAATGAAGAACAGTGACAAAGGGTGGAGAGGAGAGGGGTTTGGAGAACAGATCAGGAATGCACTTTTGGCCATGTTAATTTTAACTTGCCAGTGGGGCAGCCAAATGTCAGAGAGACAATCTGAGATGCGAGACACTTTGGGATGCAGGATTGGATGGTGAGAGTTAAATAAGGAACAAAGAGATGATAGTTGAAACTGTGTAATGTTGACCTGAATTTATGGGCTAGTTTATTACGGCTTGCCAATGATCTTACCAGAAGATATTTAGGTTCTTGTCTTATTTCAGGCTACAGGGTTAGAAACCTCAGAGAGTTCAATGTCATGAGAGGACCCTCAGGTTATGTGGCAAGGACACTTACACTAAGGACAATATCAAAATGTTAAGATTTATCTTTCTTTATTAAATGAAAGAATAATTAAAGATATAAAACACAGAGTCACAAAGCAGTAATACAATTCTAGGCCCCAGGGCTAGGGCTAACATTTCTATTCTAAAAGACTACGTAAACTAACATACTTATATCCTTCCCTGAAGACCTGGTAGTGGGAGACAGAGGACCAACCTCATCTCTGGCATGCCTGATGAATTCGATGGTCCAGGCTTCCCAAGTTGGTAGGGATCAAGCTCAAGTGTTGAGTAGTTAAGCTATATTGCAAAGCTGAGCTGATAGCTTGATAGAAGATAAGAAAGAACGATCACCTCCATGGTTGTTTACCCTCTTATAGCGTCCTGGCCCTGCCTTAATCTGGGCCCAAATCCTGTTTCCTCACCCAGATAAATCTTTGGCTACACTTACTCCATAGGTTAACATATTATGACATGTACTCATACATATTAATATTGATTATCTCATCCCTGAAACCATTATCTTTGGCCTAAATCATGACTTCCATGTTCTGTGGTGTACCCTGCGGTTACCAGTCTGTTTCAGACTTATGGTAAACACATTCAGTTCTTTGTTCAATTCCCCACTCAGTTCCCCAAAGTCAAAAGGGGTAACCGGTAGGCCATTTATCTATGCCAAAGGTTACAAACACTTATGCTAACTTGCTCTAGCTAAGCATACAGGATACAGGCCTGTAGGTTCCTTGTGTTACAACCATTATGAATAACATAGACTGAAATTCAGCATAAACAAAACCCAAGAAAACAACAATATAATCAACCATACCAATGAAGAAGACACTTTATGCATACAGCAAGCTAGCTGACTGGCCTTATGGGCTAGAGTGAGCACATGAAATCATCCAAAGAGAGACTGCAGAAGGAGAAAAGAAAAAGGCCCCAAGGACAGAGCCCTGTGGAATCCTCACAAAAATGGGTGGAAGGAGATGTTGAAGGACTGGATAAAGGGGTAGAAGGAGAACCTGGAGAGGACAATGCCATGAGGGAGAGGAAGTGATTGACAGTGTTAAAACCAGCAGAGACATCTAGGAGAATGAGGTTGAAGAAGAGGCACTGAGATCTAGCTGAGAAAGGTGTCAGAAACCTTTGTGAGAGCAGTTTAGGGTGTGATGCAGGCAGGAGCCAGACTGTAGGAGATTCAGCACGGAGGTGGAGGAGGAGAACATTTAAAAGCAATGCTTATTAAAGGCTCTTTCAATAAGATAACAAGTGAAGAGGAAAAAGGAGAGGGTATGGCAGATGCATCATTTTATTTCAGTAAATAAAGGTAACATTTTTAGGTACCCATTATAACACCATTTTAGACAGCCATCATGAAGGCCCCTGGGCACCTTAACAAAAATAGCTGATTGTATCATTCTGGTACAGATGATACATGAAAACTAAACGATTTTAAAAAATCCTCAACACTTAATTTAAAAAAGGGAAAAAAATCACAGGCAATATTTAGCACAACATACCTATTAGCTAGATCCATAATTCTATTAAAATTACAGTAAGATTTGTAAATACAGGAACATCGCTACAGAGATACTCTGAGTCACATATTCAGGCGCTAAGGGTCTAATCCTGAAAGGTAATGAGTGCCTGCAGCTCCTATTTACTGCAGTTGGAAGTTGAGGGTACACTGGATTAGGCTTTAAAAAAGGATACACTTTTCTAAGGTTTGCAGTTGCTGAAGTACCTTATCAAGGAAATGTCATGTACTGTTTCTAGGAGTGAGAGCCCTTCTGGGCACTGTCAACTTCCTAGAATTGGAGCTAAAGCTATAATGGTAGCCATTTGCATGAGAAGAAATGTTCTTGGTTCTCAACCGAGGATCCACGGCCCCCTGAGGGTCAGCAGCCCTTTCAGGGGGGCTGCAGAGCCCTGTGGCTGAACCTGATGCCCTGAGACCCAGCGCTGGAGCTGGGAGTGGCACAGGCTGAAGCCGGTATCCCCCCTCCCTCCCCAAAGCCGGGAGCAGCGTACGGCTGAAGCTGGCAAACCTCCCAGCCCAAGCCAGGAGCAGTGCGGGGGCTGAAGGGTGGAGCCCCAGCGTGCCCCCGCTGAAGCTGGAAGCCACACTGGGAGCCCCCCCCCGCACCCATACACAGCCCCTAGCTACTCCCTCCCTGCACCCTGAGCTACTTCCCTGCCTGCACCTTGAGCTACCCACTGCCTGCACACAGCCTCTAGCTACCCCTCTCCATGCACCCTAAGCGGTTTTCAAACTTTTTGAACTGAGTCTCCTCTTTGAGTTATATTTTTTGGTTGCATTCCCCCACAGACCAGACAGGCTCAGTGGCCTCCTGAGTGGGTCAGGGGGTGGAGGTGGCACTCCTTCCCTAGATCCCGCTGTGTCAAGCTGGGTCGAGCCCTGCCAGCCCTTGCTGCCTCACAAATAGAAGTAAAACTATGCCTTATGCCCAAGGGTCCCCCCCCGCCAGCCTGGAGTCCCAAGTTCCCACTCCCCAACCGGGCCCTGGCATTTTTATAGCATGTTGGGGGGGGGGGGCTCAGCAAGAAAGAAGTTGAGAATCCCTGAATTAGAGGATGTGTGAACGTTCAGGGCCCAATCCAAAGCTCACTGAAGTCAATGGAAAGACTCCTGACAATTGATCAGGCCCTTCAACACGGATGTGTAAAAGGAGAATTCTAATACCAGGAATAATGAAAATTAGACTGTTAGTTAGGACCTATTCTGCTTTTTCCTAGTTTGAAAAGAACTGGATAATTTGTGAGTTTTCCTATATAAATTTTGTCTCAGCAATGTTGTGATACATATATTAATTAAATGGTAAAATTATTTATTTTGGTCTCTAATATATATTTCTATATCTATGTGTACATATATGGACACACATTAGTATTGTTATTATAATTACTTGTTTTCTTCTACACTACATCCAATTTAAACACTTGTACCTATGTGTGTGTGTGTATTACATATTTAGAGAGAGAATTATATTACGTGTGACCTTTGTAAATAAAAATTATCACAATTAAATCAATGACATACATACCATCTAGCAGCTCAACAGGACACTGAACAGCTCACACCCCCTAATGGCTGCCATAACAAATATGAGATATGGATCAGTCCACAGCATATCAGATGATATTATTCCACACAGATGGCATCTGGTGTTATAGTACATAGGTTTTAAGATTTGCAAGAGCAATAAATAATGTATTTCTATTTTACTGAATCAGAAGTCTGTAAATTGTAATACAGATGGAATTATTATAATACAGAATTTAGAGACAAAGGAGACTGTTTTCTTGACTAAGACTATTTTCTCGGGAGTCTTTAGAATGGGATAGTATTAAATGCAATTCTTGATTATGGAGCACCATCTAGAGGAACACTGGTATGGCACAGGAGTAAAATGAAATGGTATCAAATTGAAACAAATAGCTAAAATGCAAACTAAGAGTCTCCAGAATATCATAACTATTTACTTAACAGCCACCAAGACAGCAAGTATATAACAACGTAAGTTTTGAGAAATGTTTTTAGTATGTGGCATTATAATGGTCTACATAAAGCATCTATATTTGTTTTTCCCTGAAATTCAGGCACAACCTTCTGAGTATTTATTAGTTGCAATACATTAAATGGCAGGTTTCAGAGTAGCAGCCATGTTAGTCTGTATTCGCAAAAAGAAAAGGAGTACTTGTGGCACCTTAGAGACTAACAAATTTATTTGAGCATAAGCTTTCGTGAGCTACAGCTCACTTCAACGGATGCATTCGGTGGAAAATACAGTGGGGAGATTTATATACACACACAGAAAACATAAAACAATGGGTTATACCATACACACTGTAAGGAGAGTGATCACTTAAGATGAGCCATCACCAGCAGCAGGGGGGGAAAGGAGGAAAACCTTTCATGGTGACAAGCAAGGCAGGCCATTTCCAGCAGTTAACAAGAACATCTGAGGAACAGTGGGGGGTAGGGTGGAGGGGAAAAATAACATGGGGAAATAGTTTTACTTTGTGTAATGACTCATCCATTCCCAGTCTCTATTCAAGCCCAAGTTCATTGTATCCACTTTGCAAATTAATTCCAATTCAGCAGTCTCTCTTTGGAGTCTTTGTGGCACCTTAGAGACTAACAAATTTATTTGAGCATAAGCTTTCGTGAGCTACAGCTCACTTCATCGGATGCATTTGCTGGAAAACTGTTTTCCACCAAATGCATCTGATGAAGTGAGCTGTAGCTCACGAAAGCTTATGCTCAAATAAATTTGTTAGTCTCTAAGGTGCCACAAGTACTCCTTTTCTTTTTGCGAATACAGACTAACACAGCTGCTACTCTGAAACCTGTCGTTGGAGTCTGTTTTTGAAGTTTTTTTGTTGAAGGTAAGCCACTCTTAGGTCTGTAATCGAGTGACCGGAGAGACTGAAGTGTTTTCCGACTGGTTTTTGAATGTTGTAAGTCTTGACGTCTGATTTGTATCCATTTATTCTTTTATGTAGAGACTGTCCAGTTTGAGCAATGTACATGGCAGAGGGGCATTGCTGGCACATGATGGCATATATCACATTGGTAGATGCGCAGGTGAACGAGCCTCTGATAGTGTGGCTGATGTGATTAGGCCCTATGATAGTGTCCCTTGAATAGATATGTGGACAGAGTTGGCAATGGGCTTTGTTGCAAGGATAGGTTCCTGGGTTAGTGGTTCTGTTGTGTGGTGTGTGGTTGCTGGTGAGTATTTGCTTCAGATTGGGGGGCTGTCTGTAAGCAAGGACTGGCCTGTCTCCCAAGATCTGAGAGAGTGATGGGTCGTCCTTCAGGATAGGTTGTAGATCCTTGATGATGCGTTGGAGAGGTTTTAGTTGGGGGCTGAAGGTGATGGCTAGTGGCGTTCTGTTATTTTCTTTGTTGGGCCTGTCCTGTAGTAGGTGACTTCTGGGTACTCTTCGGGCTCTGTCAATCTGTTTCTTCACTTCAGCAGGTGGGTATTGTAGTTGTAAGAATGCATGATAGAGATCTTGTAGGTGTTTGTCTCTGTCTGAGGGGTTGGAGCAAATGCGGTTATATCGTAGAGTGGAAATCTATCAACTTCATGAAATAAGCTCTACGATATAACCGCATTTGTTCCAACCCCTCAGACAGAGACAAACACCTACAAGATCTCTATCATGCATTCCACCATGAAAGGTTTTCCTCCTTTCCCACCCCGCTGCTGGTGATGGCTCATCTTAAGTGATCAGTCTCCTTACAGTGTGTATGATAAAACCCACTGTTTCATGTTCTCTGTGTGTGTATATAAATCTCCTCACTGTATTTTCCACCAAATGCATCCGATGAAGTGAGCTTTAGCTCACAAAAGCTTATGCTCAAATAAATTTGTTAGTCTCTAAGGTGCCACAAGTACTCCTTTTTGCGAATACATTAAATATGCTGCTAAAAATTCATATAAGGTTGTGATGTTTGATGTACACTTTAAGGAAGTCCTGTACTTTTTTATATCCAGGCATTGGTCACCACCATTGTATAATACAAAGTACAAATTCTTAAGTTCCACTTAAGTTCAGCGTATGTTCAGAAAAATAACCTGTAAACATAACAACTTTTATTTTGCTACGACTTAACCATATGCAATTTTGACAGTCACATCAATTAAATAAAATCAGTTTTTCACTTTTAAAAAAGTAAGTATGCTTGTGTAGGAATTTTTCCTGCTCATTTGATTATATTTGTTTGCTAGGTATGTGATATGCAAGGTAGACATATACAAAGGAGGATGGTAAATGTATAAAAGTATTAAAAATTGATTATTTTTTATACATTCTGTAGCCTTTCTACTTCACATGGACACATATACCTGTTTGTAAAAACAACAAGGAGTTCGGTGGCACCTTAAAGACTAAGATTTATTTGAGCATAAGCTTTCGTGGGTAAAAACCTCTCTATATATCTAAGAGTCAAAGCAAATCCAGATCCAGATATATACCCATTTTTATATATTTAAAGATGGAGGCAAATCTTCTCCCTAGCATGCCTATTCAATTCTACTCTAGACAACAGGATTTGTTCAAGCTTTGATTCATTTCTCCTCTCAGAGCTGACCTGGACAGGATATATCCCTAGACCAGAGGTGGGCAAACTACAACCCATGGACCGTATCTGGCCTGCGGGACGGTCCTGCCCGGCCCCTGAGTTCCTTGCCGGAGAGGCTAGCCCCCAGCCCCTCCCCCACTGTCACCCCTCCCCCACAGCCACGCCAGTGGTGTGGCTGGCTCCATCCGGGCGGTGTGGCTTCCAGTGCTGCTGTTCTGAGCGGCATGGTAAGTGGGTGGGGAGGCTGGATAAGGGACAGAGGGTCCTGGGGGGCAGTCAGGGGACAGGGAGCGGTTGGATGGGGCAGAGGTTCTGGAGCGGGAGGCTGTCAGGGGATGGGGAGCAGGGGGGTTGGATAGGGGGTGGGGTCCCGGGGGGGCAATTAAAGGGAGAGGGTCCCTGGATGGGGCAGTCAGGGGACAGGGAACCGGGGGGAGGTTGGATAGGGAGCAGAGTCCTGGGAGGGCGGTTAGGGGCAGGGGGTTCCGGGGGAGGGCAGTCAGGGGAAAAGGAGCGGGGGGGAGATTGGATGGGTCAGGGGTTCTGAGGGGGGCAGTCAGGGGGGCGGATAGGGGTCAAGGGGACAGGCTGTTTGGGGAGGCACAGCCTTCCCTACCAGTCCCTTCATACAGTTTCACAACCCCGATGTGGTCCTCAGGCCAAAAAGTTTGCCCACCCCTGCCCTAGACCTTCACTCACATGACAAAACATATTCTTATATCTTTCAAAACCACTATTTTTTGGAAGAATATTATTTTTAGAGCCTATTAAGGCAAGAAAGTGATGTTACTGACTAGAGACAAGTATAGTGCCTATTGGTGCCATGCATAGCTGGGCAAATTTATTTTGGCTAATAGTAAATTTGCCAAAAAATGCATTTTTTCAAGAAACCAAAACTATTTGTGAATTCAGGTTGAATTTGGTGAATAGTTTCGGTTGGGAAAAAAAAATTTTTTTTTTCAGAAATGTCAACATTTTTTTAATCCACATTTTGTTTCAAAAATGTCATTTTGAAATTTTGAAACATTTTGTTCAACCCAAACAAATTTGTTTTGGCCACTGAAAAATGGCTTGGCTTTAACGCTGTGCCATCTTCTCCTCATAGCACTATTAGTGAAATTCAGTCCTGATCTGGTTGGCATGTTTTAAGCAAAGACACTCATTTGAAATATACGGTGGTGTCAATTAGACTTGAAAAGTTGGTCCTAGATATTACAGGGTATTCTACCATATTTAGACAGATCATCCTGCTGAGATCAGAACTACTGGCCTCTATGTTACAAATAGTGTTGCATGGGTATAACTGAGGACAGAATGTGGTCCGTTCTGAGTAAAGTGCTCGACAAATACATTTCATTGATAATGTTGGAAAACACTTTCAGATGTCATGCTTCCAACAAAGTTGGCTGGACTGTATGAGAGACATGAACCCCCCTGAGGAAATATGCTTAAGTGTTCCAGGTCCTTCCATGCCTTCCCACCCCACATGAGGTTATTTAATTGAAAACAAATGGACAAATTCTGCTGCTCTCATTTAGTCCTTTGTAAATCCAGTATAACGCTGCTGCAGTCTCTGAAGCTACTCTGGATGTGTATAGCCAAGCCACGCACAGAGTGTAATGTACTAGGTGCTGTCCCTAATGATTTCTACCTTAGACAGTTTCTACTGATTGAGAATTCCATCATTTTGTTTCTTCTTTATTGAATTTGATCTTCATTAAAAGTAAAACTTTCAAAAGGACTTAAGTGTCTTAGGAAACCAAATCCTATTGAAAGTCAGTGGTAATTAGGCTCCTAAATCACTGTTATGCTTTATGAAAAATTTAATGTAACTGTTTCCTCTGTACCACATGACCATGTGGAAAGTGCTTTCTCCACTCACAAATGCTTCTGCTGACAGGCTGCTGGGTGGGGAGGAGGCCAGAGGCAAGTACTTGTGCTCCATACAGGATACACCTTTCCGTGAGCTGGTATGGGGAAGCAGGCATGGTTTCAGGAGAAAGGAGAAGTACCATAAGCTAAACCCACCCATCAGCTGCAAACTACAATGGGGATGGTGCAGAATTAACAGCTTTACGTGGGACATAAATTCCACAAGAGTTTAGATCAGTGGTGGGCAACCTGCAGCCCGTCAGGGTAATTTGCTGGCGGGCCGCAAGACAGTTTGTTTACATTGACCATCCACAGGCACGACTGCCCGCAGCTCCCAGCGGCTGCAGTTCGCCGTTCCCAGCCAATGGGAGTTGGGGGGAGGGTGTAATTATTAGACTTGGTCACATGGTGCTACATGGTTTTCTATGACCTTTTTCTCCCCTTATCAAAATGATCCTGCAGATATCACTGCACTGCTTCAATTTTCTCCATCTCTTTCCAATTGTTAAAGAATCAGTTGATTCCAACATTCCATCTCTCCTCTTTTCAAATGTGGTACCCCAAACACCTACTTTACAACTGAAAAGCTTTAAAGAAAAATAAAATAAAATAAAATAAAATAAAATAAAATAAAAAGGAGAATGTAACGAAAACTGGAAGAGATAAACTTCAGCTACTTCTTTCAATTTCCCCCTCCCCTTTGACAATTTTGCTCTCTCTTGCTTAATAGCAAAAATTATCATGCTAATTAATGTTCATATTCTTCTTTATCTTTCCATACTGCTGCCCCCATTAGTCCATTTGTATAACAAAATTCTGATGTGGAGCAATTTGCATAAGTAGACACTGGCATGGCACCTTGCTGTGGCTAAGAGATTCCCTGGTCCTCCAAAATGTGCTGGTTCTTTGATGAGGAGGAGCCAGAAAGAAGTGGGTCATGGAGCTGCAGGTAGGATCCATTGGTTTTAGTATGTCTGGGGAGATGGGGGAGGTGGGGAACAGTGCTCCAGTGGAACTAGGGACAAACCTGCAAGCAGGCATCACTCACCAGAAAGCAAAGACCACTTAGGATGAGATCCACGGGCATGTGCAAAGCAGCACTGTGGAGCAATGTGAAGATGTAGTGGCTTAGAACCTGCGACATGAACGAAAAGATTCCAAGGGCTGGAGGCTACCCAGCAGTAGTCACCGCAACAATAATGTCTTGGATTGGAGGCTGGCCAGGGACGGAGCTATGCAGTTGCCGGTAGGGATGTGAGTAATGATCGATTTGTATTTGATCTGTACACATTGTGACATGTTCCAAATATCTGTAGTCTGTGAACATGAATTAACAAACAGTCATGTGATTATTAAGGTGATGCTTTCTGCTGATGTATTATTAAATCTGAACATTAGGGAATACTATATAGAGTCTGTCATGTGGCAGGTTTGTGAGTACAATGACTAGGAATCCTGTGAAATCATGCAGCGTTTGGCAAGAGACCTCCATTTTGAATGTGTGGAAAGCATATGAGCAATAGAAAGGTGTGCCTAGCGTGGGCATTTTTTCAACCTGAATTAGGCTTTCAGTCTAAAGCCCACTGAAGTTAATGGAAAGATTCAGTGGGCTTTAGAATAGACCCTATGAAAATAATTCTGCCAAAGCTAAATACAGAAATGGCAAAGCCACTCTCTGTTGTGGTGGTGCAGTTTCAGGGTATGTTACAATTGCCATGGTGAAGTAAGTGCAGGTCAGGCATGCAGAGATATACTAAGACTGACACATCAATCAAATGGTTGCCAAGGAAACCTGTCATGTTCAAAATGAAATATGCTGGGTGACTGTTAACACTCAGAAGAAGGCCTGGGCCATGAACAGACATGGTGCTACACAATGCTCTTGGTGAGATGTTTGCATGTGATATGGATCTATATTCAACTTTGAAAGACAAGGGATTTGTTATATTGCAGAGTATTCTCAAACCATATTATAATATCTCATCTGAGTTTATGTTCAATCAAATTCCTGACATCTGTGAAAGAATATGCCTATAACTATTAATGCTGGGGGCGACAGAAATATTACCTATGTTCTTCACCACTGAAGCACAGCTCCAGAATAACACAACAGGGTTCTTCAATGGTTTTCCTGTCTCCTATGTTGATAACTAATTTAACAGAACTGCAGTTTTGCACTCTCTCTCACAAGTGCAGGTACAGTGACTTTCAAGAGTTTTTTGGGAAATATTGAAGAAAATAAAAGTTACAGAGAGGAGATAATGTTGGAAACAAACACCAAAAGCTGATATTTACAGTTTGGTCTGTTTATGCACAGCTTTCATCTCTGTCAATAATGATGCTTTATCAAGCCACTATTTCATATCTGCTACTGGACTGGAAGCTTCTTGGCTATTTTAAACCCCCAGCATTAGCAATTTCTATACTACCACGTATACAAAAAAGACTACGCCTACCCATCAACCAGTTAATTCAAGATGCTGTAACAACATGGAACCACTATGTTAAAATGTCTCATAGAAAACAAACCAACTTGGAGTATGAACTGTGCAGAGCAACCAAATGCCATAAGTCTGATTCCTTCCCAGTGGACTATTGCTGAAACTAGGCCAGATAATACTGAAGTCATCTGAAACTTAACAGAAAAAAATTAATATAGGCCAGACTGCATCTCTATAGTAACAGCACTGAGGGCTTTGAAACTGTACTTCACAAAAGTTTTTAAACTATGCATAAATCTAATGAAAGCAGAAACTATTAAATTGTTTCTCATATTTCAGCCACGCTGAAACAGAACACTGGGATTCAGCTACTTGTGTACTAGATTCATGCTCTGTTATATTTTTTCAGCTTGAAGGGCAACTTCTCTAATGCCAAAGCAGCCATTCAAAGCATTGTTTAACAAGTACTGCTACAGAATGCCAAATATGTCAAAAACAACTTCAAAATAAAGAATTATTAATAAAGAAATAAAGGGTTATTGACTTACTCATCAAGAAACAAGTAAAGAAGAAGGTAGGACTATGGAGACGTTCCCATAAAAATATAGAGGATCTGTAGTGAATAGTTGTCATTTTATCTGACAGAATGATACATTTTGGCAACCCCATAAAAATATAAAGCTATCAGGTTTTGACATCTTTTGGTATGGCAAAGTCATTTTCTGAAGCTTTGCCAAGCCATGTTTCCTATGAGAAACTATCTGCTGTCCTTGAGGATCTCTAAGTCGGTTGCTACTGCATTCTTCTTCCTCAGAAGGTTGCGAGCCTTTTTTAAAAAAAATGCAATTTAACAGTAATGTCTGTTTTCTTGAACTCTGACAGCAAATTATTTTTACTTAAGTGACTAAAGGTAGCCTAACGGTGGCCCTGATTCTGGAACTGGAAGACGGTCGGTGGACCCTGGTGCCTACATGGAATCTCACTGATTTCAGGGGTTGGCCCACACTCATCTGACTGCAGGACTGAGGTTGGTGTGAACTTCAGAGCTGCTGAACACTTGCAGGTCCAGGTCCTATTTACTCCAATGGGAGGAATGAGTACTCAGCACCTCTGACGATCAGACCATTTATTTAGGTACCTATCTTTAGGCTTCCAAATTTGAACATTTTGGCTTGAATACCTTTATTTAACAGTTATAGAAGATAGTATATCACTACAAATATATTCTGGTATTATTTATAGGTCTATTTAAGTTCTTTATATGTCATTAGAAAACACTAGCATGCACATTGGTGTGTATCTTCGTTTAAGAAAACTTTGAATCATGAACAGTGCACACTATTTTTTTCAATTAATGCTTATTTCCAAATGGCTGCTGTATTCATGCTATCAAATGATCAGGCTGTCTTCAAAGCCCTGTTTATCAGTAGCAACTAGTTGGTAACCAGTCAAACAATAAAAATAATCATGACAAGGTGGGTGAGGTAATATCTTTTATTGGACCAACTTCTTTTGGCAAGAGAGACAAGTGTGTAAGCTCAAAAACTTGTATCTCTTGCCAACAGAAGTTGATCCAATAAATGCTATTACCTCACCCACCTTGTCTCTCTCATATCTTGGGACCAATACAGCTACATACAAAAACAGGCATCACATCTGTAAAAGGAATCCCTATTACTTTGGACTGCTGTTACCACTGCAGCTAAGCTTTACCTCTTTTCAGGTTGGCTAGATTAGATAACCTAATACTTTTTTCCACCTCTAATTCCCACAGTAGTAAAGTAGAACAATAATTGGGTCTCATGAATTTCAGTCTTATCTGTTAAGGGCTGAGTCACGTCTGTTCTTGGCCTCACTCTTTCTAACTACTTCCTTGTGTGGGCAGCAGGATTGTAATGTACTTCTGTAATCACACTTCATCTGTACCCCAGTGCTTGAAATACCTGCCTCTTACCCTAGACATGTTTAAAATATTATAGACACTTTGTAAAATGCGTAGAGATAAACAGGTATTCATATAGATGTGTAAACATAGCTCAAAAAGGGACAACTGAACTTACACACACTTTTAAGTTTTAACAATGTGTAACCGTCATTTCCTGTCAAAACACTACATTTTAACCATGCGGAAAGACAAGCAGATCAAAACGGAAGGCTCCTTTAACTTAAGCAGTCATGACATTAGGCATAAGCAGACTAAAAATTGCTTAGGGCCCAGGCAGCTCAGGGCCCCCCCGATTTAGTACTACTCCCCAAAATACCATTCATCTTAGTTAATGTGGGCATTTTAACACGTGTACATAAGCGCTGTGTGGGGTGGATTGTCCGGCCTGGGAAATAATACAATTAGGTCACTGGCTGGACTGCGCTAGAACAAATGGTGGATTCTCTATAACTTGAAATCAGCCAGAGGTTGTGGGCGCGCTGCAGACAGATGAACAGGATGGCCCGTTCTGGCCTTAAAGCCCATGTTTAGGGGAGGATGGTCCTGCTTAGAGCCCCCAGTGGGCAGGCACCGCCTCTAACCTTAAAGCCCTGCCATATCTGAAGGCATCCGCCTCCCCTGGGTGCAGCCGGCCCCAGGATTCCGATCCAGGGTTTTCACTGGCGGCTCGGTCAGGCTGCGCTGGGGCCGGCTCAGCCCGAGCTCCTGCTGGGCGCGGTCGCGGAGGGGCAGCGCGAGGACGTCCCTCCGGGCAGTGCATCAGCCGGCGGGCGGGGGGCGCTGTGTGCCAGGGGTGCCAAGGCCGGGCCTCAGCACCGCCGCCCTCCCCCCCCTCCCGCGGGGGGAGGGATCGAGTCACAGCGCGCAGGACGCAGACCCGGAAGCCGCATAGGGCTGCGGCATCACCGAGTTTCCGGAAGACTCTTACCAGAGCGTCTCTGTCCCAGCCCGTCCTCCGAGTCCGTTCATCCTTCCTTCCGCTTGGGCTTTCCCTTGCCTGGGCGGCCGCCCCCGAGCGGTGGGCGGCGGCGCTGCACCCTCCTCGGCGGCTGCCTCGGGCCGGGATATCTATGGGGCGAAACGAGATGCAATGAACCCGAGAGCGAGCGAGACAGCGACGAGCGCGACGGACACGCACCGGAGCTGCTCCATGGGGGATCGGCCGCAGTAGGAGCGGCTCCCCCTGGGTACGATCCGCCCCTGTCCCCCCCTCGGGCCTCTGGAGGAGGATGGCGACAGCGGCCGCCCCGACCCAGCTGGAAGCCGGTGGGTATCGCTGGCGGGGGGAGGCGGGCGGCGGGCGGCGCTCCCTGCCGGGTGTCCTCCTTGTAACCGCGTCCTCTTCTTCTCCGCAGAGCTCTACTACCTGATCGCCCGCTTCCTACAGTCCGGACCCTGCAGGAAATCCGCCCAGGTGAGCGGCCGGCGCGGGGCTCCGGCAGGGCCGGCCCCGCCGCCAGGGCCAGCGCGGGGGACGGGGTTGGGCGGCTGGGGCGGCGGAGCCGAGAGGGAGGTTTTTCTGTCGCTACACCGGACTCACGTCCTTTGTGTCTCTCCCCAGGTGCTGGTGGAGGAGCTGGAGGCGCACCAGGTAGTGGCTACGGGCGGGCAGGTGGGAGTCGCCCGGCCCCTCAGCGGGGCCCCCTGCGGCTCTCGGGGACGGGCCGGGGGACGGGGGGTTGCCCTGCGGCGGGCGCCACTCCGGGTGCTGCCTGTGCGGGGGTGGGCAGGGCCTAGGAGCGGGGTAAGGATCATCCCCGCCTGGGGCCGGGCCGTGGAGCGGCTGGGGCGCGGGGCCGGGCTGGCTGGGACGGAGGCTGAGGGAGGTGCGGGAGAGGCCGTGCCTGCGCTGACTGCCCCCTCCCCTGCCGCAGCTGATCCCCCGCCGCCTGGACTGGCAGGGCAAGGAGCACCGGCGGAGCTTCGAGGATCTGGTGAGTGAAGTTTCGCTCCAACTTCCCCGTAAGTTCCTCCACCCGGCCGCCGCTCCCCACCGTGGGGTGAGCGCTGAGCCCCGGGGTGGGGCGGGGGGCGGCCGCGTCGCTGGGGGTGGGGGGCGTGTGGGGGGGGGGGGGAGTTACTGCCCCCGGCGCGTGTGCGCGGGAGGCAGCGAGCGAGGTGCCTGTTGTGGAGGGTTATCTGAGGGCACGAGAAGGAGCGGGGGGGGGGGGGGAGAGGAGGCTGCGAATGGCACAACGCTTAACAAGCTGTAATTCCGTGTGTGGGAATGGAAGCTGCCTTCTGATTGGCTGCAGCTCCAAAATACGGGAATTGAGGACAGGGCCGGTGTTTCTGCGTCGGGGGGCGGGGAGGACACCATGGCCCTGGCACAGTGAGAGGCTGGGGGGCAGCCAGGGGGACAGCTGGAGCCCAGGGGTCACTTACTGCGGCTGAGTAATAACCCTGTGAGCCCCTTGTCATTGATGGTGACAATACCAGCAACACTTCTTTGGCCTTCTAGGATTTCACAGCACTGAGATGCTGTCACCTTTAAATGGGGTCTAAACAAACCTTTTAGCAAACCTACCAACTCCAGTGATATTTCCACTTTTAAGAAACAATTCAATGTAAATAGTTTCCCCCCCTTCCCCCTCCCCATTAAAAACAAGTAAACATTCTCCTGCAGTGCTAGAAACTCAGCCTTGGCAGCCGACACTAAGTGTCTTGTATGTGAAACCATCAACAAACGCCACTCTGCATTGATTGCTCTTGTATGTGAAACCATCAACAAACAAATGACACTCTGCATTGATTGCTCTTGTCCCAGATGAGAGGAAATGCTAAATGTAACCAAAATATAGTAACAAGAAAATAGATTATTAGAACTGAAAGAACTTCCCTGAAATCCAATGTTACTGGTAAGGTAAAGAAAGTTTACAACATAAGATTCTGCAATAGCTTTTTAACATCCTCAGAATGTCCCCTGTGAAGTAAGACAAAGCACCCACAGATTTCAAGAGGGGAACTAAAAGGCAGGTTAATTGTTTAAGTGACACACAGGAAGTCACTGGACAGAGACAGTATTATGATTGAAGGGTGGTTCCTGGCTCTGGCCTATGTTCAATCCATCACACCACACTGATGTAATTTACTGCCTTATTTAAATTTACTTAAATTTAAAATTACTTACATTTATTTAAATTTAATTTACTGCCTTATTTAAACAATAAATCCTGTACAAGGTCACTTAAATGTTTCAGGTATATGTAGTAAAAATATGAAATGTTTCATATTATAGTTATCAAATCCAGAGATTCCATGTGCAGAGACACAAGGAAATCAGAGCAAGTGACTCGTTTCTAGAGATGTTGGCTCCCCTCTGCAATGAAGCTACATGTGGCCTTTAGGCTCCAGAGACTCTCTGGGCCTGATCTTCAGAGGGGGTGAAGCTCCTGTTGACTGCAGATGAAATACTTGGGCTTTCAGCCCCTGGAGACTCTCAAAGTCTAATTTTCAGAGGTCGCGGGCATCTGCAGTTCCTGCTGACAGTATATGAAGTTGTGGTGGTTCTATATGGAAGCAGCAAAGACTGGAAGAAATTAGTTGGTTTTCATTGTCTTTGGAGGGTACAAGTGCCCTTCCCCTTGTGCACTTTTAAAGTTACCAGGAATTACATACAATAAAGCTTGGCACCAATATATGACTTTGCAGTTCAGAATTATGTTCAATCATTATTATTAATTTTCACAACACCCATATTTTGCATGCATATAATCTTGACTTGCCCTGCCTGTCTATCAGAAACTGAAGATAAGTACCTGTTTCCCTTCCCACCCCACAAATTATAATGATTGTGTGGAACGGTGACATGGTATTGCTCAAAATTTACTACATTTTTATTGACTGAATAATAAGTTTTTCATGTGGCAGCATCCCCTAGAACAGTAACTTTTAAGTTAAACTAAAAAATGGGAAGTCTGCCTTAGAGAGGGGACTTACAGCATCCATACCTTGTGGTTTTTCTTTTCCCTAAGCTTATGGAGAGTTGAAGGAGACTATAATGCTCCATCTAACTTCTGTCAGATAGTAGCCCGGCCTGACATTTAAACTGAAAGAAAGAGAGTAAGTACTGTGGTGAATAAAACTTCAGTGCAATATTTTTTTCTAGGGAACCTAATATCTAGCTGCTAGGTTATTTCATGTTTGCTCTGTGATTATATCTGTCACCTGAGATGAACTCTTAACAGTAGGGAAGACCGAATCCGATTTCAGGGATATATGGTGTTTGCTTCAACAGTAGCATTAATCTTTGCACTTTTGTTCTTTATATTATTAAATCCATCCACGCTTTCTGGAGCACTTTGGGGCATCTCTAGATTACCCTGTTTGTTCATCTAATGGCATTTGAGGCCACATAAAATTCTTTAAAGCTTTAATCTTGTACCAGTAAAATGAAGACAATAAAAATCAGGTGGGGGGAAAAAATCTGAGAAAAAACAAGGTTTCTGAATTGTTTGGAAGTGGTTGTATTTCTGTATTTTTAATAGATAATTAAAAAGTTTTGCTTTCAGACTTAAAACAGGCAGGAAATTTCCCTCATTTGCATTTTATGTTAATATTACGTAACTAGTTAAGGTGGATTACAGTAGAGTAAAAGAGTATAAATTAAATATTGTGTGTTTGTAGCTCTCTGTTATGACTGCCTTCATGTTCATTTTCTTTCCTGCTAGCCTTTTCTATTAGTTCCCAGAATAAAGCTTTATCTGACCTGAGGATGTTGGAGGAATGGCTTTTCTACATCCATCATCATTCCGGGTTTAATATACTTGATGTCTGGATTCTTGAATGTATGTGACTATGTATATTTGGACTACTTGTCTGGCCTCAAGTATTGTGCGGGGGAGTAAGACATTTGAAGGTATTGTGCAGAACAATGCCACCATCATGAGGTGCCCAGTTCATGATGAAATTCATTTTAATAGTTTTTCTTGGAAATGTAACTGGGGATCTTGGAGATGCAGTTATCACTCCTTACCGATCACTTACACATTGAGTTAAAAACCTCTCTTTAAAAGGATGCAGCATCACTGCTCCTTCATGCTGATGCCAATATTGACGACAACAGAGAAGGCAGATAAGTGAATTGCAAAGGAAGAACTTTTATTTTTGCTTGTCCTATAGTGTATAAAGAGTGGCCTCCTTTCTTTTTTCTTTCTTTTTTTCACATCTTTTCTAAATCTTCAAGAGTATCAAGTCTTGATTTCCCCATTCTTGCTGCAGGATTCTCTAGAGATCTTGTCCCTCATTTGAATAGAGAAGGGTTGTTTTAAATCTTTCACAAAAGAAGCATTTGTCCTAAATGATAATCAGGTGCTTGAATTCAACAGGTTTTAACAAACTCACTGTTTTATACAGTTTGACTAAATATTTGGCTTTTGGGAAGTGACCAGGGATATAACTAAAAACCTGCTTTGTAGACTTTTCCTCTATTTATAATTTTGTTTTTAATGGTAGCCATAAGCAATTTTTAAAAGTACATTTTAAAAACAGGGTTTTCTTTGTTAAATTTTAGAAAAAAAGTTGCCCTCTGATTCTGTACAATTAACAATGAGAATATAATTAACAGGGGGTAAGAGAACTCTGGTTAATTCTTGCCTCCAATCTGCTCAGACTTGTATGTTATATCCAAAATCTTCTGAATTTCTGTGAAGATTTCTCTGTATTTCTATTCTGTTTGGACCTGGTCTTATACTTAAAAGTCAGATAACATGGGGCATAAGAAGAGTCATTTAAAATGTGTTTAAGGGCAAGTAAGAATTTTAAACATACTTGCTGAACAAAAAATTGTAGAGATTTCTGGCCACGTATGTATGTGTATTACTCTTCATTGAAAAGATGAGGGGGAAGGGGGGACAATAATTTTGGACACTTTTACACAAGTGCTGTGACTAATGCTGTGCATCTGCTTGCATATGCAACACGAGCAACTAAGTGACCTCTATCAGGGGTAGTCAATAGGCGGCCTGTGGGCCAAATCTGGACCACCAGACGCTTTTTTGAACCAACCCCAAAATCTTTTTATTTACTTATAATTAGTGTTGTGGGCTTTTTTCTTTCCTCTGGAGTGTGGACCTTGACTACACCTCGACCAAAAAATTTGGACCTTAACAAAAAATAATTGACTACCCCACTCTAAAGGCTTGCCTTCACTAGACCTTTTTTTATTTTTTTTAACCTTGAGCTATTGATAGCCAATGAACTTTTGAGGTACCTCTGGTGTGTTTGTAAAAGCTAATGTGGATGCTCTCCATGTGTTTGTTACAGCCTGTGTCCACACTAGCCTTCAGAAACATTCAAAGTGCTTAGAGTTCATTGACAATCAATAATTTGAAGTTTGGGTTGGGGGGGAAGATCTAGTGAACACACCTGCTTGGTTGTTGTGCAGGCTGATTATCCCATCTGGCTTACCTCATCAGTAATGCCTCTAGCTGGCTACTTTTACAGGTTTTTTTCGTTGCATTTAAAATGGATTGGCTATGTCCTGGTTTCTGATGTGCTGTCTTATTTGGTTAGGCCTATCTTGGTCTGTCTTCTGAAGATGTGGTTTCCTGGGTTCCCTGAGACCTACTGGTTTTGGATACTGATCCTGCAATCTGATCTATGTAGGCATTTAATTCAGTGGGACTTCATACCAATGAAAGGCTCTGCCACTATGGAACAGATTGTAGGACTGGGTCCCAAGTTCTTACCTTGTCTGTATCTAAGTTACTTAAAACTAGCTGTGAGATTTTGGGGCCATTATTGAAAGACATCGTCAATGCCAATCCTAGCAAGGGAGAAGAGTATTGGAAATCCTTGTACATAAGTCAGCTTGCCTCATCTGAAACAAACAACATTGCTTGATAATAGGGAGCTTGCAACCCATTCTCAAACCTTTTATTTTTAGAGAAGGTGGTTGAGTGGATGGTGGCTTTACAGCCACAGGTATATTTGAACACCAAAGACATTCTGGGTGTGTTCCAGATTCTGAACTTCCTTTTGAGTTGAAACTCCACTCATCAGGGTCTTGAATAACTTCCTGCTTACCTTATATAACAGTCAGTTAGCTATTTTGGTCTTTCTGGACTTTGTTGCTTTTTGATACAGTTGACCATTGGTTGTTGCTTTGGCAGCTGAGGGAAATTGGGTTTGGGCGAAAGTCATATCTAGACAGGAGAGATCTATCATTGATGACAACTGTCTATCCACAAGGAATCTGGTATATAAGGTGTCTCAAGATGCTATGCTATCTCCTGTATTAAATACATATGAGATCACTTCAAAGAAGAAAGTGGGATCTGATCAATATGCTAATGATATGCAAGTTATTAGTTCTTGCACCACAACTCCGCAAGGTCAGTCGCTAATCTGAATGAGTTTGCCAGACGGATATGTTGGAGCTATCTACTCTCCATCTCTGGGAAGCAAGAAGTCTTGCTTGTGGATAGAAGCTGTCATGAAGACTCATTTTCTTTGTTACCCATTTATTGAGGGGCCTTTTTCACAGACAGTGAGCAAAGTTAAGAATTTAGTCACTTTTGACTTAACCGTATTATGGTGACCCTTAACAGAACAATATACTCTTGATAGTTGAAGCTCCCTTCTAGCACTGGTTCCAGCAGCTCTTCTTCTTTGCTTGCAGCAACTTGTTTGTGACTAAAAGAAAAGGAGTACTTGTGGCACCTTAGAGACTAACAAATTTATTAGAGCATAAGCTTTCGTGAGCTACAGCTCACTTCATCGGATGCATCACGAAAGCTTATGCTCTAATAAATTTGTTAGTCTCTAAGGTGCCACAAGTACTCCTTTTCTTTTTGCGAATACAGACTAACACGGCTGCTACTCTGAAACTTGTTTGTGACTAGTTTTTGGGCAATCATGGTCATATTACATTCACACTGTTCTTTATGTTGGCTGCTTAAGAAGTGACCAATTCACTTTAATCAGTTCTGTTTGCTCTTTAAGTCCTTCAGTGTATTGGGTGTGGCTATACTGATGACCTCTTCCATAAGCCTTATCTTGCTATTAAATCCAGAATCTTTGGGAGAGCTCAGCATTACTGGAATTATTGCTGCTTTCCCTTTTGAGAAGCAGTGGTTGCTCAGCTGGCACTGAAGGGCCTGATTCTCTGATCCCTCTCATAGTTGAATGAGAAGCATTTTAGTTGCTTTTCATCAAGTATAACGTTGTATTTGTCATTAGAAAATCCTCCTTTTTCATATGCTAATTGATGTTACTCATGGAAGTGTATTGTAGACATGTGTCTCATCATGTTGTGCCAGGATAATACCACTGCTATTGACCATTTGGAATCCTAATGTAGTAATAATCAACTTGACAAACTACCCAGGTTGGAATGCGAGTGCTGTGTGCGTGCATATCGTTTCTTTGCAATGGATGCAATGCCAGAACTTCTGGCTCTACTTTAATAATACATAGTTAGGCCTGCTGTTTGGTGAAATGAAGAGAGAGATTACAGTATAGTGGGACACGGTGGGTAAGGTAATACCTTTTATTGGCTTGACTTCTTTTGGTGTGAGAGACAAGCTTTTCTTCCGTAGACTCATTTTAGCTGATGAAGATTTCTTCATGGCATCAGAGCATGTGGGATATAACCTATATATGCTTGCAGTGTTATAGTAGTAGTGTTGGTCCCAGGATATTAGTGAGATGAGGTGGGTGAAGTGATATCTTTTATTAGACCGACTTCTGTTGGTGAAAGAGAGAAGCTTACAAAGAGCTCCTCTTCAGGCCTGGGAAAGGTACTCGGAGTGTAAGATACATTGTATCACTAATAGCTATTTTCTAGTTTTCAGATCTGCAGTATGTAATTATGACTGTCCTCTTGATGTTGACCATAAAAAGGAGGTAGAAGCAACTGTGTGTTCTGTGTTGGAAGAACAATTTCAACTGAAAATCTTAACACTGAATTTTAAATGTCATTTATTAGAAATAGCAAAAGTAAGACTGGCTTGGAATTTCAGATGGCCAGATGCTACTTGCTTGCTATTCATAGTGGCTAATGAAGAAGCTATTTGTTTGTTTTTGTATTGGGAAATAGGCTATCTTTATCTAGGAAAGGGCAATACTGAAGAAGAATGCAGACCATTTTCTTATGATGGGAGACTTGAATCTTACACCCCATGGGTATGGAGTAAGCTCAGTTAATGTCAGGTCTTAATGGCACCCATTCACAACAACTAAAAACTGAGCAGACAGACCTTACAGTTATTGTAATGTTTTCAGGTTTTTCCGCACCCCCTATTGTTTAGGTTTTAAATGAAACATGTTTGTAACAACAGTATGGGGTTAAAATGTCTGGCAAGTGAGAGAGGCCATCGGTTTTTAGTTGAGTAATAGATACTTTATGTGAAAAGAATAAACTGGTGTGATGAAATAGAAAATGATTCCCCAAACTGCACTTTGCTTACTCAAAGTACTCCATTGAAAACACTGAGGTTTGAGGGATTTTTGTTTCTTCCTCTCTGGCTTTCAGAATTTCAAAGTCAACATGTAATACTTGGAAACAATAATATAAGCTATTGAGTTGGCTAGTGGCATGACCTTAATGGTCAATTTTCTTAACGTCCAAGGTATTTACAGGATTCTTTTAGATATACTGGGTGTAATTCATATTGAGTTTTAACAAAAATTGTTCTTGCTTGTCTGTGTACTTAGATATTTAAATATGAACTGAATAAATAAAATATTAAATGAAAAAAGCTCAATGAAGAGGAAAGATTTTTTTCTATCCCTACCTCCAATTTTAGGAAAAATAAAAATGGTGTGTGGTGTTTCATGTGTTTAGGTGGCAGCCAATGCACACATCCCTCCAGACTATCTTCTGAAAATTTGTGAGAGAATTGGACCCCTCTTAGAAAAAGAGATCCCACAGAGTGTTCTTGGAGTGCAGACTTTACTAGGCGTGGGACGGCAATCTTTGCTAAGGGCAGCAAAAGGTAAGATTTGAAGTCCACATAATCAAGAATGATTAATATTTAATGCAAAGTATCTTCTAAATTTGGTGGTCTGTGGCGTTTGCATTCTTGTATGAGCACTCCTCATGCTACTTTCCATGGTCAGTTTCTACGTTCTAGTTACAGAATTGCTAAAACACAACCACTAGGAGAAAGCCTGGCCTTCTCTAAGGCCAGGATTACACTAGAAAAGGTTTGCTGGTATAGCTGTAATGGCAAACCCTGCAAGTGTAGATGCAACTTATACTGGCAAAAAAGTGCATTTTTCTTATCCCTTGTAAATTTAAGGTACTATAGTTCAAAATACAATAACCTCTGAGAGAGCTTTTCTTAGGAGAGGATACACATTGCCACTCAGCACTATGCAGGTTATCCCAAGCAAGTGTCCATAAAACCTTTATACCACACCAGCTTTTATTCTGTCTATGCATATGTGGTACAGAAAAATTATTTTAGAAATATTCAGTTATTTTAAAAGATGTTATTGAGACAGTGTTTAGTATCCCTGTTCCTGTAAAACTAGTTTTGAATGTACATTACTAGATACATTTATTCATTCTTCTCCTTCTAAGTGTTGCACAGTTACATTCAAAGTAATGTAAGACAGCTGTAAAAATAACATGTAGTACCTTTTTTTATATCTAAAAATGTCATAAAACTTGAAGAGCTGTATCTGTTCCTTTCATGGGTACGAGTGAGTTCTGGGTCCCAATGGGAAGCTGGGAGTCTCTTCTTTCATTTGGATGTTGTGCCTGAGGGTAGCTCTGCTAAACCATGGGATATCACTTTAAAATGGTGCCATTTTCAATACAAAAAAGCTGCCACAAGACCAGGGCTTAATCTTGCCTGATATGCGCCCTTGGCAGGTGTAATGTGGTGGAGAAATTCCATACTTGTAGGGAGAAGAAGAAAACATTTCTGTGGCAGATTGCTAAAACAAACAAAAAACAGTGGCTGTTCGTACACCCCTGTTCCAGTTTCAATGTTAGAATAAATCCCAGGGCAGATGGTTACTGGGAAGAGCTCAGAAGAGTCAGTCAGAGATACAGGATAACTTGAAGAGCAATGAGCAAGAGCAAATTAATTCATTTATTACAGGGAGATTTCTTCAATGTATTTGACTTTCTGTATAGAGAAAGTATATTGGCCTTGTGCCACTTGATGGGTAAACAGTATCTTTGTTCTAAGAAGTAGTTGTTCTTTCCAGAATGACAATTTATGGATCTTTTAAAGTTGCACTTGAGTAGTCTAGATAGTGACAGCAAATAGAGAGCTCACACCTTTGTTCTAGAAAGCTTAAGTTGCACTTCTATATATAATTATTACAATAAGAGAAAGCTATAGTAGAATTTGGGTTGTACTTAAATATTCCATCAGGGTTCTGCCTGGATTTGGACACTCAGTGTTCATGGATTCAATGGTGATGTACGAGTCCATCCATCAGGGGCATTAGTCTTCTGCTCCACAGTCCTTCCTCATCATAGAAGCTCAGTTCTCTCCTTCCAGATGGCCACTAATGGAAAATGCCCAGCTCTGGTTTCCGAGGCACTTTGTTGAGCAGGCTCAGAAAATGCACTATTGTTTCCATTAGAGGGAAAGCTGTCTGAGGCCAACTGGCAGCAAAGTAGCTGGAGAACCTTAAAAGAAAATGGCCTTAATTTTAAAAACAATGTTTTAAAAGAGAGAATGTGGAAAGCACATTGCCACCAATTGAAGGAAACCAGATTTATTAAAACAAAAATCTTACTCACCCCCATTCCAAATAGAAAGTATTTGTGTGTACTGTCTTCCAAATGTGTAATACACCGGGACTTTCTTAATGCAAATTAAGATGAAAAGTTGAGATTTACATTTTTAGTGTTCCTTCCTCATGTGAAGTTTATGAAATGTTGTTTTTACACTGGTAATTACATTTACTCTTACTCTCTCACAGTTTCCCCACCCCCCATCAAATTTAGACTTTCTAAACCTGAGAAGCCAAGTAAATAAAGAAAGAATTTGAAAATGTTTCTAAGACTTTATCACATAGTAAATACAAATCAGAGTTTCATCATCATTAATTTGTCCGAAACCTGACTCTTTAAAATAATTCAGCTGCATTTTAAGAAAACTGTGATTCTCTGTAGCCAGGCCATACTAGGAAGACAGGGGATGAGTTTGTGGTATTATCAGTATTTGGACGAATAGGTCAGTTGGATGCAGAACCCACCTCTGCAGCTCTTTTTTATTTTTTTATTTTTGATCAACTGTTAATTTCATTGATTTAGACTGCAGGCATACGCTATGGAAGGGATCTGCATTTGCAGCTCTTCACAGAGGCCGACCTCCCGAACTACCTGTAAATTATGGGAAGCCACCAAATGTGGGTAAGTAGTATCCCATTAAAATATAAAGTGCTTTGGATTTTATTTGTATCTTTATTAGCTTTTTCAATTGAAACTTTTGTTATTAAACCAGATGCTACTTTAGGTTTTCATTTACATTTTTTGATGAGTTTCAAGATGAACTCATCCCAAAAGCTTTTAGTTTATTCTACAAGTGTTTTGCTTCTTCCATCAGTCTCTTTCATATACTCTCTTGCTTCCTAATTTTTAAATCTATGTGCGTGCACGCCTATATATACATAAATTATATTGTTGTCCCTCTGTGAACTGGTGGTGGATGTCAGAGACTGACTTGTCAGCATCCCTTTTGGAGGAGAAATCAATGATGTGAAATCCTGGATATGTTCTTGTTTGTTTAACCTATATGTGCCAGTCCTTTCAACAGAGTTGGTCAGAAACCACATACAGGCAATTCCTTCTTCCAGGAATCTCAGCCAAAACACCAGTGCCTGATTCTCAGGGTTCAGAGTAGCAGCCGTGTTAGTCTGTATTCTCAAAAAAAAAAAAAGAGTACTTGTGGCACTTTAGAGACTAACAAATTTATTTGAGCATAAGCTTTCATGAGCTACATGTATCATCAGATGCATTCAGTGGTTCTCGAGGAACACTTCTGCCTCAAGGATTGATTAGACAGATTAAGACAGAGCAAACAGCTCCCTCAAAAAGAAACTGAATCTCAAAACTAAGAATCCAAGCATTGTGTCAGTTTGAACAGTGCACACATGTTAAGGAAAAATAACTTGTAAGACTATGTATAATAGCATCAACTGGTGGTTCCCACCATAACTATAAGACATGTAGGCATTGAACTTTTTAAGCCCTTTTCTACATGGGAATGCTTTATTAGGAATACAGCTATAGTTATGTTGGTATATTCTTCCCTCCCCCCACCCCCGTGAAGATGCTTTTATTCTGATATAAACATTCCTTTTGTTGGTTTAGTACAAACACCTTCCCAAGTGATTTAAAAGGAATGCTTATACCAATACAAACCCTAATTTGGACACTCTTATTGTGATATGACTACATGGATTTACATTCACACCTTAGTCTGTGCTGAAAAAAACTTTCTCCTGTAGACAAGGGCTAAAACTTACACTAGCCATTGTTACAGCAAAGAAACCATCTTGATGGCTTGCCAGAGGACAAGCAGCTCTCCTCTGCGCACACCTTCCTTGTTATTTTATTTTTCACATGAACACAGGCACACTTTTTTGTTGTCTACTGAGGAATCTGTTTGCTGTCACCTCACTTCTTTCAAATAGAGCAAGCTGACAAATGAAACAGGGAAGACTTCCTAAGTTTCTTTAGCGTCCAGTCCAATTATTATTGTTAATTTCAAATATCCAAAAAAAATAAGTGTTTTTTCTTTTTTGTCTGTCTTCCTGCTATCCCTGCCTTAGCCTTTTTGGAAATTTTCCCCTTCACCTTCTTAGTGGGTTTCTCTATCCTCTACCCAAAGCTAGGGTCCAAAGGTAGGACCTTCCCATCTGGGATTATTTTGATTTTCTTCTTCATATATAGTAGGATGCTTATTCTTTGTTCCTACTGTCCCCATCCATTTTTTGTGTTTCTGGTCTCCCTCCCAAACTTTTTCCTCCTTCATTTCCTAAAATCAACATTTGCTGAGAATGAAACTAACACAACTTACTTGATTCAACATTGTGACTGAAACCCAGTCAGTGTTACTCTGCACAAGATGTGTGTCATATAAGTAACAGAATGACAGAACAGTAGTAGTAATGAGACAAGGTGGGTGAGGTAATATCTTTTATTGGACCAACTTCTGTTGGTGAGAGAGAAAGAGATGCTTTTGAGTTTACACTTGAAAGCTTCTCTCTCTCATCAACAGAAGTTGGTCCAATAAAAGATATCACCTCATCTGCCTTGTGTCTCTAATATCCTGACAACTAATATGCAACAGTATAACATTTGTAAATTTTCCTTCTGTTGGCTGATAACTCATGTGTGACCCTGATAGAGGTCACAAAGGGATTATGGCTTTGTATTACTTCTCTGCATTTTATTCTTTTAAACTAGCCTAGTAATGATAAAGCAACAGTTGTGTTAATGGACGGTTAATGGGTCTGATCTTAATCGTTGCCATACAACTCTTATTGATGTAAATAGAAGTTATACATATGTAAAGGCTTCTGGACCACAACCTTAATTAGGTGATTCAGCTAATCAAAATACGGCTTGTTTTGGATAATTTGTATTATAATTCGTTAATCATAGTTAACAGGTCAAACTCGAGCCTTTCTTCATGTCTATTATGTCAAAGAGCTATATGTTACCTCTGTGACATAACAGTTGTAAAATGACTTTATGGTGATAAAGAGCAGAATAGTTTTCTGTTTTTCATGGTTAATAATTCTTTGAATCCTTACTGCTCCATCTCTTGTCACTTCTGAACCCACCAAGAGAAAACTCTGAAGGTACAAGCAGCTGTTATATACATTTTCATTTATTGTATAAATATTGATATGGTTACAACTTAAAGGGTCTTTTCTGCTTTCCATATGTATACATAACTGCTGTTAGGTGAGACAGGAAATGTAGTGTACAAGGTATATGTAAAAAACAAACTCCCTGAAACTTGGTTATAATTGAACTATATGGTCACTTTGGAATATGATTTCACAACAATTCCCATTCCTCCCATTTCTGAACTGTTTGAAGTCTCTTCTTGTTTATAACAGGTTGTCTTGGGTATGATAGGTTGTAAGGTTTTTAAAGATGTCTTATTGTATGTTTATTAAGTACCAAGCAAACTTATAATGCTGTACTCAGAGCATTCATTGGGTAATTTGCCATTCTTAATAGTTAAATAGTTAAAAATCTTGTTGCTCAGAAGGCAAGATATGTGTCAGTGTTACATACTTTGTAGAAAGAAAAGGAGTACTTGTGGCATCTTAGAGACTAACAAATTTATTTGAACATAAGCTTTCGTCCGTAAGGTGCATCCGATGAAGTGAGCTGTAGCTCACGAAAGCTTATGCTCTAATAAATTTGTTAGTCTCTAAGGTGCCACAAGTACTCCTTTTCTTTTTGCGAATACAGACTAACACGGCTGCTACTCTGATACTTTGTAGAATGGGTTGAATTCTGGTAAGCAAGCAGGTTCATATTTAAGCCAGAAATGTTAAACTCCTGACAGCCGCTGTGACAGGTAGAGATGCTTCAGAATAAACATTTCATCTTAAAATTAACAAATTCCCCTTTCCCTCCATGTCCTCTTTATTTATTTAAAAAAAAAAATTCTAGTGGGTATGCTTGAGAAGAGAGCCTTCCAAATGTGAACTCGTGTATTCCTGGCTTAAAGTGCTCAAAGTGAACTGGGGAACTTCACAGATCTTTTAAATAATAAGTTAAATTCTGAAGCCTAATGTTGCTTTAAGTGTCAAATTTCCAATAACATTGGCACATAATTGTTTGGTTTGTTTATGAAATTGTTGTGGTTGTGCATACAAATTATTTATACTTGAAGATAGATAAATAAGCAAAGGGCAGACATAGCTGGTGTAAAAGTGTCCAGTATCATTTTCCCCTCAGTAGTAACTTAACTAAAGTCAATAGTTATGCAGAAATTTAGTAACAGATATAATGCTACTTCTGTGGGACTGGTCATGGTTATCTCCTCATCCTTAGGATGTGTGCTGCACAGCGCCTAGATCCTTTCCCTCCAGGTCAGGGGATTTGTGGGGAGTGAGATAAGGCTGGGAATGATACAGATCATCATTTCTTTCCCCCACCAACCAACCAACAGCCTACAACTAGGAGAACTTGGGGAAGAAATGCAGTAAAAGTACTGTATGCAGTGCAGTTGTGTGCTCCTACACAGAGTGTGTTAGGAAACTCTTTGGTACAGGAGGAGGATGTATATGGGGAAACTACCAGCTACAGGAATCATGCTGCCAGACTCTCGCTAGGGGCTTATACCACAGAGATGTGGAGTTTCCTTGTTGATTCTCTGAGACCTGTGCTGATGTCCTCTCCTCTACTAACAATTTCCATAAGGACATCCCCATAGATATAAATGCTCTTTAGTCTGCTCCTTCAGGAGGGGGAAATTGAGGCTCCCTTTGTGCTATCAAAATTGGAAGGTGGAGAGGGAGCCATGAACTTTCTAGGGCTCCTGTGGGAATTATGGTGGAGGGAGGGTTGGGAGTTCTGACAGCCCTCTCAGTGGGTGGCACAAACTTACTCCTAGGCACCTCTTACTTCATGCAGGAGACAGGCATCCTTTGTGCAGACATAAGGAGGCAGGCATGCTTCCTTTCTCTGTCCCATGTTAGAACTGTTCTTAAAAAAAGTTACTGTTGAGCATATGGATCAGTAACTTAAGGGTGAACATTATTACATAATCACTGTAGGTAGTACAAAAAAAATTAAACCAGAGAATTCATAGTTTAACATCAATATACAAGAAACTCAATTGAATGTATGGAAATTCATTGTTAAGGTATCCAAACTACCTTAAGTCTGCCCACATAACAATGCTCTGAGAAAATCAGACACTCCGAAGACTTTACCTAGCCATAAAAAAAGAACTTTGTCATATCAGTGACTACAAAGGCTACAAAGCTCTATTGTTACAGTAACTGTGCCAAGTTCAGCTCCTTTTTTGGCCATATGCACAATCCACAAAAATATTCTGCAAATATTTTATTAGACAAATAATGTACTGAAGGCAGTTATTCCCCAACTCATTAAGAACCCAATCCCCTCATGTGTGGTGGTCCTAGTCTCCTTGCTAGATCAGGCCTTCTGATTGTGCTAGCTAGCCATGCAGGTTTCATGTCTCCATACAAAACGCCATATGCCCAGATTATGAAATTACAGTGCTTACATGAAAAGAACAAATATTAATGTGATGACAAAGCACCACACCTAGTATTGGAGACATGTATATATGGTGCTGACATTGGCGTTAGTGTTCTGTGGCTCACGTTTTCAGTTCTCCACCCATAAGGAAGGGATCCAAAGTAGTTCAAGTATTTGTACAATTGAGCAACTGTTTCTGTATTTTTGATGTTTATGTTTAACCATTAACTCTCAATTTCTTGGGGGTGGGAGTGTGGTTTTTTTTTTAAATTGTGTTTATTTAAATAACATTCTTCTACGGAATTTTATACTTGGGTAACTAATGTGTGTTCTTGGCTTGGACACTAGTTTAAGTATTTTTGTCTGAGAATTGGAATAATGTGTGTGTGTGTGTGTGTGTGTGTGTGTATCTATGCATTGAGGGAGCTAACTGTCAGGAAAAGCAAGAGAACAGCCACACCTAAAGTATGCTCCTCTGGTTTACAGGCAGATTTTTCAGGTTGAAAGTTCATCAAAAGTTAATGCTGTTCCTTGGCAAGGTGAGGAGGGTTAATATACCCTGTGGATCAGGGAATTCTGTCTGCACAGCCACAGAGCTAGCCGTGCTGCCTTTGGGTGGGAGAGGAGAGCCAGGATATTCAACAGATGGGTTGGCTTCCCCTTGGGATGTCCCAACATCGATGAGGTAGAGTATAACTTCTCCATGCATCTACAAGCTCCACGCACAAGGGAAGCTGTATTCTGGATTCCTTCTCTGAGAGAAGAATCCTCTCGTTCCTGAAGGGAGAATAACGCTTGATATCTGTGATATCAAACCGTTGATATTTTTGGGAGCATGGATCCCAATGTGTAAATGAATATTATGGTTGCAAACGGCAGTTAATAACAAGAAGATTTTCTGGCACCTATATGTCTAAGTGATGAATCATTTAAGCACCTAGAAATTAAGCTCTTGCCCAAGAGAACACTCTAAGGAAGCTTTTTTCTTTTTTTTTTCTTTTTTTTAAGGGTGAACTGGATGTGCTTATGTTCTGTCCATCATGCCATCTGCAGTTAGAGAGGGCCCACCCTATGAAGGGGTTGCTACATGGAAATACAGTTTAAAAAGGTCCTCCCAGGAGAAAATAATTGTGGTCAGGTAGATTATTTGGCTGCTGTTATGCCCAATGTAGCATGAAGTAAAGCAACTAGTGAAATATGTTGCTAAAATTTCTTAAGGCTGGTATGTTGCTAATTCTCTGTGTGGGAATCCCAGTTTTAAAGCTTTAGGCATTATAAGCACAATAACATCATTGTACTAAAGGAACCAGCCTTCAGAAAGGCTTTTTGGAGAGTATGTGTTTGCGCATGTGTGCAATTCCTTGTTATATCTAAACTTGTTTTAATCTTCCACTGAAAGATGTGAGAGCTGGAATTGCATATTTTGGTTTGCAATTTATCTGAAAGAAGTAATTCACTGAAATATAAGAATATAGAAAACCAATCACAGCCTAATTTTTGTGTGTTTGTGGTATGAGTGTGTTAATGTTGGCTGCTTTTTTTAAAAAAATGGGAATCTAGTGTGCTGAACACTTCAGATTTGCTAACTTCAGTACCATCTTCTTTTTCTTTAATGGTCCAATAATACTTGATATTTCTATAGCACTTTCTATTCAAAGATATCCAAGAACTCTACAAACATGAATATATTAAAGTTTCATAATCATCCACTTAAAGTAGGGAAGTAGTAGTATCTCCATTTTACATGTGGAGGAAGTGGAGGCAGAGAGAAATTAAAGGTGCTTTCACGTGGTCAAGGTGTGAGCCAATTGCAAACCTGAGAATAAACCTAGGATTATAAGGGGGGAGATAGATGTCATTGACTTTCAATTGGAGTTCAGCACCTCACTGCTGTTTGTGCCTTTGAAAATCTCCCTGATGGTTGTATATAGCAAATGTGGAGGAGGGGAGGGGATGGTGCTAACATTTTCAAAATAAGTCACACAGATGCTTTTGAAAATTTTAAGCTAACAAAATAAACCATGTACTACTTTTCATAAAATAAGGCTTCTGGTGTATTTAATTTTAAAATTAATAATACGGTGAGAAAAGGGTTGTGGAATTTATAGTACAGGAAAGATATTGTGTGTGTTAGCATATTTTGACATGTATGTGAAACTTCCTGGTTCATGCTACTCTTAAATCTTTTAAAACTTTTATGTTAAACAAAACTCTGGTGCAAAGCCGTTTTAAATTGCTGAAAGACAAATACGTTGTTATCAATCATATCATTTACAAAACCCAAGCGCTGAAAAGCAAGGAAGAATGGTTAAAGGACTGCACCTTTATACTGGTATGACTGTACCTACAATAGGGGGTTGTACTGCTTTTAACTATATAGGTTTAGAAACTGATATAGTTAAAATAGTACAAAAACTGTGTATAGGCAAGTCCTTCCTATGTATGTACAGCACCTAGCACAATAGAACCTCTATGCACTATGTAATGGGGGAAAAAAAGAGACACTAATAGTTAAGGACATAATTCTTACATTCCCTACATAATAAACACAGTGTTCCCAGGTACTGTTAAATGGAAAATATCAGTTAATATTTTGGCATAGTACTAACTGTTTCCTGAGAAGAAAGTTTAATATGTATTTTAATAGGTAAAGTGTAAGTTGATAGATGGTAAAATTATGTTACTTGTATTTGAGGCTGATCACTGTGTGTAATGTGCACTTACTATAGATAACTCTGAAATAAAATGAATACCATTTTTCATCATTAATGTCAAAACACTACTCCTCTAGGAAAAAAGTTGTCTGATATGAAATAAATATTTCTTTATACTTGAAAACAATGTTTTTGTTGTCTGGACAGTTTTCCTTTGTTTATTACCTTGCTTCTATGTGTTTGGGATTTGTAAATGATGAGATGGGTGTGTATATATACGGTTGTATGCAGTGTTGTTGTAGCTGTGTTGGTCCCAAAGGGCATAAAGAGACAAGGTGGGTGAGGAGTATCTTTTATTGGACTAGCTAGTCAGTTAGCAACCTTAATTGGCTTCTGAAATGATGTTTTTTTCCCCCCAGGTTTTATAAAAGTCCTTCATAATCTTTTGTGTACGTAGCTAAAGGATGATAAAATTTAAAAACAAATTATAAATGGGACAAACAGTTCACCAGATAATTAAACTAAAGGAGTGAGAGGTGCTAATAGTGGCTACAGAAGAGACCTTCGCCCTTCAACGGTCACTTGATAAGATGATCTTAAATTCATAGGGTATGTCTATGCTGCAATTAAAAACTCACGGCTGGCTTGGGCCAACTGACGCAGGCTTGTAGGGCTCACGTTAAGGGGAGGTTTCATTGCATTGTAGGCGTTTGGGCTTGGGCCTCCCACCTTGCAATGTCCTAGAGCTCAGGCTCTAGTCTGTGCCCAAACATCTACATTGCTATTAAACAGCCCCTTAGCCTGAGTCAGTTGATACAGGCCAGCCATGGGTTTTTAATTGCATTGTAGACCATAGATTCCAAGGCTGGAAGGCACCGCTGTGATCATCTAGTCTGACCTCCTATATAACACAGGCCTTAAATTCCCCCAAAATAATTGGTAGAGCATATCTTTTAGAAGAACATACAATCTTGATTTTCAAAATGGTCAGTGATGGCGAATTCACCACAGCCCTTGGTAAATTTGTTCCAATTAAAGTCATTGTTAAAAATGTGTGTCTTATTTCCAGTCTGAATTTTTTTAGCTTTAACTTCCAGCCATTGGATCGTGTTATGCCTTTCTCTGCTAGTTGGAAAGCCCATTGTCAAATATTTATTCCTCATGTAGATACGTATAGACTATAATCAAGTCACCTCCTAAGCTCCTTGAGTCTGTCATTCTAAGACATGTTTTCTAATCCTTTAATTATATTTTCATGGCTGTTCTCTGAACCCTCTCCAATTTATCTACATCCTTCTTAAATTGTGAACAACAGAACTGGACATAGTATTCTAGCAGTAGTCACACCATTACCAAATACAAAGGTAAAATAAACTCTCTACTTCTACTTGAGATTCACCTGTTTATGCATCCTTTCTGGCCACAGCATCCTGTTGGGAGCTCTTTACGAAGCCATTAGCCATATATGCACAACAAAACCCTATCGATGCTGTGATGACCAGACCTTAGCTGGTGTAAGTTTGCCAATGCTGATAGACACCAATTGAGTATGTGGTCCTGAATGTTGGTTTAAAAAATATACTGAAAACAATAGCAAATAAAGCGCCAAACTCAGGATTGGAACTCTGATCACCGTTTGGTTCTACAGTCAGTGCCTGTTCCATTAGGCCACAGTGTTTCCCAGCCAAGTCACTCACCCTCTTGTTCCTTAGTTACCTCATCTTTATTAAAAAAAAAAAAAAAAAAAAAAAAAAAAAAAAGCCTAATAGTGCTTTTTATTTATTTAATATTTTATATAAATAGAACTTGTAGTACTCTACCAAGTGTTATTAGTTGGTCTAAAAAAAGACATTTTGAAGTAATTTTGTGTGAGAGGCACTGATCTAGGGCAGTGGCTCTCAACCTTTCCAGATTTCTGTACCCCTTTCACGTGTCTGATTTGTCTTGTGTACTTGAAATTTCAACTTATTTAAATAACTATTTGCTCACAAAATCAGACATAAAAATACAAAAGTATCACAGCACACTATTACTAAAAAATTGCTTACTTTCTAATTTTTACCATATAATTATAAAATAAATCAATTGGAATATAAATATTGTACCTTCATTTCAGTGTATAGTATATGAAACAGGATAAACAAGTCATTGTCTATATGAAATTTTAGTTTGTACTGACTTTACTAATGCTTTTTATGTAGCCTGTTGTGAAACTAGTCAAATATCTTGATGACTAGTTTCACAACAGGCTACATAAGTGGATATATCCCCTGAAAGACCTCTGCATATCCCCAGGGGTATGTGTACCTCTGGTTGAGAACCACTGATCTAGGGGATAAGCTGTGGGGCGAACGCCTCTTAGATCAGGGCTATGTTCCCAGTTGCACCACAGATTTCCCATGTTTCTTTCTTTCTTTTCTTTTTTTTCAAGTCACTTAGGGAAACTGAGTAACAGAGATTCCATCTGGAAAATGGCCCTGTGCTCCTTCTCTGTAGGCTGTGGGAAATGTATGTGGAGAAGCCATTTTATTGGGTCCTGGAGGTAGCTCTTTTCACTTGTGAAAAATAGCCCAAGCCCATTCAGAGGGTAATCATAAGTATTCTCTATCACCATATTCTTTTATTCTCCATCACGTACTTCAATTACATCAATCATACTTTATTTTTAAATAACAGCACTCACTTTGAAAATTGCTTCTTGCTACTGTTTTGGTGTTTGTGTTAAAAGTGATTTATTGAATGTGGTAATTTTAAAAATTAAAAATAGGAGTATCCATTCATCTTTAAGGTGGTAGCTTCTTAAAATGTGCAAGAGAGCCATTGTGAGTGCTCCTGTCTGCACATGTATAAAGATCCTTTTTTGCACTCTCTCTTGATCTTCAGGAATTTTTCTCTTATTTACAAAATGTAAGTTAAAGGGTGGGGAAATTCTCCCTGTGTTTGTTGCTTTAGTGTTGTTCATCTTTATTGATGAATTACATGTTGACTTGCCTGCATCATTAAACACAGATGCTTCATTTTTACCATTGACCCTTTCTTATTCTTCTCAGAAAGCCAATGGTGGTGACACAACTAAAACTTTATCTTAAGTTTCTCTTTCCAGTTCTCCACTTTTCATTTATCTGGGTTTGATTTTGTTCATTCTTGTTTCTCTTAGATATTTCTATATGATTAATTTTTGCTTAATAACACAACTAAGCTGTTTCTTAGAAGGATGGTTGAATATGAGAAGCACAGAAAGGATTGTAGTTATGGTCTGTCCCTTCTTCCCCCTTCCCCCCCATTCCACCCCCCAGTCTGATTAAAAATACACTGACTTTATTTTTATTTTTGTGCCTTAATTTTTCCCAGTGTGAGCAGCTGTTCTTATTATTTGCATTGGTATAATCCTCAGAGGCCTCAATCAGGATTGGGGTTCCATAGTACAAATGATGTACAGATATATGTAAAAAATGGGATAGTCAGTCTTAAAAAGCTGTAGACTCATATTTTCCTACTAAACGTGATATATTTAAATTGAAACCCAGGCCAAACAAGATCTTAGGAGATGATTGGGTTTTTTTTGTTTTTGTTTTTCTCCCCCCCCAGTAAATATAATTTCTGCCAAGCAATTAACTGGATATGGACGCTTCAACCATTTGTTCCCATCATCCAACTATCAACATATGAAGATGCACAAGAGGATTCTGGGGCATTTATCATCTGTATATTGTGTAGCATTTGACCGCAGTGGGAGGCGAATTTTCACAGTGAGTTTAAAAATTGTAGTATCTTGGATCACTGGAGGTTTGTTTTTATTCTTTTTTTCTCTTGATTCCCTAAACAGCTCTTCCTGGCTTACAAAGAATGAACTTGTCATCCAGGAAGAAATAAAAACAAAGGTTATGAAAGGCTTAGAAATTCAACTCTTTCTGCACTACCTCTCCCAGAATTTCCACCTTCCCAAGTGCAGAGTCTGTGTAGTATACTTGTTTTGTCTTTGTATTTTTTAGAACTGCTCACCGCATCAGTGGACAGGCAACTGAAACTATTAGTCAACTATCCACTTCCCCACATAGAACTATGGGAGAGTTGCTTACAGCTCAAAGTTCTGTGACTTGTATCAGTAAATATGTGTTATATTTACCAGCTTTCTTGCTCATTGGTGCCAGATTCCTTTGATATTCTGGGGTTTGGAAATACTTCAGATGCGTCTTACTTGAGTGAGTTTGATTTGTTTTTAAACCGTCCACGGAAGTCCCTCACTAGCCTGCATTTTGCTAAGCTACACGCTTTGAAAAACTGGCAGTCTTTCCCTTATGTCTTATTAAAAACTAGATAGCAGAGGCTGTAGTGAGGTCTCTTACTACTAAAGTTTCATTATTAAGATTATCGAGCTTAAAAAAAAAACCTACTCTCATACATTTATTGGCATACTGTGAAGTATAAAAAATAAAACTAAACTGAACTGTTAAAATAAATGAACAAAGTATATTTTGTGCTGTTATTCCTTGCCTTTTGTGTGTTCACTTACTAATCCACAAGAGTTGCTAATCCACAAGAGTTGCTAGTCCACAGTGCATCTTGCAGTTGTTAATGTGAATTTGTGAGGTTTTTATTGTACTTCCATGTTCAAAGGCAGCTTTTTTCCCCCCACCATAGAAAAAACATATACATTATCAATACAAATCCTTCTGTTTTTATATTAATCTTCCTTCTCTTCTCTGCCTGTGTTCCCAGCTACAATTACATGCAGTCATGTAATACATTTATCTCTGAAATTGTATTCACTTAAGTGGAATTAAATGTAAATCCCCATTACACTTCACATTATATTCAATTGTGCTAGCATATTGGGTTACACTTTTAAAAATGTACTGGCAAGATTCTCTCCTGTGTTGAGCAGAGCTTTGGGGAGGCAGAGGCACAGACCTGGATCCAACACAGTAACGCCCAGCAGAGAATTCTCCCGCACCAGGGGACTTTTCTGATGGGTATTAGTGTCTAGATTATGCTATCTCAGTGGTGTACAGGGCCATAAACTCTGCTGAGCCCTAAGTGTTTGGTTATGTTACAGTTTCTGACACAGGGGTTTTTTGAGTGTAAAGTCAAGTCTTGCCGTCAGTATAATATGTAATGGTATTTGTTTAATCTGGGTAAAAAGGTGTTTAACAAATTCAGTATACCTGGGATTCACTGTACTTGTCAGAAGGATGAAAAAGAAGAGAAATCCTATTCACACTACCTTAATGACCAAATTCAGTCCTGGTGAGCAGCTTTCTCTCCATTAGCTTACATCGAACTACACCTGCTTATGATAGAACTGCTTTTGGACCATTATTTCAAAGTGTGTCTATTAAAATGTGTCATATAGGGTGATGTGGTTTGGATAAAGGCTTCATTGGCATGAGATTGGGATGGCGAGGCAATGAGCATGTTGTGTTGTCATAAAACCTTTTGTAGCACACAACACTAACCTATATTAAACTCTTTTTACAAGAGTTTTTAAAACCTCATGTTGTGGCTGTTTTTGTGTGTATATCATTGCATCTCTAAATCTTGGTAAATCTCTAAATCTTACTCAGTTCAGGGGGAGCCAAGAAAACCATTTTAAAACCAACCAAAGGAAAACCACCTCCCAACCTTAAATGCTTTTCTGTATATAAAAGTGTCATGATTTTAAAGTCCACAGCTTCTATCACAACTAGAAGTGAGTCCCCTTTTAAGGGTTTGAAGCACTTTTTCGACTTTTGGAGGTGTGTGCAATATTGTTGGTCCTGTTTACAGAAGAGCTGAATGACCTTTGCTCCAGCTAGTCAGTGTAAGCTGTTGGTGTCCCATGACATTGCTGTGTATTGAAAAATTATCAGAGGCTCAGGGCTGAGTCTTATCCCAAGACCTTGGTTGGTGTAATTTGGTTGGAGAAATTCCACATTTGAAGTTTCATTTAAAAAACTGAAGGTGTATGAAACGGCTCAAAGGCTGGAATGTTAGAATCCTGGTAGGGATGGATTATTGAGCAGAGGTGCATGTTAAACGTATTTATTACATAGCTCTGAAACTTCACATGGGTCTTTAGTCTATCAGATATGGGTCATTTCCACAAATGTGATGTGTATATGATTTTATTACGTAGAATAAATGAGTTCAAAATATATGTATTAGGTTCTTGTATGTTCCTCAGTTATTGCTGACCTGATATGTTGCAGAAGGTAATATTAACATTGGTAGTCTTCACTTTGTGTTCTATGTTCAGATAATTTTGTCATTTTAAAGAAATATTTAAAGTCCTGATCCTGCAAAGGCATCCATGAGCTTAGACTCTTACGCTCGTTGGCGCCCTCTTGTAGTCATTTCTTGCAGTCATGGCACAGCGACTGTTGTGTTTTTGTTTTGGATGCTCATCTGTCTAAAATGTATGGAAATATCTTTGCCTAAATTTTGTGTTTGTGTAACATTAGGGCTCAGATGATTGTTTGGTGAAAATTTGGGCTACAGATGATGGTCGTCTGCTCTCAACGTTGCGAGGACACTCAGCTGAAATTTCTGACATGGCTGTTAACTATGAAAACACGTTGCTGGCTGCAGGCAGCTGTGATAAGGTAGTCAGAGTATGGTGTCTACGAACCTGTGCACCAGTTGCAGTGCTGCAGGGCCATTCAGCTTCCATTACGTCCATACAGGTAAGGAGTAACACTTGCTTCAGATTCCCAAGTGACTTTTAAAATGGTGGGGAAGAGTATGGAGTAGCAATGGGAAGCTGACCTCTTTCACATCTAAGTCAGCAGTTCAGATCTGCCTCCGCTTGAAAGTGACCTAAAGTTGTTGCTATGTAACTACTTTTCTGTGGTTTGTGTAAAATCTATAGATTGGTATAAAATCCATTAATTGGTGTAGTTCCTAGTGATTAGGTATCTCAAAGGCTGTCATCACAACTGTCACCCTTTTGACAGTCTGCACAGAGGGCTGTGACTGAATGGACACTCTTAGAGATTTATTTACTTTTTCAAAAAATATCTGTTTGCTAAAAGCTTTTTATTACAGATCACTTGCATTTGATTTGCAAATATCTGGAAACTGGCATAAATAGACAGAGGACAGTCTAACTGCAGTGGTGTGGCACATGCAAGTATGGATAAGGGGCAAAACTGAAATAGCATGGCCACTGTGTGCAAACTGCTCTAGTAGTACTTACACTGTTGCATCCTCAGTTATGTTACGAGCAGTTCCATTCTATAGTGACAGTGTAGACTGTAATAGCTGGTGAAATCATGTTACATTGTTGTAGTTGGCACCATGTTTAAACCAAGTTCAGACACAGTTTCCTAATATGAGAGGAGGCACAGTGCAGACTGAGCCTTATGCTAATTGGATACAATTTCATGTAGGTGGATGTTGAAAGGAGCACGTAAATATGAGCACATAATTTGAAAACTGGAATTCATTCAGGAGTTTATTCAGTAACTCTTGAATGTTTCAGAACTCTGTCCAAAGAAAGTCAGTTTTACTTCTGAGTTAATGGTTCTCATTTAAAATGGTTGACTTTTTTCGCCATGTTATAATGAATCATAAAATATGTAGCTCCTTTGGAGGTTTACATACACGAACAGATTGCAAAAATTGGTTGTAATAGCTTTCTGTGACATTCTTATACAAGTTTACAATTTCTGTAAAGAAAGTATGCTGTTTTAAATTGGTTTTATTGTTTTATAAGCAGAGCTTAAGCAATTTATGAGATACTTAGTTGCAAGAGCATTAAACTTCCTATCCAGACTGTGTCACCCAAGACAAACCCATAGACACAGGGTGACACCCTGGTGAAAAGTACCATTCTCCCCCCCACCACCAAAAAAAAACAACTAAAAAAAACCCCAAAAAACAACCTGCTGGGAAGTGTGAGGGTGCTCAAATTCCTGCCAGGGTGCTATCCTGGATCATACTGGATCCAGTGTCCAGTTTTCTATCAGTCTCTGCTAATGTGTGTCAGATAAAACTTGGCTGCTGGAAAGGAGGAGCATTCTCTCACCTTGTTCTGTAGGAAAGGAAGGTCTAGGCTACTCTCACCTTCTCCCAGCCTCCTAGCTTCTGCATGGCAGAGTGAATGCCTTTGCTACTCAAAACATACACATGCTCCACTTCCTTTGTTTGATTTTTATGGAAATTATTTTTAATTTTACATTCTGAAGAAATATATGTTAGTCTTTTTATTCACTCGGAGAAAGTTCATATTTTCAGTGCAAGTTGCTTCTTTTCATAAAGATACCTGTATTTAAGAGGGCAGGGAAGTCAGCTGATTTAACTGCCATAACTGTATTTTTAGTTTTCTCCAGCAAGAAAAGGAATAACCCGATACCTCACTTCTACTGGTGCTGATGGAGCAATCTGTTTCTGGCAGTGGCATGCCAATACAATTAAATTTAAGTAAGCTCATTTTGGTGTTTATAATCATTCAGTTATAAACTTGAACTCGATCTGCAAGTGGGTCCTTGATGCCATTCCCCTGTGCCTGATTGCCATTCTGGTCTATGGGACAGTGTGAAGTCTGAGAAGTGGAGTGGGGGGGTAGCCACATCAGCCTTTGCAGCTATCTTGGGGGTATGCTTTCTCCTCATGTGTTATGACTTCCACAGGGCTGCAAAGGATTGATCCCTGAGTTCTTTGCTTTATGCTTTCCAAGCAATAGTTGTGGGACGTCTTTCTCACTTTTAGGCCCCAAACCTGTACATTTAGTCCCAAATTCTTCTCTAAAATGTGCAGGAATGCAAATTCCATTAACTTTAATTGGAGATGTACACATCTTTAGATAAAATTTCATCCCTAAAAAGTATGGGTTTGATGACATGCTACAGCAGGGGTGGGCAAACTTTTTGGCCTGAGGGCCACATCAGGGTTCCAAAACTGTATGGAGGGCCAGGAAGAGAAGGCTATGCCGACTCCACCCTCTGTTCAACCCCTCCTGATCCCTGTCTCCTGACTGCCCCGACCCCTATCCACACCCCCGCCCCCTGACAGGGCCCCCGGGACTCCCACGCCTATCCAACCCCCCCCCCCCGTCCCCTGACCGCCCCCTCCCTCTCCTAACCTCTGCCCCATCCAACCGTCCTCAACTCCTTGTCCCCTGACTGCCCCCCGGAACTCCCTGCCCCTTATCCAACCGCCCCGGTCCCCATTCCCTTACCATGCTGCTCAGAGCAGCATGTCTGGCAGCTGTGCCGCCCCAGCTGGAGCCAGCCACGCCGCTGTGCTGCCAGCAGGAGCTCGCAGCCCTGCCGCCCAGAGCGTTGGCAGCACGGCGAGCTGAGGCTGCGGGGGAGGGGGAACAGCAGGGAAGGGGCCGGGGCTAGCCTCCCCGGCTGGGAGCTTAAGGGCCTGGCGGGACAGTCCCGCGGGCTGATGTTTGCCCACCTCTGTGCTACAGGCTGGTGGCTTGTCAGTTTCTATTTTAAGTGTTTGGCTTGTTGAATATAAACAAAGAAATTTAAATAGGTTAAAAGATCTTTTTAACTCTCAAAAGTAGAAAGCACGAGTTACTTTTTTATTAAACTGATTTTAAGTATATATATCTGATGGCAAACTTCCAGTTACAAATTCTGTAATAAAAGAACTTAAAATGAAAACACTGACCGTAACTTTAACCCCTGCGTTACTCTGATACTGCTCTTCTTAGGGGACATGAAGATAAGGTCATAAAATTAAAATTGTCATGTTATTTTCTTGCATTTAGGGATCGCCCCGTGAAATTTGCTGAGAGATCCAGGCCTGGGGTTCAGATATCTTGTTCATCTTTCAGCTCCGGTATGTATAGAAGTCAAGAAATAGCACTTCAGTTTTACTTTGTGTGTGTGTGTACACATGTATGTATGTATGTACATATTAAAAAAAAAAAAAAAAAAGTTTAGCTTTAAAACAATTTCTGGTCCTCTATAGCTACTGAAAAATAATGAAGACAATATATCTGGGAATACATTGATATTCTATAGAAGAAAGTTTGCTAATGATTTAAGATTTTTTTGGGAAACAAAGTGATTTGAATTAAATGTTCAATGGCAATTTGTACATTTTAAATTGGCTAATTCTTCAGTAGGAAAGATGATTTGGTTAGTTTTGCCCTCATGTGGAAAGTGGGGAAATATATAACTGGAAAGCATTAATTTTTTGTACAGTCAAATCACGAAGTCCATATTTAGACATAGCTCCTATTGTCTTGAGAGGGAATTTTGTTTCAGCATGGTGGCTGGTAGAAAAGAAGCTCCATATCCTTTTAAATTTATCTTAATATTAAACTCTTTATTGCAGTATAATGTAAAGGAATTACTATTTAGATCCTGTCTGTGACATTGCTGGTGTTGTAAAACTGAGTCACTCTATAACTCATTCCTGGATTAGGGTCCAAGATTTTCTAATTTTTTTTTTTTTTTTTTTTAAATAAAATACGTTTCCAAACTGGGAAGTCATGTTGTTCTCAGCCTATATTTCCTGCTGCTGTTGTGTTCATGGCTTTGTCCAACTTTTTGTGGTTCAAAAGAAAATCTGTATATATTTTGTTTTTTTACCTTCTGTTCCCTTTTTAAAATCTTTATACTTTTAAAGAGTTAAAGTTGCATTCTGTAAACTTAAAATTGGATAGGTAACAATTTGATATTGAAAAGATCATGTGTGTTCCATATGATAGATATCCTAGGCAGAGCTGGGAGCACTGCCTACTATTACGGTAGTCTGACACTTCCCATTATAACATCCTGTTCTATTTTTCTGTTCTTATAACTTCGCAAAACTTTAAATTTTTTGTCCTTGGGTGTTTTTAAATTTCATCCAAAATAGTTAATCTGTTTCTGAGAATGAGACTGGGGAAAAATACAGTATTTTGCCCATGTAAAAAAATTCTGGTGACTTTGGGCTTGTCTACACTGGCAATTAACAGTGAAAAAACACCCTCTTGAGCACAGCAAGTTTCAGCGCTGTAAAGCGCCAGTGTAAAGTGTGCCCCTCGTGGAGGTGGTTTTTTTTAGAGCGCTGGGAGAGCTCTCTCCCAGCGCTGCGCCGCAATCACACAAGGCACGTTTTAGTGCTGGTAGTGTAGACTAGCCCTTTTTTTGTTGAAAAGCTCTCTCATGCCCCTCCATGCTTTGGAGTGCAGACTTGAAATTTAGCAGAGGGTGTGGCCTCTGTGTCAGAGCTGTTCCTTTTGCTATCCCTGTGAAAATCTGCCCAAATTAGGCCAAATCTGGAGGGGGGGAGTATATGATTTAGGTAATTAGACTGTGTCATCATGCAGATGCACAAAGGGCTGAATTAAAGTTGTACAGGCCTCCTTAATTTGGGCATTTCCTAACTTTTGAGTTCTTGACTTTGCATCCTGAATAATGTTCTTTTGACGTTTTTTGTATGTAATAGTTTGTCATGTAACATAGATGATATTGTTATAATTATAAGTAACAAAATTTATAGTGTATTATATTATAATTAATAATAAGTAACAAAATTATAAGTATTATAAGATTATAAGTAACAAAACTAATCCCAAAGTGTCAGGGACTTCATTCAATAATACTTTAGTCACAGGGCCATTTTTTGTGGTAATGTATGTTTTCGTGTTACACGATCTTTGAAGTTATATAGTCTGTTTCCCTGTTTTGATCCAGCCTTGTAATCTGCAAGAGAGAGGATATCTTATTGTGGTACTTACCTACAGAGTGAAACAAAATCATTTACCTGTAATTATCTTTATCTGAAATTGCTAGCCTGTTTCAGGTCCACACTAACTGTGCCATTTCCCCCCATGAAAGTTAGGATTTCAGAAATCACTAAAGCACTTTCACTGTCACAAGTCAGGCATCCTGTACTGAATAATGACTCTGTATGATATTGTCATCGGAGAACAATTATTACAGGAAAATAATTTATGCTGTCAACAAAGCATGTGAAGTCACTTCAGTAAGAATTTGCCTAAGTGCTTTGCTGAATTTGGGCCTAGAGATTTGCAAACCATTCTTTGCCTTTTATTTCTGTGTATTGGTCTGGCTGATAGAACTGCAGTAAACTCGCAGTAACTGAATGCCGTATTTTGAAATGTTACCCTTGTTTGTTCAGTAACAGTTCCAGTAATTTCAACCCTTCTTTAGCAGTAAGGAGATACTTGAAGCGTCTCAGAAGGTGCAGATCAGGGAAACATTTAAACCAAGATTAAATGTTTATGAACAAGTTTAATTCCACTGAAAATCCTGAATTTAAAACTGTGAATTGTGCTCCTCTAGCAGTAACACCGTGCTCACAAAGTTTTTAGTTCCTTTAGTGGCTTTTCTTCTCACAGAAAATACTGTCTTTCTCAGGTGGCATGTTCATTGCAACAGGTAGCACTGACCATGTGATAAGAATATATTATTTGGGCTCAGAATCGCCAGAGAAAATTGCTGAGTTAGAGTCCCATACGGTAAGAGCTGAAAGAGAAATTAAATCTCTTTCCATTTTTAACTCACCCTGGGTATTTAGGTTTGGTCTTGTATATTCTGTTGGACTAATTTTCTGTCTATCTTTGGTGATGTGGGGCCATATAAGTACCTTAGTATCTGAGCACTTGACAGTCTTTAATGTATTTATCTTTACAACAAATTTATGAGGTAGGGAAGTGCTATTGGACAAACCCCTGCCAGGGATGATGATGATTAGTCCTGCCGGGGACTGGATTAGAAGATCTCTCAAGATCTGTTCCGGTCCTGTGATTAATTATAGTAATCCAGTCAGGGAACAGACTCAAAACCATTCCTGACTAAAATAAGCTGTCCGAAATAGTGAATAAGAAAGGCACATGACCAACATGCTATGTGAGCAATCCATGAGCTGACACTTGTTTGCATGAAATATTAATCAAAAATATGAATAGCGAATAAATTTGCAGTAATATGTCTATATCTGAACAATTCAAAAATGGGAATATGATTGAAATTTGATTAATAAATTGATCTCAGATCCTGAAAAAATTGGTCCAAAAACACCAGCAACCATGATGGTTTTGAACTCAAATACAGCCTTCCCCAACTTCCATGGGAGTTGGCACTCACTGGGCCTCTGTAGCTGAGAAAGGCTCTTTGGTCCTAGGAATTCCCCAGTTATGCTGAGTTCATAAAACATACAGGCTCCTAGCCTTGATTCCACCTCATGCTCATGGCAGTATAGCTATATCAACACATCTGGGAGTGTTTGCTGTGACAAATATACATCTGTTGCAGCACACCCCCTCACAAGAACAGGTGGGAGTCTAGTAGTAAGATTGTGATTTCCTAAGCCAGTTTTCTTCCCAGGCTGCTCCAAGGGCAGTACAATAACTAACTACTGCTTACTCGTGGTATAGATCATAATGTCTAGTAATATTTGTTTCTGGAAATTTAACTCCAAATATTTTTACTTCTGTATTCTGAAATTCTATAAGAAGTGTGTGGAAAGATCCAGTTTAAAAAAAACTAAAAAGAATTCCAGATTTACAAAATGCTTTCTGCTCTGTTTGTTTTGTTTGTTTTTAGGACAAAGTAGTTGCAGTTCAGTTCTGTAACAATGGTGACAGGTAAGCATGTATTCTGGGCTTTTTTCTGTAAGACATGTTGTTGTATTTAATTTTCCAAACAACTTTTTATGAGAGTCTTTTGTTTTAAAACAGTAGTAATACTTTACACAGGGTCCTCTCATTTTAATTGACTCGTCCAATGATATATAGCGAACCAGGGGCAGAGCTGAGTCTGGATTCCATGTCTCCTAGTGTAACCACTACTCCTGGGGAATTCTGCATCAAAAAATTAAAAATTCTGCACACAATATTTTAAAATTCTGCATATTTTGTCATAACACAATATTATTATGCTAGTTTCAGTTATTTTGGTAATTTGTTTCAAAATACCTGTCAGCAAGTATGTCTGCAACAATATAGACAACAAAAAAGATTCTTCCAGGAGTAGAAAGTTAAAGAAACCTCTACGGCTGCCCAAGTCCTGTTTCTCTATTATTCTTTTTGTCAGGAGCCTCTGACTGGCTGTGTCACATGCCAGCAGGGCACATCTTGGGAGAAAACTCTGCCCCTCCAGTCTTTTAGTCAATTCTCATTTTTTTACCCTGCTCTTATAGGGTTACTGTATTTCAAGTTCCCAAATAAAGGAAGCTTCCTGGGGGATGGGGAGTTGGGGGTAGGGGGGTATGGTTGGGGGATGCTGGAGGGTGTAGTTGGGGGTGTGGGAGGGGTCTGTGTATTGGGAGAGGGTATTTGGGGGATGCTGGAGGGGGCTGCGTGGAGCTCCCCAGCCCAGAAGCTTGCACACACACCTCTCCCCCTCCTCAGCCCAGCTGCAGGCTCTGCTCTGCACAGCTTCATTGCTGTCCTGCCAGGGGACATGGTGCAGTCTTGCCCTTCCTCACCCTTTGCCAGGGCTGGGTCTCCGAGGCCCAATCCTGTCCCCAGGCAGATGAGGATCAAGCCTGGCAGCCAGAGCCGCAGGGCCTCCATTCCTGCTAGGCTGGGTGCTCCGATCACTGCAAGCCGGGGAGCCTGGCTCTTCTGGGTCCAGTGGCCCCTAGTAGTTGCCAGCAGTTATGCATCACCGATTCTGCGGGGGAAAATTAAATTCTGCACAGAACATTATTTCTGTGAAAATTCTGCATTGTGCAGTGGCATAGAATTCCCCCAGGAGTAAACCACTAAAAATAGTATGTTCTTTTTTGAAAAAACAAATCAGGTGCTAACTTCTGTATCCTTATTTCTGTTTAGTAGACTTGTACTCCACAAGTAGCATTATTGAGTAAAGTGGGATTACATAAGACACTAAGAATGGGCATGCTGGGTCAGAACAACAGACCATCTAGTGCAGTATCCTGTCTTCTGACAGTGGCCAGTGCTAGATGCTTCAGAAGGAATGAATAGAACAGGGCAATTATCAAATGATCCATCCTCTGTTGTCCAGTTCCATCTTTTGGCAGTCTGAAGTTTAGGGATACCCAGAAGAAGGTATTGTGTTCCTGACCAGCTTGGCTAATAGCCATTAATGGACCTATCCTTCATGAACTTATCCATTTCTCTCTCTCTCTCTCTCTTTTTTTTTTTTTTTTTTAACCCAGTTGAACTTTTGGCCTTCACCACATCCCGTGGCAAATAATTCCACAGGTTGATTGTGCGTTGTGTGAAGAAATACTTCCTTATGTTTGTTTTAAACTGCTGCCTGTTAATTTCATTGGGTGACGCCTGGTTCTTGTATTTTGTGAAGGGGTAAATAACACTTCCCTGTTCACTTTCTCCACATCATGCATGATTTTATAAATCTCTATCACATTCCCCCCACCCCCCTTAGTCATCTCTTTTCTAAGATGAACATCATACTCATGGAATGTGGTACTATTCCACACGACTAAGGGTATTGGAATCTGGCCCTAAATGAAAGATTAACAAAAATGGTAGAATTATTATAGATACACAGGTTACCCAGCAGGTAAACTTAATGTCATGCTTTAGAGGGCTGCGATGCTGCAAAGTGTTTAGCACCCTCAGTCTTCATTGAGTTTAACAGGAATTGAGGGTTCTAAGCATCTCATGGGAGATGCTCCGTGCCTTGTGGGATTAAGTTCACATTGAGTGACATTTCTGTATTTTTTAATTCTAGTAGGATCAACTGTGCCATTAAGCCTAGGTTTCTGTATCTCTCCTAACATTGATAGCTTTTCAGCTGGAAATTGCATCAGGTTAAAACTTAGCATCAAGTCAGCTCTGTGGCTTTAGTCACTTTAGAGCGAGTTTTAAAAAATATGCAAGTTGTGGGGGTTTTGTTTGCTTTAGTGCAAACTAATACCCTTAGAGCAACCATGTTTCTTTCAGAATGCAGGCTCAATGCTTCCTGGAACTCCAGAGAGCACAGGGAGAGTGGTTACTGTACCACCCTTGCAACAGTCAGCCAGCTTTGATGGCTAGTTTCAGAAGAGGTGAGGCCATGACCATAGCCCCTATTTGGAGAAGCTACCACTGGAGGTAGTACTTTGTTAATGTAGTTCCTGAATTCAGATGAGCTGTATTTTTCCCATTTCCTACATTGAGACACAAAAGAGGAGACTACTTGTGTCCTCTTCCCCCCCCCCCGCCTCCACCCACCCATTGCACAATCTTTTTGCATTTAGGCACAATGCAAAATTCTTTGATTTCAAAAGAAATGTGCTTGGATCAACATCCTAGTGATGCAATCAACAGTGCAGCTGGCCAAAAAGACGCACGAGCCCAATGTGATACTGAATGAAAAGGCAGTTTTATTTCCCCTTTTTTTCCCTTTGTTTGTTTTTTGAAGGTGGTGTGGGAAGGCAATTAATTTTAATTTAGACTCTAATTTTTTCTTAATTTAGCATTTCATATTTAACAAAAGCAAGGACATTAAGAACTAAGGCTCCCTTTTTGTCCTGACCCCATCATGTACTGATTTTACTTCTGTAAGAGAAATATTGGGATTAAGAGAGCTATTTTATTTTTATATCTGATTTAATAGAAAAATATCCCCCCATTGCATAGGCTTCTGGGGGTATTTTCATTAGTTTTTGTTTTTTTTAAGCAAATAATTGGCATATTTTAAAACGCTTTCCAAACAGCATAAAACTGCTGCTATGCTACTGCAAGACAAGAACAGCAACTCCTACTAACTGACCTAATTCTTTAACGTCTGATTTCTTCTGTCAGGCCTATCTTGGGCAATGGCTTGAGTAAGCAAGTAGTCCTTTCCCATGCCCTAAAGTTCACCAAAACAGAGTTCTGAAAATCATGCAAGAGAAACACGTTTTTTAGTTACAAATATGCTGCCTCCTGTCTCCATATATTCAGATGTATATGCTGTTCACCTTAGCTGATCTCAACTTTTGGGAGGTTCTGTAGGGACAGACATACTGTGTAGGGAAAAACAGTGAGGAATCCTTGTGGCACCTTAGAGACTAACAAATTTATTTGGGCATAAGCTTTCATGGGCTAAAACCCACTTCATCAGATGCATGGAGTGGAAAATACAGTCACAGGTATAAATACACAGCACATAAACAGATGGGAGTTGCCTTACCAAGTAGGACGTCATTCTAATGAGACAATTCAATTAACAGTAGGATACCAAGGGAGAAAAAATTACTTTTGAAGTGGTAATGAGAGTGGCCCATTTCAAACAGTTGACAGGAAGGTATGAGTAACAGTAGGGGGAAATTAGTATGAGGGAAATTTGGTTTTGTAATGACCCAACCACTTCCAGTCTTTATTCATGCCTAATTTAATGGTGTCCAGTTTACAAATTAATTCCAGTTCTGCAGTTTCACATTGGAATCTGTTTTTGAAGTTTTTTTGTTGAAGAATTGCCACTTTTAGGCCTCTTATTGAGTGACCAAGGAGATTGAAGTGGTCTCTACCTGTTTTTGAATGTTGTAATTCCTGATGTCAGATTTGTGTCCATTTATTCTTTTGCGTAGAGACTGACCGGTTTGGCCAGTGTGCATGGCAAAGGGGCATTGCTGGCACATGATGGCATGATGGTTACTCACCCCTTGTTGTCAACTGTTTGAAATGGGCCACTCTCATTACCACTTCTAAAGTAATTTTTCCTCCCTTGGTATCCTACTGTTAATTGAATTGTCTCGTTAGACTGACCTCCTACTTGGTAAGGCAACTCCCATGTGTTTCTGTGCTATGTATTTTATACCTGCGACTGTATTTTCCACTCCATGCATCTGATGAAGTGGGTTCTAGCCCATGAAAGCTTTTGTCCAAATAAATGTATTAGTCTCTAAGGTGCCACAAGGACTCCTTGTTGCTTTTGCTGATACAGACTAACACGGCTGATGCTCTGAATACTGTGTAGGGGTAGCCAGGAAACTCCCGTTCCCCATGTTTTTGGCTCTGGGATTTGTGTTGGTTTGTATATAAAGGATAAAGCAGAGGACCACTCCTCAAGAGGAGTGGGAGATGCAGTTTATCTTCATGTACAAATGTCAGATTACATCTGTTTATAAAATAGATAACAATTCATTTAAAACAAAAGCATATTTCATTCCTCCCATTTCAGAAACTTACCTAAAAGCAGCTCTCAGTTAATTGTTCTCCTTGTAATCAGCAGCAGAGAGCACTACAGTCCAATTATTTTCACAAGAATACAGATTCTCCATGTATTGCTTAGTATTCTCTCCACATTTTTTGGTGGTTTATGTACATTTTTTTCCTCAAGTGTCATTGTGTGGAGAAACTCTATTAATAGAGTTTAATATTGTGTAGCAGTCTTAATATTTCCTAAACTGAAATACTTCTCGGGTGTCTGGCATGAATTATTATGAATGACAATACTGATTTTTAGTAAGAATATTACCCTGTGTACTCTATTGTGGATCCATATTACAATAAGTAAAGTAGTTAATGTACATATGCAGCATCTGCTCTCTAAACCCCCAGCCTGTTACTGGCTCCAGTTTTGCAGGACCAGGATCTAAAACCTTAATGTCTTGGCCATCATTCCTTTGGTATGTTTTATTCACATTTGTTTGCTGTCCTCTGACAATGTAGCTGGCACTCTGCAGAAAACTAATATATACGCTGTCCCTACCTGCAAGACCTTTTGATCTAGAAGATAAACACTGGAGTAGAGTTAGAGAATAAAACCAAAAGGCCCATGGTAGAATTTTCAAAAGTTCCTAAGGCCAGCTCTGCACTACAAATCTTTGCTGGCATAGCTCTGTCAGTCAGGGTTGTGAAAAGGTGTGATTTCTCACCAAGGTAGCTATGTCAGCAAAAAGCTCCTACTGTAGTTTATAATGTGCTCTTTTTGCCAGTATAAGCTATGTAGACTGTAGAAGTGCTTTGCCTGTGTAGTGAGCTGGTATAGTTATACTATCAAAGTGCTCCTAATGCAGATCTGGGCTATGTGATGTAGGCGTACAAGTCACATTGTAAGTGCTAAGTCACTTAGACACCTGAAAATTCCCCACTCAGCCTGTTATATTGATGCTTTTAATATAAAATCCACAACCCCCTGTTTAGATTACAGGAGTAATGAAATAAGTCCTTGAAAGAAAATAAAGTCAAAATAAAGCAAGAACCTAGCATAAGTGTATTTATAGTTTTTTTCCCCCCTCTTTCTCCATTATAGTAAAAATTAAATTTAAAAAACAGAAACCATCACTTATTAAAATAAAATTGCATAGACTTTGGTTTTTACATTGAAAGCTTCAGGTGATTTTTTTTTTTTTAAAGAGTAAAAAATGTTGCTGGGCATCCTTGAATTAAATGTACAATACTTGGGGAATTTCTCTATGATTAAAAAAACCCTAAATATTGTTTCATTGCTGGCCATGACAGTTTTATGTAGGTGAGTGTCATTTTATTAAATATTTAACTTTTTAACCTAAAATAGTTTGAAAAATAAAGCTATGTACATTCATCTTCACAAACAGGACTATTAATTTGCAGATTTGGGGATAATCTGTACAAATGTTAATACAGTGTAATTTATAGTAGAACATGGCCATATATTTTCTTTTCTGCTGCCGTTATAAACTGTTTCAAGAGATTTGCTGATGTCATTAAAAAGAGAGAATGCAGTTTATATAAAATACAACATTGAATTCACTCCAAGTCCATCTGCTCACTGTAACTGTAATTAATCTTGTGTACAATATCTAATAGAAAAAATATAAACTCATTGTTTTCTCATTACACTCTGGAACAGAGATGTACAAACAAAATAGAAAGAAAGATTAAATATTCTCTGGCTTTGATGCTGACAAATTACATGACTTATTTTTTCCACATTTGTCTACAGTTTAAGATTTGTCAGTGGGAGCAGAGATGGAACAGCAAGAATATGGCAATACCAGCAGCAGGAATGGAAGAGTATAGTCCTGGATATGGCTACTAAAATGACAGGGTAAAAGAAAACAAAACATTAATTTATATTGTGCCATGATCTGTGTGTAAGAACAAAACCTTTCCGGCAACTAATTTGAAAAATGTATTCTCTTATATTCTGAATTAATCTCAATGCACGTAGTTTGGTGTGTATTGAAAGTGCTGTGTCCTTGTCCATTAAATGACACAATTCTTTTGAACATTTTAATTAACCTTGAAATTAATCTATGTTAACATATCAACTCAGCAGTTTCATCGCTCCCGTGGATGGCACATTCTTCCTATTGTATATAAGAAATTAGAATGTTGAATAGTCTCTCTCATGGAAAGAAGCTGTAGTGGAACCTCACTTGTGTGCAGTTTGAGCTCCACATTTTATAATATGCACAAAAAAAGTGTGGTCTCTCCCACCTATCAGTGAAGATTCAATTGTAGTTGCTGTAGTGTGGCCTTAAATTCCAAGGATTTCTTTTTTTTTTTTTTTTTTTTTTTTTACAAAAGATGCCATATTATATTTATTATATACTATGAAGTATTATAATAAAAATTAAAACTAAACTAAGAATTGACAAAAATAAGCAAAGTACATCTTGTGATTCATCTGGTGTTGAATCATATGAAATCAGTAATTCCATGGATCACCCCGTCATTAATGTACAGTGAAGATTTTTTGCAATTACAGTTAGAATGCTAGTGAATTAATGTTTTCAGTAAAAGGGTGTGAGGTCAGTCTGGAAATCGTCTTATCTAGTTGAAAACAAATGGCAGTAAGCAGAAAAATGCTGAAAAGGTCTGAACTTTGTTCTTTTATTTTTTTCCATATTATGTCCCTTTTAAAATATATTTTGGGATTTCTTTATTGCTTCATCGAATATGGTTATAAGACTTTTATCTGAATGTTTTCATAGTGTTTCTTAACATATTTTTTTTTCCAGTTGGAGATGCAACATGATGTAAGATTTGATATGCTGGTTGGGTTTTTAATTTTTTAGAGTGTTTTTTGTTTTGTTTTATTTTCTGGGTTTTTTGTTTTTTGTTGTTGTTTATTTTTTTGGCATGTTTTTCAAATTACTTCAATAAGTGGCCCAGTATTAGAACAAACACAAGCATAGAAAATAGAGATGGGAAAGACCTGCTGGACAATTCCATTAATTTCCCTGTGCTGTTGCAGAAAATCTCTCTCTCTCTCAAAAGTTACATTTGTAGCACTAAACATCTCTAAGGTGGCCATCTAACTGTAATTTAGATTTATTTAACCAGTAGGTACTTTTGATGGAGTTTACTATAGCACACAACAGTGGTGGATGTTTAAAAAAAAAAAAAAAGTGCCTACTGGAAAAAAGGGAAAATGATTAATTTTCTAGGCAAAAGAATGATCTGTTACACAGAACAGGAGGTGAAACTACTTCTGTTTTTCAAAGAGAGTGGAAAACCTTTCAATATAAACCAAATTTTCCATAGTTTTGTAAATATGATTATGAATTCCAAGTGTTTATAAATTGATTGGATGTGCATGCATCTCACAAATTTCCAGTTTCAAAACAATTTATTTTAAGACTAAAGAGAGAAAAATTCTTCCTTCCTCCTTCCTTGGGGCAAGGTCCGTCATTCATTATGTTTGTACAGTACCTAACACAATGGAGCTGAAGCTGGTTGCAGCCTGTAAGTGCTGCTGCAATGTAAATGTTTAATAATAGAGCTGGTTTACTCACATAGAGAAGTGAAGGATTAAGGTTAATGTCAAATGTATTTAATATTTCCTGTATCCTGCTTCCACTACAACAAAATATATTCTAGAATTGCATGAACCATTATTTATTTTCAAATTCAATCAAACTTCACTGTCCTGTTATATCCAATAGTATACAGTATAGTGGTGACAGCCAATCTCCCACTAATTTCCAATTGAATTACTACTGAGAGGTTTTGCTATATAGTTACTGAGGTATGATGTACTTCTCAATTATGAATTTCCACAGTAACAACTTGGTATCTGGGGAGGATAAAGTAACTAAATTGAAGGTTACTATGGTGGCTTGGGATCGATATGATTCCACTGTCATCACTGCGGTCAACAACTTCCTTTTGAAAGTATGGAACTCAACCACGGGACAGCTTCTTCATAGTTTATCTGTGAGTAAAATTCCAGTGTTTATTGCAAAATTCTGTACTTCTGCGACTAGAACAAGATTAAGGGCTGGAGTCTGCCCTCCTTCCATGCACTAAGTAATGCCTTACTCCTGAAGTAGGTCAGCTGTATGCTTCTCCTGAGTCCTGGTTTAAGGAGTGTGTATTATGGGGAAAGAGGAAATTATCATGGTGCTGTTGCTCTCCAGCAATTGCTGGCTGACATAAGGGCTTCTTAGGGCCATAGCCAGCTTGTATTAAAGTAGTTCCAATCAGGGAGCTGCAGCTGTCCTCTTTGTTGGCCTTCATCTCACCTTTTCCCAGCTAGGAATCTGGGCTATGAGATCGTGGAAGATAGTAAACAGAGCTAAAAATCCTTAGAACAGTGACTGAAGAGTGATACAGTTCTAATCTGATACCATTACGTATCACTGACCTCAAAATAAATATTTAGTTGCACATTGAGCTGTTATACAGAAACATTACTTTCCTTTCCTACTTTGCTTTCATCACAGGGCCATGATGATGAAGTTTTTGTTTTAGAAGCACATCCATTTGACCAAAGGATCATGCTTTCTGCAGGTCATGATGGGAACATTTTTGTTTGGGACCTTGACAAAGGAACAAAAATTCGCAATTACTTTAACATGGTAAGAATTGTCAGGGAATATTTTCACACTTGTATGAAACTAGGCTTTAGGAAGGAAGAATTATTTTAAGAATAATACCAAGTCATTTGGTAAACTATCATGTTTACATCTCTGAAAATCAGTGGAATGTTTTTGACCAACTTTTTCACAGTGGAACTTAAGGCTGTTGGCATTAAGGTTTAGGAAAGATGGGACACTAATTTAAAACTTAACTGAGAATTGTAAATGTTAAAAAATAGCTAAATGGGGGGGGGCATTAGTGAAATTCCATTTCATTGGTGTGAGATGGATCTTGTATTAAACTTGGACCAATAAACAGAATGTGTATGCAGTTATATAATGATATTTGAAGAATCTGAAGTAGGGCAGATTAAATCATCATATTGAAGCTAGTGTAGAAAATAAATGATTTAAAATGGGTATGCTGTGTTTGTATGTTACAGATTGAAGGCCAAGGCCATGGTGCTGTTTTTGATTGCAAATTCTCACCAGATGGACAGCATTTTGCCTGCACAGACTCACATGGGCATCTGCTATTGTTTGGTTTTGGATGCAATAAATATTATGAAAAGGTGGGTTGACTGAATCTTAGACTTTTTTCTGCTTTTTGGGCTGGTTTTGTTTGGGAAGTGTTGTTTATGGTACTTCTCTCATGATGAGCTCTAAACGGTGCTTGAATTACGTGGCAGTCACTGGTTATCTAAAGCAAAATCTGCATGTGTTTAAATATCCCACAGTAAATCTTTTGGTAGTGGGAATAGAAGATGTGATGGAGAGAATGTGACTTGAAAAAGAAAATATATGCAAGCCTGCACTACATGTTGTTAACTTAACGTGGCAAGGAAAAGTGTCACTTTGTGAAAAAGCAATAAAAACACCAAAGAAGGTCTGTAGGCATCTTAAGGAAGAGAGAAGGGTTTTATTTGATCAAAATGTGTCACTGCTATTTTTTCAAATTTTACACAAGTTCTTTTTGCCAACATAGGAGGTCAGTTGGTGTCATGTTCCGTGAGATCCAATAAAATCCTTTCTTCCAAGTGCAAACTGAATAGAAAATTAACTATATAATTATTGTTCAGTGCTACCCCTTTCTGCATCAAAGAAAATGATGAGATTAACTCATATATAGTAAATGCTCCAGATTTCTTTTCTTAGACCTCTGAAAATTAGGAAATACAGAGGTGTAAAGTACAGGCACTCCTGAAATTTAACCTTAATTCTGCGCTCTGGAGCTGGTAGTTGCTACTGGGAATGGTTCAGTAGGGTGGCACCATAAGTAGACATGAAAAACGACTACAAGAATGTACCATTGTTTGTAGGTATTGCGGCATTTATCTGCATGCACTTCAGTTGCATTCACTATTTATGTACCTATATTGAATGGAGCAGGGATCAATTGGAGCAGGTTGGAAAAGCTGTCCCTGTGATAGGAGGAAAGGTGCACATGTACCTTGAGAAATCAAGTATGCCTGATTTCATTGCTGATTTCTGTAGTTTGTGTCAGTAGCAGTGCACATGACTCTTCTTGCCAGGGGGATTGTCTGCCATTTGGTGGCATATGTGATTTTTGGTCTCCACAGCTTAGTGAGGGATACCTGAAGGCATTGTTTCAGATGTAATCCTCAGGGCAAGGCTAAAGTAGTCTGGGGTGGACTGTGTGGAGTTAGGCTCAGTGTTTGAGTATAGGTCAGGTGTAGGTAACTCCTCTTTGCTAAACCCAGCCTAAACTCGAGTTTATCCTAAGAAAAGAGAAGATGTTAGATTTTGTCCTACGGTGCTTTTGTATTAATTTATGTGGAATAAATGGACCCCAAGAGACAAAGGTATTAACGTGGCCATGAAGCTGTCCAACATGAGACAGAGTTAAACAGGGTTTGGTATACAGAGGCCTCAGCCTGGTTAGTACCATGGCATACGTATAATTAAAAATCCTTTTTAACCTTTAATTAAAGATACAGGAAAGGGAAAACAGAGCTTTTTATATGTGAAGTATTAGTAGGACCCTACCAAATTCAAGGTCCATTTTGGTCAATTTCATGGACATAGGATTTTAAAAATTGTAAATTTCACGATTTCAGCTATTGAAATCTGAAATTTCATGGTTTTGTAATTGTAGGGGTCCTTACCCAAAAATTCTGCTGCGGCCTGGGGTGTCCCTCCCCAGGCCCCAATTCTGCCGCAGCCCAGGGTGGCTGGGGCATCGCTACCCTGCCCCAAATCCAGTTGAAGTGGGCCCAGAACTCCCGTGGCCAGGACTCGCCTCCCCGGCTCAAACCCAGCTCCTGTCTGATCTGCTGTGGGAGGGGCGCCTCCTCACTTCCCCCGCCTAGGTGCTGCTGCGGGGAGAGAGATCTGGGGTGGGTAATCTCTCCCCACCGTAGCCTTGGAGCATCCTCCTGCACCCCAAATCCCTCATCCTCATCCCCACCCCAGAGTCCACACTCCCAGCCGGAGCCCTCACCCCCTGCACCCCAACCCTCTGCCCCAGCCCTTAGCCCCTCGTCACTGGCAGAGCCCGCACCCTAACCCTCTGCCCCAGCCCTGAGACCCATCCCACACTCCAGACCTGTCGGCTCCACCCCATGAATTTTGTTATGTGCACCAATATGAAGGTTATGTGTCACACATCACCTCCTTATTGGTGTACATAACAAAAATCATTCTGCGCGTGGTTTGGAAAAACTAGAGGGAACACTGGCTGTGACCCCCTACAATAACCTTGACACCCCTGCAACTCCCTTTTGGGTCAGGACCCCAATTTGAGAAATGCTGGTCTCCCCTGTGAAATCTGTATTATATAGTATAGTGTAAAAGCACACAAAAGACCAGGGGAAGACTAGATTTCACGGTCTGCGATGCATTTTTCATGGCAGTGAATTTGGAAGGGCCCTAAGTATTAGGTAAGGCTTTCATTTTAAAGATAATCGTTTTCTCTTTAGCTGGAGAGAGAGTTTTAAGAAGGAAATTCCCTTGTCTTGACAGTTTTTTAGATGATATTAAAGATGGTGATAACTGTCCTATTGAGAAAGAGAATTTTTAGTTGAGATGGGCTGGAGGTCTCGTTATTGTTTTTATTCTTAAAATCTAATCCCATTTCCTAGAAGGCAAAACAAGAAAAGCTCACAGAAGGCACGGGGAGAAGAACAGCAAAAATTAGAAAATGCTTCTTCTGTCTCTAGTATTGAGACTCACTTGTAATCTCACTGCTGAAGAAACATAAACACAGTACATGATATCAGCCAATCTGAGACCTGGCAAACTTGTACCAGCATCTGGTGTTTAGGGAATTACAGTTAGCTGTCTTTCTGGTCACAGGTTTACAGGTGTGTTGCAAAATATACAGTCTTGGTAGCTCCGAAGGCAAAAGGAAAGGGACAGGAAAGGGAAGGAAAAGGATATGCTCTTCCACAGAGAGAGAGTGTGTACGTATCTGTTCTCACATCCCAGGTGATGTCTGGGATGAAGCTGATGGAAGTGGTGATGTCACCGGGGTCCTGGTCCCTGTTTAGTCAGGACGTCTCTCAGGATTAGGATGAAGAAGTTGTGCAATCCCAGCAGATGGTGGAGGTGGCAGCCATAATAATAAATCATGCCGCAACATTTGTTGGCAGACAGCTGCTGCTTCTAATATTTCCCAGAAATCTTTTCTTCTTAAGACTCCTAAAGGGGAGTGATGGGCAGACTAGATGAGACTAGACCCTCTCATTACTTTTTTTTTCACTGATTAGGCCTAATTTGTGACACATCAGTTTTGGTTCATTGATTTCTGATCCCACACTTCGCTGTTTTACCAGGCATGATCTTTACACAGTCCTTAAGTTATATCAGTAGGCCTTTTTGTTCGGACTTAATTCAGTTTTTGTTGTTGTTTTTTGCACTTTTTTTCCCTATCAAAATGCATTGTTATAAGTTATTGTGACATTTTTATGAATTTTCACTCAATTTTTTTTCACAGCTGATTTTACAATTAGGGTAAATTTGTAGGCCCGACTATTACTACAATGCCCATGTGCTCGATTCCCAGAGTGTTGTGTAGAATCTCTAAGGGTAGAGTTCTAGTATGTGTATCATCAGTAGGGCTCCGTGTTTGTCACAGAGGTTGCGGAAGTCAGATTCTGTGACTTCTGCAGAGTATAGCTTACCCAGGGCTACGCAAGCACCTGGCTCTGTGACCAGCTCCTCCCCACTGCCCAGCAGCAGCCCTCTGGGACACCCCCCTCAGCAGTGACACTCCTGCCGCCCCCCTTCCCCCCCCAAGATTCAGTCAAGGGTATTTATAATGTAAGTCATGGACAGGTCACCGGCCGTGAATTTTTGTTTGTCTGTGACCTGTCCATGATTTATACTAAGAATATCCATGACTAAATCATATCCTTAGCTATCAGCACATTGGAGAACCATTCAAAGTGGGCAGAGTTAAGCTTACATTATGAATTGAGCATGTACCTTAACTTTGTATGTCCTGATTTTCAGAAGTTTCAGTGTAGCCCTTCTCCCCATTCTGGAAGGGCATGAGGCACCACTGGATAACCTTATCTCTGAGGGAACGAAATTCTTGGACATTTGATGTTCTTGGTTTTCTAAAAATAACTTTTCTGCTTCCCCATGTGCCACAGCCCAACACTGTCCTTCCATTGCCTCTGGCTTCTTGGCAATGATTACTCTGACCGCAGAATGCATTGACTTCACGTTAGTCCCTTCGCTCCCCCATCATAATCTTGCCTCTGGCCTCTCTGCTTGTCCAGCACAACCCTGTTCTCCCTCCTCAGTCCATCCCTGTGATGAGGCAGATTTTGGCATGGGACCCAGAGACAGAAGAGCTGGGGAGAGGATGCAGGCAAGTTCAGGGACTAGCATGAAGTCATTGTGGACTTTTTTGAAGTAAGGGGACAAATATGGGGGCATGTATGTAGGGGATTTTGGTGGGACAGAGCTGAAGCCCTCAACATCCCCCACTGCTCAGACTGCTGACACCCCTTCCTTTGCACCCCACTCTTCCCTACACTAGTCCAGCACCCCCATATTTTCCGTCACTGCTCAGATTCCTCTCTGCTGCTCTTACACTGCTCCAATTCCTCTAACATTCTCTTCATCATACCTATCTCTGACCACCCCCTGCACTTGCTCCTCCAAGGCCTCTCCACATATCCACCTGCTCCTCCCTATGCCTTGCCGCTCAGTCCATGGTCCTAATAAGTTAGGAAGGGCTGTGGGGAGGAATGTGGGCATGGCTGCGAGGCGTGACGAGCAAGTTGGAGGCAGGAAGGGACGCGAAGAGCCCCTTCCACTGCTGGAGACAGCATCTGGAAGGTGGTGAGTTCTGGATTCCTTTCCCCTTATTGGTTAGCCTTGGAGCCCCCTCCTTTCACCTAGTTGAGCAGTCACAGGGAGCTGGGGAGGGAGGGCACAGATGGCTCCAGTTCCCTTCCTCCGAAGTATGTCCTTATTGTTCTACGCCATCAGTGCTTCTGAGCTCTCAGAAAGGAAAGGTCCTATTGAGGATGATCCTTTTATTCCTTGAGGGATCATAGAAAAACTACTTTTTTGGAACCCTAGTTCTTTGTCAAAGCTCTAATCACTGAACCTGATTTTCAAAAACATAGTGTTTGGATGTTCCCTTATGCTAATAAGGTTTGTTATCAAGGTGTGCTGGCTCCTCAATAGGTGTGAAGAGCACAGCACTAAAGGATGAAGGTTGGCAAAGGGGCATTCCCCGCACCACCTCCCATTCCCCACACCTTGAGCACTGCTCTAACACAGCCCTGCATTCCCCCACTTGGCTCTGATCCCCACTGTATTCCTTAGCTCTGCACCAAAATAGTTATAAGAATCAGAAAATGTTATGAGCAACTTTTTCTTTGATCCCACTTTGTCCCGTTGTTCAGAAGGTTCAGGCATGAGGGCATTATCCTAACTGCTTACTAGAGTCTTTCATCTTTCCTGTGTTTAATTAACACTAATTTCCTTGACAGCGCTTCTACAGTAGAATCAGTGTCTCCTTGTGGATTTTAGAGCTCTATAAACTAGACATGTTGGTCTCAGTGCCAAACTTCCAAAAGAAGCCTTTGCAGAATGCAGGCTGAGAACAAGGAACTTGGAAGCTGTCAAGGGTAGGGTTTGCCCTTGCGGTACATGAGTGTAGCTCAGGTTCCATGACCACAGCATGTCTCCTCCCATCATCTGTAATAACTGTCTGCAAGCCCTCTGGCTACACCAGTGCCTTGGTCTGGCTGCATTTTGTTCTCTTTGGCATGTCGGTTTCACTCATGCTGACCTGGAGTTTTAAACTTTACCCTTAATAGCTTTTGAAATGTGCTTCTTCAAAGGGGCAGTGGGTCCAAGCACTAGATAAATTCCTAAGGGTGATACTAGTTTGGGGAGGATCAGAGCTATAGTTTGAGACCCATGTGTGGGCAAAAAGAGTTAGAATCACCAAGTGATTTTTGTAAACACCATTTTGGGGGGCTGTATCTCAGAAACCTTTGCACACATGAGTCTGAATTTGGACCCCACACTCATGAGGGTCCACAGCAAGTGGATTTCAAGACATTCTGAGTCAGCATATGGATTTTAGTGCACTTAAGATAGTCGCCTTTCAAACAGTGATTCTGAACCTTAAATAGAGCAGAACTGCTGCTCTGCCATAATAAAAATTAAATGAGGCCTTTTCAGATACCTTCTGGGATATGAGTAGTGGTGGGACAGTAGTGGTTTTGGCTTTGGGGTTTTTATTTTTTAGCCTATAATAGAATTATGTTTAGTTTACAGGAAATGTGAAACTTGGTCTTCTGAGCACCTATTGGCACCTGACTACCTCATTCTCACTCTCTTCCCTATCTAATTACATGGTTTAATTTTTTTTTTTTTATTTCTCCATCTGTTCTTCATTATGGCAAGTAGAGGACTGCACACTTACTTCCAGAATCCAGCAATGTCATTCTTTAAGCTGTCCAAGGAGAATCATTAGAAAAGAGTACAAGGCACTTACTCCTATTCTCTTCCTGCCTTCCTTGACATATCCTGCTGCTGAAGTTTGATGCATGGCATCAGAATTTTCAAGCCTTGGGTATAGAACACATTTGAGTTCTTTATCATGTATTTGGCTCTGCAGATCCCCAGCGTAAGAGTTGTGTTCTGTGGGTGCAGAAACCGTTCCAAAGCAGACTGCTGTTAGTGAACGCTCACCTATTACTAAATTGTCCTTCATGTAGATTCCAGATCAGATGTTCTTCCATACGGATTATCGGCCACTGATCCGTGATGCTAATAACTATGTGCTGGATGAACAGACCCAACAGGCTCCACATCTCATGCCTCCCCCATTCCTGGTGGATGTGGATGGAAATCCACATCCCACAAGATACCAGCGTCTTGTACCAGGACGGGAAAATTGTAAGGATGAACAACTTATTCCTCAACTGGGATATGTGGCTAATGGTATGTTATCTAAGTTCTTGTTTACCAAACTTACTGAAAAGTATATGAATGCTAATTAACTAGGGCAACACTAGAGGGAATGATCTATTATCACTCTTCTTCAGCTAGATCGTGATCTTCAGTCCAGTGTTAATATGTGAGGGATGAATTACAGCATGAATGAAGCAATGAAAGTGTACTGATTGGCCTGTCTTAAAACCAGAGACAGGATTTGGGTTATTGCAGAAGAATCTGTAGCACTCAATCATTAGTGAGCCTTATTCTGCATAGTCAGCAAATCCATTAATTTCAGTGGAGCTGTATGTAAGGCTGGCAGAATGGGGCCCTGTATTTTGTTAATACTGTAGTTATAAAGTAAAGTAATCTTTGAAAAGGAAGAGGGTTTTTGGTTTTGGTGGGGAGAATCGTTTTAATTTTGGACTCTGCATAGATAAGTAGTTCCCTATATGGCAAGAGAAATTTGGGTAGCAAATAACAAGGTATAAGAACCAGATAGCAAGAAGACTTCTCTTGGCTCTTTTATGAGTATATGCTTTCATACAAACTGGTAGTCTTTGGCTCTTGCTGCAATCCATATGAATGATAAAATAATTTTTAAAATCTGTAGCATGAGTGGAATGAGAAACCACTAGAACTGAACTTAATGGGAAAATATTCAGAGGAGGAACTAGGTATCTCATGGAAATCTTTGTTGTAGTCTACCACCTTGTTGAAATAGTTGGCAAGCAATGTATCTTACAATAGAAGAGTCAATTTGGCTCAATACAAATAAAATGCAAAATTATATAATGTATGTGAATTGAAGGCAGGAAACTTGGTGCGGAGTTTGAGTGTGTTTGGATTGTTAGTAAAACTGGTGCTTTGTTCTCACTAAGGTGACGGTGAAGTGATTGAACAGGTGATTGGGCAGCAAACCAATGACCAGGATGAGAGTATTCTGGATGGAATGATTAGGGAGCTTCAGAGAGAACAAGATCTGAGGCGAATGAATGAAGGAGAAGCTATCCCAAACCCTCCATACAGTAGATCACACTCTATTAATGGTGGTAAGTATTCCCCCCTTGTCTTGATTACTTATTTAGTCAGGTTTCAGAGTAGCAGCCGTGTTAGTCTGTATTCGCAAAAAGAAAAAGAGTACTTGTGGCACCTTAGAGACTAACAAATTTATTAGAGCATAAGCTTTCGTGAGCTACAGCTCACTTCATCGGATGCATTTGGTGGAAAAAACAGAGGAGAGATTTATATACACACACACACAGAGAACATGAAACAATGGGTTTATCATACACACTGTAAGGAGAGTGATCACTTAAGATAAGCCATCACCAGCAGCAGGGGGAGGAAAGGAGGAAAACCTTTCATGGTGACAAGCAAGGTAAAATCAAATCAGCGGCACTGCGATGGGTACCCACATGGCCCCACAGTATGCCAACATTTTTATGGCTGACTTAGAACAACGCTTCCTCAGCTCTCGCCCCCTAATGCCCCTACTCTACTTGCGCTACATTGATGACATCTTCATCATCTGGACCCATGGAAAAGAAGCTCTTGAGGAATTCCACCATGATTTCAACAATTTCCATCCCACCATCAACCTCAGCCTGGACCAGTCCACACAAGAGATCCACTTCCTGGACACTACGGTGCTAATAAGCGATGGTCACATAAACACCACCCTATATCGGAAACCTACTGACCGCTATTCCTACCTACATGCCTCTAGCTTTCATCCAGATCATACCACTTGATCCATTGTCTACAGCCAAGCGCTACGATATAACCGCATTTGCTCCAACCCCTCAGACAGAGACAAACACCTACAAGATCTCTATCATGCATTCCTACAACTACAATACCCACCTGCTGAAGTGAAGAAACAGATTGACAGAACCAGAAGAGTACCCAGAAGTCACCTACTACAGGACAGGCCCAACAAAGAAAACAACAGAACGCCACTAGCCATCACCTTCAGCCCCCAACTAAAACCTCTCCAACGCATCATCAAGGATCTACAACCTATCCTGAAGGACGACCCATCACTCTCACAGATCTTGGGAGACAGACCAGTCCTTGCTTACAGACAGCCCCCCAATCTGAAGCAAATACTCACCAGCAACCACACACCACACAACAGAACCACTAACCCAGGAACCTATCCTTGCAACAAAGCCCGTTGCCAACTCTGCCCACATATCTATTCAGGGGATACCATCATAGGGCCTAATCACATCAGCCACACTATCAGAGGCTCGTTCACCTGCACATCTACCAATGTGATATATGCCATCATGTGCCAGCAATGCCCCTCTGCCATGTACATTGGCCAAACTGGACAGTCTCTACGTAAAAGAATGAATGGACACAAATCAGACGTCAAGAATTATAACATTCAAAAACCAGTTGGAGAACACTTCAATCTCTCTGGTCACTCGATCACAGACCTAAGAGTGGCTATACTTCAACAAAAAAGCTTCAAAAACAGACTCCAACGAGAGACTGCTGAATTGGAATTAATTTGCAAACTGGATACAATTAACTTAGGCTTGAATAGAGACTGGGAATGGATGAGTCATTACACAAAGTAAAACTATTTCCCCATGGTATTTCTCCCTCCCACCCCACCCCCCACTGTTCCTCTGATATTCTTGTTAACTGCTGGAATTAGCCTACCTTGCTTGTCACCATGAAAGGTTTTCCTCCTTTCCCCCCCCTGCTGCTGGTGATGGCTTATCTTAAGTGATCACTCTCCTTACAGTGTGTATGATAAACCCATTGTTTCATGTTCTCTGTGTGTGTGTATATAAATCTCTCCTCTGTTTTTTCCACCAAATGCATCCGATGAAGTGAGCTGTAGCTCACGAAAGCTTATGCTCTAATAAATTTGTTAGTCTCTAAGGTGCCACAAGTACTCCTTTTCTTATTTAGTCAGATTGCTAGGAAAGCACTGGTGCTAGGAAACCAGGTGTCTGGATTGGCTGCACTGAGAATGCCAATGTTTTTGCAAATTTGACCCAGTAGTTTCAGCTGGGGAAATGTTTTTCAGGGCCAACTTCAGAAAAGCATGTATGTTTGCCTGTGTCCATCCAGATTCAGATCTTCTCTCTGTCTAATTCAGAGAATTGATTGAATCCACATCTCCTACCTCACCGATGAGTGCCTCTAATCACCAGGCTATGGAGGCATTCTCTCTCTGGCTGAGTGGATATTTATGCAAAGAGGAACAGCTTCAGCCAGAGAGATTCAGAGCAGAATAGCCTCTAGCTTAGTGGTTAGGATTATTACAAGGAAGGGGAGAGACATGAATTCAGATCCCTGCTTCAGACTGGGGATTCAAACGTGAGTTTCCCAATCCTAGACAAGTGCATTAACTACTGGCTAAAGGTTATCAAGGGACACCAGCACAGTTCCTCACAATCTGTTCCTCCTCTCCCCCTGAAAATGGACTTTTCTGGTTTTTTGACAAATGCCTAACATTTACAAAATATTTTCTCTGATTTTTCAGTTTGCTGATTTGAACCAAAATATCAATTATTCTTCCAGATCTATTATGATTGTCTTGTGTGTGCTTTCTTTCCCTGTCTTTCCCCATTCATGTAAGCCAGGGGTTCTCAAACTTAATTGCACTGTGACGCCCCTTCTGACAACAAAAATTACTACACGACCCCAGGCGGGAGGGCCCAAGCCCTGCTGCCCTGGCCTGAAACCCTTGGCTTTGGCCCCAGGTGGTGGGGGTCGGGCTTTGGCGTTGGGCCCCAGCAAGTCTAACGCCAACCCAGGCAACCCCATTAACGTGGGGTTGCGAGCCAGTTTGAGAATCGCTGATATAAGCATTAGTAACTCATCTGGAGGTCTTTGGAGCGCAGGTGATGACTTAGTAGAAGAATTGAGTGTGAGGTGCAACTGAGGGCACTTGATGATCTAGCTGGTTAATGCCTGATTGCTTAAGACAATTAGACCATAATTCTCTTACAAACTTTTTCTAAAAATAAACTTTTACTATCTTATCTTATTATTGTTTATTCGCTGCAGGGATGATGCTTTCTAACTTTTCCTATTTTAATGTCACCATAACAGTGTATAATTAGTAAATAGACAAAGTTATTAGAGTACAGTGCTGCGAAAGGCTAATGCTCTCTTGCTGCTGCCTATATGCATCAGTGTTAATAAAATAAATATATCTGCTTTGTCCCAGTGTTTCATTTCAAAGCTGGAATTTGTTCTCCTGTCCCATTGTTCTGTTTCCCTGACTTCTCTTCTGATAGAGACGATGATTAAAAGCTAAAATCAAACCCAATCAGATCTGACCAGCTGATCACAAAGCAGCTTACTGTCTGTTGTAACAGATGCTGTGGACTTGTGCTGTGAGTTAGCTAGTCACAAATCAGTTTATTCATAGTATCCAAAGCTCTTAAAAAGTTTACTGTACATTTGCTAGTAATCTGGTTTTAGGTTTTAAATGACTGAGTGACTTGTTTATGTTTAAACTATCTGCTGCTGATACAGATCCATGGGAGCAGTATGCTTAGAACTGCCTTTCCTTAAACCAAAGTAGTGATAGGAAAGGATTACCAACAGAACACCTAATTTCATTTTGATCTAATACAGTGGTTCCAAACACCCAGCTCAGTCCAGCCTGCTAGAGGTTCTTATCTGTCCCTTGTGACCGATTTTAAATTTTGCACAGTGCAAGCTTTCATTTAAAAAAAAAAAAGTCTAGTCCATATGGTTGTTAAGATAACCTTCCAAACATGAAAAGAATGTAAACTAATGCCCCATTGTCTTCCATATTTTGCAGCCTACTTTAAACAGTAGCTGTGGGACACATGAACTGCCTGTATTCACATCAGTGAGGTGTTTACATTTAAGCCTAATTGACAATTTAAGAACCAGATTTTCATACAGCTTTGCATAATTATGAGTCTACTTTGCATGTGCACCATATTTGTGCATATAGAAATTAGATAATTTCAATTCTAAATGGCTACGTAAACCAAAGGTAGGAATAGCTGTAGTACTAGTACTGCCCAGGATCTTCTTATCCCCACTTGACTGACTAAAGGAAAGATTCAGACTTCGTCTGGCTCTGGGTAAGGAACAGTATGTAGCTGTGCTGCCTTGAGAGCAGCTCAGGGACAGAGTTGTGTCTAAGAATATAAGAATGGCCATACTGGTTCAGACCAAAAGTCCATATAGCCCAGTATCCTGTTTTCCGACAGTGGCCAACGCCAGGTGCTTCAGAGGGGATTAACAGAACAGATAACCATCAAGTGCTCCATTCCCAGTCGCCCATTCCCAGCTTCTGGCAAATAGAGGCTAGGGACACCATCCCTGCCCATCCTAGCCTGTAGCCATTGATGGAACTATTGTCCATGAATTTTTCTAGTTCTTTTTTGAACCCAAAAAAGGCACAACAGGATAGGTTACAGAAACAGTACAAGTGAATGTGTTGGAGCCTACAGCCTCATCTGCTTTTGTAGCATGACATTTTCAAAAGCTCCTAAGTAAAAGTCTTGTTGAAAATCAATGGGACTTTGGCCCTTAGTACTTATAAAAAATTTACTTACGCATCTTATGTTGGCCTAGTCATTACTTTGCTGAGAAATGCCTCGAAAACTCCAGGTACCATAGGAAGTCACAGCACAGACTGATCCCTTTTTTTTATGAATATGCAAAGTGGTTGGTAACATTTCAGCAACATAGAGAAGTAGGTATTCCTAGGTATTCATCGAAAGTGTCAAAACCCCTCACCTCATGTTAGTCACTGATTTTCAGTTGATCAGAAAGTGCGATAAAACTGCCCTCCCCTGGACCAATGCAATTATGCTCTGCCACTTGCAGAGGGCTGAGAAGAAACTCTCTGTCTAGGTCTAAATTTTTATGCATAGATTTTTATTAAAATAGTTGTGGAAATGAAAGGGAAAGAGATCTTCATTTTTGTGTTTTAGCTCTTAGAAGTCCAGGTTTGGACTCCCCACCAAATGTTGGTCTCAGACGTAGCGGTCAGATTGAGGGGGTCCGGCAAATGCATCTCAATGCTCCTCGCAGTCAGATGGCCACAGAGAGAGATCTCATGGCCTGGAGCAGAAGAGTAGTGGTGAATGAGCTGCATCCAGGGGTTAGCAGGTAAGATGAAGCCATTGATACTGAATTTCTGTTGGAATCGTCTCCATTCCTTTGCAGTACAAGAATACTAAAACGTATTGAGTTAATATGTTCGTATTTCTTTATGAATCCAATATGTGCTGTCCATATGGAATCAATTGTACAAACATTATGAACTGCGTATACTACTAAAGATCCTATTATAACTTTTGGGAGTCTGTTGTTTCCTGGGTATGCATGTATAATGTTCCAAAGCATGCCCTGGGGGAGGAAGAATAAGTCATGTAGTGTTTCAATGATATCTCTTTCAAAAATGAGAGAGATTATTTATAATTTTTTTTAAAGAAATTGATTTTTCAGTACTGTATTTTCTTCAGATTTAGAGTTAATAATTAGGGTTATATTCTGCTTGGGAATTTGGAGAATGGTAATTTCTTACCTATATGGTTATTTAACTCCTCCTTTGCTGGTTCAGATATTCTATTCTTACCTTTTTGGGGCCAGTTTTATTTTGACTGTTCTCTTTCTTGAAAGGTTTTTTTTTTCTAGTGCAGCTTTTTAAAATTTTAATAGATCATCATGCTCAGTGAAATATTTCTTGAGCTATTATCAAACATCCAGCGAGCTCCCCTTTTATAGGGAAATGACTAATGACATCAAAAGAGTTTTTTTGCTTTGTTTAAAAACAAGCATAAAACAATCTCTGGGTGGTAGGAGGACTTATGCCAATTTAGCTGGTAGCAAGGAAGCAAATATTATTTTAAACACATTTAGTAACTAGATTGTCAGTCTGTTTAATGATTTATCGAATAAGCTGAATGTCTGCCATATGTTTTTAGGGTTCAGGAAGAATGCCGCGCTGCCAAAGGTGATATGGAAGTTAATCTTTACACTGTTGAAAAGAGGAGAAAACCATCCCACATCTTGCAAAGGGTGAGTAGTTTTCACTAGAAGAAAAGGGAAAATAAGAATGGAGACCATTTTAAGCATTATGCAAAAAAAAGTCCAACAGCAATTTTTCTAGATGTTTTAATATCCTTGCTACTTAATCTTTGTAATTTTCCTATATGTAGCTCCATTTTGAAGTTAGTCTGTGCTGCAGAACGATTCGCTGTTAGTTGTGTAAACCATTGTTGGGGGGTGGGCGGGGGGGGAGAAACAGTGAAGTACCTTTAAACGAGTAAAGGTTCATCTTAAATGTAAAAAAATGTTGGTACCAAGATCTTGATCCTACAACTTGCAACATATGGGCAAATACTGCATCCACATGGAGCCTCCTATTCTTTAGTGGAGCTCTGTTCCTGCCTGATTCTTTTTGCAGGATGAGGGCCTAACATACTTTCAGGCTCTCCGGAATTCAATACATTTTTTGTTGTTCATAGACTTTATTTGAGGACCAAATGTTAGATTTTAAATTGAAAAATAGTTTAAATGTCTGACTGCTTGACAAATTAAGTTTTGTATATGTGTAACTACTTTACTCATTTTTTTAAAAAGGGTTCATATAACGTCTCTCTATTCTGCAACTGCTGTCATGAACCCCGGAGTCTATGTGAATTCCCAGTATTTGGGCACAGAGGCCCCTAAATTGCAACAGCACTGTTCTATCAGTTCATATTACACAGCCAGTTTAAGATACCACATCAAAGATCTGTTTTGTACACCCACCAGCTGATACTGTCAAAGACTGATTCACACACACTGTTGTAAGGGCTTTTTAAAAAGTGCCATTAATTAAAATACAAACCACCATTTTTAATACGTCTGTATTGCATGAAATCCTGTCCCCGCTGAAGTAACTGAAAAAACTCCCATTGATTTCAGTGGGCCTGGATTTCACCCTTTGTATGTAAGTATTGCAGCTCATAGCATCCTTTTTCAGGGAACTTCAGTCTTTGTCTTCCTCCTCTCCATTATTATTAATTATTATTATTATTATTATTATTACTACTATTTGGATTACCGTAGCGCCTAGAAGTTCACTGTGCTAGTCACTGTACAAATACAGAATAAAAAGACTGTTCCTGCCCAAAAGGGCTTGCAGTGATGGAGACCTTTTACTTTGTTAAAAAACACACATTGTTCATGTTTGTCACAAGTAAAAGAGATGAGGTTCTTTTTCCAAGTGCCAGTTCTGAAAACTCAACCTGAGATCTGAAAGTCAAGCTGGCTTTGCTGCTGCTGTTGAGTAATCAATAAAATCATATGTCCAATCCTATGTTTTTCTTTGGAATCAGACAGGTGTAATAGAGGGCAGGCTTTCTCTTCTTGAACAGTAGTGGGAAGGTTATTTGAACCTTTTGTGCTTTTATGCCAGCAAGCTATATCCACACTAGTACTAAATGGTATTGACTGAAACAGTATTTAGAGACTTGTTGAAAGCAAGTCTAATCTCACAGTTTGATTTGTGGCATTTTTATACATGTATTTTATAAGTGTGCTAGAGGAACCATACAGTTCTTAGAATAGTACATTTCTTTTTTGTATTCAAGACCACAGGAAACAACTGTTCAGCAAGAAAGTGTTATTTTTGCTAACCAATTTTTTTCAGGGTCAAATCACTTCTTAAAACAATGGGCAATATGAGCAATATAGCCAAGCCAGGGTAAGTTAGGGATGGCATTTCAGCCCGAACTCCAGATTTTCTGGTTTTTCGTTGAGAGTTAAACAGCATCCAATCCTTTTAATATGGCATGTTTTTGTAGTTTTTTAACTGTTTAAAAAAAAATCTAATCTTTGTCTTTTTTCCCCCATAACAAAAGAGTGATTATCAACCTGGCAGTGGACGATCTTTGAGAAGAAACCAACGCAAACGCCAGCATGCCTACCAAACACGCTCCACCATTGAACACAATCAGCAGGGAGCAAGTCAAAATGCACATACAAAGGAAGAATCTGAAAGCTCCTCCGAGGTATGACAGCTCAAGTGATTTGTTTCAATATGTTCCTTGGTTGTGTGGTTTGATGATGGATGTTCTCAAAAAGGTATTATCATTAAGACTCAGGATTTCCTCTTCCTTTATGAAGAAGGATTTGATTCAATTGTTTTTAGGATTCATGCCATTATTTTATTAAATCAGTCTGGGAAGGAGATGAACCATTTTATTTCAGTGCCTAAATTGGCAGAAATATAAATATAAAAGTATTCAAATCTAGTTAAAATGGATTGTTTTATGGACATCATCTGCTAGGAAGTCTAGAAGTGTTGTCAGGTTAATTTAACTGGCCTGGACATTGCTTTCTAACATTTGCTATTCTGGTGTTTCATGCAAATAATAGACTTCAAATTGCACATGTATTGTAAAAGTCACTAAGTAGGTTGGTTTCGTGTACATCTGTGCAGCAACTTTTAAAGATACTGCATTGGTGTTAGCGGTTGATATTGGCGAGAGTAAGGATTGAAAGTTTCACAGATTAAATGTAATTTTTCCTCTCAGCAAGGAAAGGGGAGCATGTAAAATAAGACACATTATACATATTCTATGTATTCACTGCTTTCTTCTGCTCTGTAACTTAACACTAAAATACATGTGAATTTAAATGCTCAGTTAAAAGCTCACCATAGTTATCAGAATTCTGACAAGAAGAAAAAGCTTAGTTTTAGATTGATTAAGGCCATACTTGTGTATTCATGGATATATGTTTCAGATATTAGAAATTAATACCTTCTAAGCTTTTAAGAAAGAAACATTTTAAGTATTTTTTTATTGTTTTAACATCTGACGATATGAAGTTCTTCCTCATGCATCTGCCTTTGCAGCTCTCCACTGTAGGAGCTCTTTGCCTTGCAGATCAAAAACCTTCAGTAGCAGCAAGAACTATTAAAGACTATATGCATTACTATAGGCTTTTCTTCTTCCACCTGTTCTGCAGAGGCAGCTTTGTGAGGGAGAAATGATGGTCATGTATTAGTAACTGGAATTCTCTGAATATATTTGGGGTCAGCAGATGTGCACTGACCATATCCAGCCTTTCCCTTTCCTGTGTATTTTGTGTCAGGTTTTCTGAGGTTGAAAGGACCTAAAGGACAGTTTTATAGGGGTGTGGAATTATATTTTGGTTCTAGAATGCCTCGAGGACGGGTGTTGTTCCACGTCTTAGTAGCTCATGCTACTATCAAAGGTGCAGTGGTTTGTGAGGAGAGGCATGTCGTGTAACTCGTGTCATCTGGGTGTTTGCATCATGATATTTTCAGGCAAATACAGGAGAACTTCAGGAGTGGAGGTTATTCATAACTCTGAAACACTTGTAACTTTGAACAACACGTTATGGGTTGTTCTTTCAAAAGTTTACAACTGAACGTTGATTTAATACAGCTTTGAAACTTTACTATGCAGAAGAAGAATGATGCTTTTAACCATCTTAATTTAAATTAAACAAACACAGAAACAGTTTCCTTACTGTGAAATCTTTTTTTATACTTTCTCTTTTTTTTTTAGTAGTTTCTGTTTAACATAGTACTGCATTTGAGGTGTTTTTATTTTCTTTGTCTCTGCTGCTGCCTGATTGCATATTTCTGGTTCCAAATGAGGTGTGTGGTTGACTGGTCAGTTCATAACTCTGGTGTTTGTAACTCTGAGGTACTACTGCATATATAATATGAAAGAGAAAATATTTGGTGAAGGTGTGGCAGCAGGAATAACAACATGACTTTTTTGTTTTTAATGCAGGAAGATGAAACAGTTGGCACAAGTGATGCCTCTGTGGATGACGCTGTGGCTGTATGGCAAAGTGAAAGCAGTTCCAGGTAGCTTTTCCTGTCCTCCTAAATATTTCTTCGTCTTGTGATTATGTAGTCTTAGAAAGCCGTACCGTGACAGTCGGTATTTCTGGAGCCATGACTACAATATGGAAATAAGTATCTAGGATTTATTTCACTATAAAATAAGTAAATCTGTTACTTCTGTGAGAGATTAAGGTAAGGAGGAGACTCGGACCTTATTTAGTAGATGTTGGTGCTCTGCACTGCTCACCATTGAAGTTTACAGGCTCCATCACTCTGGACAGAATGTTTGTCTCTTTAATTAGGAAGTATCATAGTGAAATTGACCAAGTAATTATAAAAGTATTTATAAAACCACTTACCTTTTGTTAAAGCAGTGTGAAAGACTTATGCTTCTAAATGTTTTTTAGTCTGAAGACTTTCTTCTTTTTTTCTTATCCGCTATACAGTTTTTTTGTGTTCTCTGCGCAAGATTAGGAGCTAGTATGAAGTAGATCAGCAAAATGAAGCATTTTCATATTTGTGAGTCAGCTACCTAAAACACAAATGTTAGTTGATTATTTGAGTAGTGAAGTAATAGCACTGACACAGAATGACTGCATTGTGCTAAAGTGGCCAAATCTGTTCTGCTCTTTCTAATGAATTTGTCAAAATACCTTTGTGCGTAATTTTTAGAATTTTTTTTTTAAAATACAATCCTTCTGTGTTTGGAGGGACGAAAGCTCATATTAACTCAGAAAGTGTATGTCGGTTACTGTGATGTTATGGAAGTCAGCAGTATACATTTAAAGACTCCACTAATATAGGCTAAAACTTTGACAAATTCCAGGAATAAATCCGTTAAGAGTTGATGTGAAAATGTGAGGGCAATAAAATATGTCCCTACAGCCTTCTGTGAATGAGTGGAATCATTACTATGATGCAAATATTAAATATAATTTTGGCTTGTATATGAATTTTCAACTGAAATAGTATGCTGAATGTCTAAACTATGCACCATTTAGGCTTTCTATAGATTTCATGTGAATATAGTTCTGATCCTGCTAGCTGTCCTCACAGTCACAGGAATCCATCTGCATGGAACAGCTTGCAGGATGAGGGCGAGGACTGTATTGCGTGAAAGTCAGAGTTATGGTTTTCTTGACATCTTGTTTCTTAGCTTTTTACTTTGTAATATTTACAGTGATTCTTCAAGTGAATATTCTGACTGGACAGCAGATGCTGGAATTAATCTCCAGCCTCCAAAGAGACAAACTAGACAGGCGACTCGGAAGATCTGTAGCAGCTCTGAAGATGAAAATCTGAAGGAAGCTAAAGGATTGGAAGAGAAACGAAGGAAACCCAAACAGACTAGAAAAAAGGTTAGGTTAGGTTGTTGTTGTTGTTGTTGTTGTTTTTTAATGGCTTTTTGGCTTTACGGCTATAAATCTTTCATCAATGGTTGTCTTCAAGTTAAATTTTTTTCATTAACAAGTATACATGAAAGACGACTGATAACACAGTAGTCACGATTCACCTTAAAATAAAACAGAATAAGATTCTGGATGTGTAACTTTGTTATGCTATTGTTGTGTAGTGGTAATTTTGATATTTTAGTGATTTGTAATTATGATGATGAAAAGAACAGACTTTTATAAAAGAGGTAGGTTAATGAGAGAGACCTTTATATTTACTCACTACAGACCATGTTATTTTGTGTTTTCTGAATAACTGTGGCCAGAACCAGGGCCACATGAAGGTCCTTTTTCATCTGAGGATTTCCTTGGCTAGTGCAAAGCCAACATAGTATGCTCTATGCATTGGAGGAGGGATGTAGTGTTTTGAGGATTGGAGAGGTAGGGACAGAACTCGCTGTGCTCCAGCAGTCCCCACTTGTGTAATGTCCCTTGGAGTCACCACAAACAAGAAGAAAAGGAGTACTTGTGGCACCTTAGAGACTAACAAATTTATTAGAGCATAAGCTTTCGTGAGCTACAGCTCACTTCATCGGATGCATTTGGTGGAAAAAACAGAGGAGAGATTTATATACACACACACACACAGAGAACATGAAACAATGGGTTTATCATACACACTGTAAGGAGAGTGATCACTTAAGATAAGCCATCACCCACAGCGGGGGGGGGGGAAGGAGGAAAACCTTCCATGGTGACAAGCAGGTAGGCTAATTCCAGCAGTTAACAAGAATATCAGAGGAACAGTGGGGGGGAGAAATACCATGGGGAAATAGTTTTACTTTGTGTAATGACTCATCCATTCCCAGTCTCTATTCAAGCCTAAGTTAATTGTATCCAGTTTGCAAATTAATTCCAATTCAGCAGTCTCTCGTTGGAGTCTGTTTTTGAAGCTTTTTTGTTGAAGTATAGCCACTCTTAGGTCTGTGATCGAGTGACCAGAGAGATTGAAGTGTTCTCCAACTGGTTTTTGAATGTTATAATTCTTGACGTCTGATTTGTGTCCATTCATTCTTTTATGTAGAGACTGTCCAGTTTGGCCAATGTACATGGCAGAGGGGCATTGCTGGCACATGATGGCATATATCACATTGGTAGATGCGCAGGTGAACGAGCCTCTGATAGTGTGGCTGATGTGATTAGGCCCTATGATGGTATCCCCTGAATAGATATGTGGACAGAGTTGGCAACGGGCTTTGTTGCAAGGATAGGTTCCTGGGTTAGTGGTTCTGTTGTGTGGTGTGTGGTTGCTGGTGAGTATTTGCTTCAGATTGGGGGGCTGTCTGTAAGCAAGGACTGGTCTATCTCCCAAGATCTGAGAGAGTGATGGCTCGTCCTTCAGGATAGGTTGTAGATCCTTGATGATGCGTTGGAGAGGTTTTAGTTGGGGGCTGAAGGTGATGGCTAGTGGCGTTCTGTTGTTTTCTTTGTTGGGCCTGTCCTGTAGTAGGTGACTTCTGGGTACTCTTCTGGCTCTGTCAATCTGTTTCTTCACTTCAGCAGGTGGGTATTGTAGTTGTAGGAATGCATGATAGAGATCTTGTAGGTGTTTGTCTCTGTCTGAGGGGTTGGAGCAAATGCGGTTATATCTTAGCGCTTGGCTGTAGACAATGGATCGAGTGGTATGATCTGGATGAAAGCTAGAGGCATGTAGGTAGGAATAGCGGTCAGTAGGTTTCCGATATAGGGTGGTGTTTATGTGACCATCGCTTATTAGCACCGTAGTGTCCAGGAAGTGGATCTCTTGTGTGGACTGGTCCAGGCTGAGGTTGATGGTGGGATGGAAATTGTTGAAATCATGGTGGAATTCCTCAAGAGCTTCTTTTCCATGGGTCCAGATGATGAAGATGTCATCAATGTAGCGCAAGTAGAGTAGGGGCATTAGGGGACGAGAGCTGAGGAAGCGTTGTTCTAAGTCAGCCATAAAAATGTTGGCATACTGTGGGGCCATGCGGGTACCCATCGCAGTGCCGCTGATTTGAAGGTATACATTGTCACCAAATGTGAAATAGTTATGGGTCAGGACTAAGTCACAAAGTTCTGCCACCAGGTTAGCCGTGACAGTATCGGGGATACTGTTCCTGACGGCTTGTAGTCCATCTTTGTGTGGAATGTTGGTGTAGAGGGCTTCTACATCCATAGTGGCTAGGATGGTGTTTTTAGGAAGATCACCAATGGACTGTAGTTTCCTCAGGAAATCGGTGGTGTCTCGAAGATAGCTGCGAGTGCTGGTAACGAAGGGCCTGAGGAGGGAGTCTACATAGCCAGACAATCCTGCTGTCAGGGTGCCAATGCCTGAGATGATGGGGCGTCCAGGATTTCCAGGTTTATGGATCTTGGGTAGCAGATAGAATACCCCAGGTCGGGGCTCTAGGGGTGTGTCTGTGCGGATTTGTTCTTGTGCTTTTTCAGGGAGTTTCTTGAGCAAATGCTGTAGTTTCTTTTGGTAACTCTCAGTGGGATCAGAGGGTAATGGCTTGTAGAAAGTGGTGTTGGAGAGCTGCCTAGTAGCCTCTTGTTCATACTCCGACCTATTCATGATGACGACAGCACCTCCTTTGTCAGCCTTTTTGATTATGATGTCAGAGTTGTTTCTGAGGCTGTGGATGGCACTGTGTTCTGCATGGCTGAGGTTATGGGGTAAGCGATGCTGCTTTTCCACAATTTCAGCTCGTGCACGTCGGCGGAAGCAGTCTATGTAGAAATCCAGGCTGCTGTTTCGACCTTCAGGAGGAGTCCACCCAGAATCCTTCTTTTTGTAGTGTTGGCAGGAAGGTCTCTGTGGGTTAATATGTTGGTCAGAGGTGTGTTGGAAATATTCCTTGAGTCTGAGACGTCGAAAATAGGATTCTAGGTCACCACAGAACTGTATCATGTTCGTGGGGATGGAGGGGCAAAAGGAGAGGCCCCGAGATAGGACAGATTCTTCCGCTGGGCTAAGAGTATAGTTGGATAGATTAACAATATTGCTGGGTGGGTTACGGGAACCATTGTTGTGGCCCCTTGTGGCATATAGTAGTTTAGATAGCTTAGTGTCCTTTTTCTTTTGTAGAGAATCAAAGTGTGTTTTGTAAATGGCTTGTCTAGTTTTTGTAAAGACCTAAGAGTGGCTATACTTCAACAAAAAAGCTTCAAAAACAGACTCCAACGAGAGACTGCTGAATTGGAATTAATTTGCAAACTGGATACAATTAACTTAGGCTTGAATAGAGACTGGGAATGGATGAGTCATTACACAAAGTAAAACTATTTCCCCATGGTATTTCTCCCCCCCACCCCACCCCCCACTGTTCCTCTGATATTCTTGTTAACTGCTGGAATTAGCCTACCTGCTTGTCACCATGGAAGGTTTTCCTCCTTCCCCCCCCCCCTGCTGTGGGTGAAGGCTTATCTTAAGTGATCACTCTCCTTACAGTGTGTATGATAAACCCATTGTTTCATGTTCTCTGTGTGTATATAAATCTCTCCTCTGTTTTTTCCACCAAATGCATCCGATGAAGTGAGCTGTAGCTCACGAAAGCTTATGCTCTAATAAATTTGTTAGTCTCTAAGGTGCCACAAGTACTCCTTTTCTTTTTGCGAATACAGACTAACACGGCTGCTACTCTGAAACCTGTCACAAACAAGAAGTAAGTCAGAGCAGCCATTAATATGCTTTAACTTGCACCAGGGCTAGTTCAGCTCCCAGCCAGCCTGAGGATCTTTGCCACAAAGGTGACTTGGAGCCACTTTTTGTGTCACCTCAGCTGTGCCAAGGGATGTTCTGGAACAGCTGAGGGATTTAGTCCTTAAGGTGTCAAACTTTTCAGCTGTCTATTTTACTTTTATGAATATCTTAGGGTGAAGAGGATGGAAAAGAAAAAAAAACAAGTGATTAGCACCCCTTACGTCTATCCTTTTGTATAACTTCATCTCAAAGGGCAAATGTAAAGGGTCAGATTCACACCTGAAGTGAGCCTATTGACTTTGAATTATGTTCCAAATAGAACTACAAAGGGTTAGTGGAAGGACTGTGACATTAAAGGAGTTATGTTAGTTCCATTTTTTTAATTTTTGTATTATATGCTTCTCTTGAAGAATGTTTGTTTGGTTTTTGTTGAATCAGATGTTTAACATGCCGTTAGGCCTGTTATATGTATCTTAAGAAATGAATTCTTTCCTTAGTCTGCCATTATATTGATGATAATGGGTGATCACTTGATCTTCTTGGAGACTTGGCATATCAGGATTTGCTTTGCTCATAATATTTAATCAGCTTTGTTTTATATAATGAGTTGCTCACATGCCTTGCCAATAATAATTACAGCTTGTTCCCTAAAAGTAATGTAATTTGTTTAAGAAACCAAGTGGATTACTTTCGATGGAAGGTGAACCCAGTGAAGAATGGTTTGCACCCCAGTGGATCTTGGATACCATACCACGTCGTTCACCCTTTGTCCCACAAATGGGAGATGAGGTAATGTTTTGTGCGTGTTCCCATTGACAGCAGATGAAATTGCCTCAGCTAGGCCAGTAAAGATGCTTCAGATGCCTAGACATAAATATCATGCTGCTCAGAAGGAAGAATAAGAGTGTTTTCCAACAAAATAATCCTTATGGAAATATCCAATAGAATTTAGGATGATCCTTGTTTGTAGATATCTTTTTTTGTAAAGAAAAAAACAAAACAAAACAAAAAACAAACCGTGGATCAACTGTATGACTAGAATGAAATCTACACATTCTCTTTTCTTTTCTTTAAGATTATATATTTTAGGCAAGGCCATGAAGCTTATGTGCGGGCAGTAAGGAAGGCAAAAATTTACAATGTTAACATGCAAAAACAACCATGGAACAAAATGGAACTCAGGGTAAGTCAACTTGAAAAAACAAAACAAAAAACTTCCACGATCTGTGAATCATGTCATTAACTTCTGCATTAAAGTCAAATGTGAACAAATAAAAGAAAAATGCTGTTTAAAAATTTTGCTTTGCAAACCAAACTTTACAGATCTTTTTTTATAACCTACAACAATCAATCCATCACTGATGGTAGGAACTCAGTAGGAGCTTCTAGTTGAAGGAAGATGTTTACGTAGAATGGTATTCTTCACTAACAAAAGTTAGACAACTCTAATTTGAAATATTACCTTTTCTCGCATTCTAACTCGTATAGACCTAGCAACTCTCAAGTCATTAATACAGTCACTTCAGCATTCTTAGAATGAATGAACATACAGATACTGCTCATTGTTTCAGAACCTGAGAGTAACAAATAGGGGTCCCAACTATATATATAAATTTGTATTAGTGGTGGCTACTTAGGGCCAACTATGCATCTTCCAAGGCCTCTTTAGTTTGAAAGGGATGGGAAAGAACTACTCCCCTTAAGTTACATCCACACTTGGGACCAGGATGTGATTCCTAGCTCAAGTAGACATACTTGTTCTGGTTATCGTTGAGCTAGTGCACTAACAATAGTATTGTACCCATGGGGGTATGAGCTAGCAGCCCCAAGAACATACCCATGGGATCCAGGCGGGTTTACGCTCAGGAGCAGTTAGCCTGTGCCACCGCTCGCCGCTGCCTGTGCTGCCACAACACTACTTCTGGTTTTGACAAGCCCATTGGGTGAGAGCGAGCATAAGCATGTCTGTGTGAGGTGGGACTCACCCCTCTAATCTCAGGGGCAGGCGTAGCCTTATAGAGGCATAATGCCGCCAGGTATTGCCCCTCAAGTCCTAGCACTTCCAGAGGCATTCATTTAGCTCCTGCTAAATCTTCTTTTTAAAAAGACCATACTTTGCTTCCCCTAGTGCTGCCTCCTGATGTGCAAAGGTTTGAGGTTGTGGCGTTGGCCAGAGATGTCCCCCGGGGCCACTACTGCTTCTGGAAGAACAAATGCACCATCCCCAATACGCTTTCCAGTGCAGTTAACCGAATTATGGCCAGCCTGCTGGAATATGTTAGGGGGAGGAGTATCATGTACCCTCTCATCCTTCTTAGCTAGAGAGACCACTGTGCTCTTGGATTTTTAGGAATGAAGCATATGACTGATAGACGTATCTAGGCTGGAAGGAGGAAGTAATCTTATAAATACATACCTTTCTTTGTGCAGACATACGAGTGTGTTTAAACATGAATACGCTGTTTTTAACAAGATAAAATAATAACATAAATATTGACCCACACTGTGTTTTGATAATTAGGAACAAGAACTTGTGAAGACTGTAGGAATTAAATATGAAGTCGGACCTCCTACACTTTGCTGCTTGAAGCTTGCATTTCTAGATCCAATCTCAGGCAAAATGACGGGAGAATCTTTTTCCATTAAGTGAGTAGCTGACTGAATCATTTCTCCAAAAAACTAGATATCTTACAAATCGTCGAGAATCCCCTTTTTCTAATCTCCTTGCAGCTGAACGCTTCGTGTAAGCAGTTGTCATTCCTGCAATGAACAAGAAATGGTAGTTGAAGACTAAAAAGATTGCCTATGGGATTACACGAGAACAATGGCTGGGAGCAGTGTCTTGTTTAGAAGTAATATTGTTTTCTGTTATTTTATAGGTACCATGATATGCCAGATGTTATTGATTTCCTTGTGCTGCATCAGTTTTATAATGAAGCCAAAGAAAGGAACTGGCAGATTGGTAAGTACCGTTTTACCACATCCGTGTGTTTGGCATGCTGAATACCAGTATTGGACAGGATGCAATTCATTGTCTTTATTCTAAATCTAAAATGTAAATATTTGCCTAGTTTTAATGAAAGAGGCACTTGTAAGTCATTGGTTGTTCACTTTTAAATGTACTGATTATTTTTCAAGTGCAGTCCTCTCTTTGAGAGCATTCTAACACACCTCTTGATGTAAACACGTTATGTTTTGTTTTCTAGCATTTAAACTTAAAAAAATCATAGTCTGTCACTTCTACAATTTGCATATTAATCATTTCTGATCACGACTGTTATGTTTAAAAGCCAGAATGCTCAGATGGCTAGGGGAAATCTGCTGTCAATCTCCAGAAATGTAAAGATGCCCTTCTTTGGTCTTTTTTGGCCTCTGTATGCTGCCATGATGAATGGGGTAGACATACAGAATCCTATAAATTATTTACTTTATTATATAAGTAAGGTGTGTTAGCTGTTACATAAGAAATGGATAAATTTTTATGTGAATTTTTTTATGTGAATTTACTATGTAAAATTGCTAAATTTAACTTTTTTTTTTTTTTTTTTTTTTTTTTTAAATTTAATTACAGGGGATAGGTTTCGCAGTATAATAGATGATGCTTGGTGGTTTGGAATGGTGGAGAGTCAGCAGCCTTTCCAGGCAGAATATCCTGATAGTTCCTTCCAGTGCTACAGCGTTCAGTAAGGATTACTGTAGTTGCAGTATATTTGATATATCTAAGCACTTATGTGTCTCTTCTCCTCTGCATATTTATATGTAACTTACATGTGTGCATCAAGGGAAAAAAATTCAGATGAACAAACAGCCCACCTTTCTTTGTGACCTACCTACTCCCAAAACTATAATTTTGGGATTTTAGTGCAATTTCATGTGAATGAGAGCCCCAGACAACTACACTGCGTTCCTGGTTCTTGTTGCATTGGAATTGCCTTACCAGATCTTTCTGGTCCAGTTTCCTATTTCTGACAGTGGCACCAAATGCTTCAGAAGAAGGTGCAAGCAACCATGTAGTGGGAGTAATGAAATAACCTGCTCGTAGGGGAGGTTTCATTCTTATTCTGGCCAGTGGTTGTCTTTTATGTGCTGGAGCATGAGGCTTTAAATGTTTTTAAAAAATTAATCCTATCTAATGTAACCGTGACATTCTCGTTGTCTACAAAAGTGTAGAATTCCCTTTCTGCATAATGTGACAGTGAGTTCCACAGTTGAATTATGTGTTGTCTTTTTAAAAGTTTCTTTTTATTAATTTTTATTAGATTCCCTTTGTATACTATTTGTTATTTTGTTTACATCTATGTCTCCTTTTTATTAGTCTCCTTTCTAACAAGTCCCAGTCTTTGTAATTGATTCTTATATGGAAGTCTTTCCCTGCATCTAATAATATTCACCTCCTGTCTCTGGACCCCTTCTTTTTCTGTCATCTCTTTTGAGATGGGGTGACCAGAACTGAGCTAATATTCCAGGTGAGGGCATACTATTGATTTGTATTATGGCATGATAATACTGACAATATTATTGTCTATTCCATTCATTTATGCGTAACGTTTTATTTGCTGCACATGCAGCAGATGCACTTCAGTGTTTAAAGATGTAATATAATTAACATTGAAAATAATAATTTGAACTATTCATACACATTGTTGAATTCTGTGACAACTCAGACTTTTACCTGAATAGTTACAGTTAATTTGAAACCCAGCAATGTGTGTGAATAGTTCAGATTTGTCCTTCAATGTGCATTACTTTGCATTTGTCAACATTGAATTTCATTTAACCTTGTGCTATCCATTGGCCTGGTTCTGTTGGATCCTTCTATTATTTCTCAGTCTTCTTTAGTTTTAACTAACATCATTTTGAGTCATCTGCAATTTGTGTAACCTCATTGTTCCCTGCTTTTTCAGATCATGGCTAAATATATGTGTAAAATAGCCAGCCTAGTGTGGTTCTTTGGGCCATCCTACTGTTAATGTTTTGTCACATTGAAAAACAAGGATTCGTCCCTACAGTGGCTTTTTTGGAATGTGGGGGGGGAGGGGTATTGTTTTTGTGGTGTTAGCCAGTTGCTAGTGTATGGCAGGACTGTGCCTTATCCCATGACAAAATAGTTTCTTAATAGCCTCCTGTTTAGTCAAAGGATTTGTTTAAAAGTGCAAGTAAATAAAATCAACCATTTTTCCATTATCCATTCTCTTGTTGACTTGCTCAAAGTGTGCTACCAAATTGGAGAAGCACCATTTTCTGTTACAGAAGCTGTGCAGATTTCTTCCTTGTGTATCATTGTTCATGTAGTAGTAGTAGTAGTAACCAAAATATTGTGTCATTCTGGAGCACTACTGGGATTCTCAAAAGTGATCTGTTGCTATTATATTACAGCCTTTTCTGGTAGATATCACCTAACAAAAGCATTTGTTAAAAATACTAATTTATCAGTCACTGGTTACAAAAATGTTTTGACTTCTTTCCCTAGTGGTAATAGTTATTGATTGCTGTAAAAACAATCTTCCCAAACATTAGGTTTTATTGATTGTTGTCATTGCTAAGGCAGATACATTGCTGAGATTTGATCAGTACTCTATGTATTAGTGATAGGCTTGAAGAAAAACCCTGGATCTAAATATCCCCAATCATAAGGGAAGCTGAGATCCGCTTGTGATTCTGGCCAATCTCTAATAAACTTCTGGGAAGATCACACTGCCATTTTATTTCAAGTCTCTTTTGGAAGAAATTTTACACCCTACATGCATCAATGAAAATAGGTAAAAATTAAATATTTGCATGTATGTACTGTGGTTTTCATTTGTTTTAAATAGCTGGGACAACAACGAAAGAGAAAAGATGAGTCCATGGGACATGGAACCAGTTCCAGAAGGAAGTAAATATGCTCTTGAATTCATTATAATTTCCATGTCAGTACAATTATACCAGCATGGCATTAATGGCTTACTGTTTTTGAATCCTTCCCATTTCTTTTAGCTGCTTATCCAGACGAGGTTGGTGCTGGAGTTCCCGTGTCCCCAGAGGAACTGACATCTCTGCTGTATAAACCCCAAGAAGGAGAATGGGGGGCCCATTCCAGAGATGAAGAATGTGAACGAGTTATTAGGGGGATTGATTATCTTCTGACCCTTGGTATGTTGGCATGAAATAAATTACAGGAGCATCAAGAAAATCAGCATGATGTCAAATGACTATTTGGGGGGGAAATTTAATTAACAAAAAAACATTGGATATAGCCTCTTATTCCTCTAGGTACCCTTTGCAAGTACACTTTCATCATTATAGGGCTTGATCCTGCTCCCATTCATGTCTAATGATAGCAAGGGAGCTAGACGCAGTCCCTAATGAACAAAATATAATTAATTTTAACTAGTGTTGGTATGAAACTATTTTATTTAAATGCTGTTAAACAAGGAAGAAATCAGATTTACAATTGCTGATGTTGGACATCCATACTTCAAGGTTTATATGAGATGGCAGTTTTCAGCAACAGCTACTTGCATGGAAATCTCAAATGCAGTTTTTAACAAAAAATGCATTTTTAAATATAGTAGTTCATGCAAGGGGAAATTCATTTTCATGCCATGGGTATTCAGAATGGCTCACTGAGCAAAATGACTGTAGACATATTTATTGTTGGGCCAATGATTGCTGGATTTTTCTTTTTATAAGGGATCTAATTCCGTTATTACCATACGGCCAGGGTTGTCATCTGTGGAGTCTAACTGATTCTGATCTTTTTGGTTTTAGATATTTCTAACCCCTTTGCTGTTCCAGTGGACCTTAGTGCCTATCCCATGTATTGCACTGTAGTTGCTTACCCAACTGACCTCACCACAATCAGGAGGAGACTTGAAAACAGATTTTATAGGTCAGTTTGATTTGTATCTAATGTTTACATTCCTATGTATTTTATCATGTATCCAACTAGAACAGGGGTTCTCAAACTTAATTGCATTGTGACCCCCTTCGGACAATAAAAATTACTACACGACCCCAGGACAGGGGGACTGAAGCCTGAGCCAGGCCAAGCCCCTGGTAGGGGGGCCAAAGCTGAAGCCCAAGGACTTCAGCCCCTGGCAGGAGGCCTGTAAACTGAGTCCTGATGCCCAGAGCTGAAGCCCTCAGGCTTTGGTCCTGGGCCACAGTAAGTCTAAGCCAGCCCTGGTGACCCCATTAAAATGGGGTCATGACCCACTTTGGGGTCCTGACCCACAGTTTGAGAACCGCTGCTCTAGAATGATCTGATGAGCTGAATGTATTGCAACTCAACAAATAACTTCAGTGAATATTGTCACTTACTATAATCAGTGTCCTTAGCAGGTCTATAGCATAAGATTAGATAGACTCCATACCCCATCTTCAAAGAATAGGTCTTGATTTTTTTTTTTATTTTTTTTGGTCATGTTGCAAAAACAAAATCAGATTTTTGGACTTTGATCTCTTTCCTGATCTGAGACATCTGCCTTGTGTCTTCCATCCTGCAAATATTGGAGGCAGTTCAGATTTGCTTGATCACACCTCTTCTTGCTCTTGCGCCTAACTTTTTCTCTCCAGTGTAGCAAACTTAGAGGAGGTTCAATATTCCTGCCTTCATCTAGTAGCATCTCAACTTTTTGAGCTGATTTTGGGGCAGCAGCAAATAATACCTTTTATTAGCCCCATCTCCTTTCCCTCGGAGGACCAACATTTATTATTGAGACTACTCAGCCAAGTTCCTTCACTGCATTTTTTTCCAGTTGGGGCAATTCCTTTCATTGTTGATTGGCATGCGAGTTCCCTTACCACGTAATAGGCTATGGAGCTTGCCACCGCCAACCTGGCAAATGCCAGACATCCAGGCCATCTGAACAGAAGCTTTGTGTCTTGCTGCTGGGTTTGCAAGGACTACCTCTTTTTTCTAACTACGTTTTATGGCACCAAAGGAAAGTAACGTTTTTCTTTTCTCTGCCCCACCCCTCACTCAGGAGAATCTCAGCATTGATGTGGGAGGTTCGATACATCGAGCATAATGCTAGGACTTTCAATGAGCCAGACAGTCCTATAGTTAAAGCAGCCAAAATTGTAACGGATGTCTTACTTCGCTATATTGGGTCAGTACTTTGTATTTCCTTATGCCAGCATTTCTGGGTTTCTAAACCAGTTCTGAAATGTATTTTGACTTGTCCTGTTGCTCTGCAGGGATCAGAGTTGTACTGATATATTGGATATATATAATAAAGTGAAAGCAGAAGATCTAAGCAGTACTGATGAAGAGGAGGAGGTAAGAGCATGATCATCAGAAGCATACTTAGCTCTTTTTTTATTCAGTAGATGGACAGAATTTAAAGATTTTTATGGGTTTTTTTACGTGTAATTGCTTTGGGGTTTGATAGAAGAATAGTTGTTACGTAACAAGTGTGGCATGGTCTTGGACGATAAACTCTCCTCATTTAGTAAGATTGATTCTTTGAGGCTGGCTAGCCATCTGAGTCTTCCCTGAGTTTCACTCTCGTATGGAGAGGAAATGCTGAGAGTGGGGGGGAAATGCATGAGGTAACGTAATATTATATTATTCACTCCAAAGAAATCATGTGGACAGTCATCGCTCTACAATCTGTCCACCTTCCAAGTGACACCATAGTGGATTTTGTCTATTGAGACTTTACTTTTTTTTCATTTCTTGGTTTTGCCTTGTAAAGATGACTGACAAACAGAAACTGCTGCAAAGTTTAACATGGTTGTCCTTTTTTTATCTATTTAAAAAATGCAATTTTCAAGAATATTACAGTGTAGCAGTTTCCATTGTGATGTGGTGACTGCCAATAGCTACAACTTCCTAGTTTTGCTTATCATTCTTTCAGGCTCTGGTGTATGAGCCATTAACAGTGGGACACATTTATGATGGTCATTTGCATCCTCCCTCTCCAACCCCCTCTCCCCAATATATCTATTATTCAAATCTTTGAAGGAAAACTGATTGCTGGATGAACATCTGTACCAAATGAATAAACATTATACATCATTCATAGCTTTTTATAACAGACCAGAATGAATACAGTGGAACGATTGTGTTGGAGGGTAAGAAAGGAGTGGTTGTTACTTTTGTCCTAATCACTATTGTGGCAAATCTTTTTTTTCTTTAACAAATCCCTCCCCCCGCCTCCCGGAAAAAAAATAAAATCACCCTGTTTAAGTGTCTGCTCCAAACCTCATTGAAGCCAATGGAAAGTCTCCCTAGTTGACATCAGTGGGCCCCTTGATTCAAGTAATTAATGTAATAAAGTTCTGATCCTCCAAAGGGCTCTGTGTGGGAGCACCACAATGTCTGCACATGCGACATTGACTTAAGTCGGCAGTGTACCTTGCAGGTTCAGAGTCTGTGCCATTTGGAGTTGATACCAAAATATGAAAATCAGTTCCTCCTTTAATTAGATGCCAAGACTGGCTTTTAGGGATCTTTGTTTCCCTTCTAATTTTCATGATCTCATGAACACCTATAGTAGTGTGACCTTGCAGTAGCACTTAATGCCCTTTAAGCTCTGGTGTCTCTTTCACCTGTCAGTGACCTCAGGCCAGGCGGCCAGCATATGGTCCCACTACTGCTCCACCAAGAAGTAGAAATACTGCAGCTTCCTGAAGGAAAATGGTGAAGGAGGGAGATGGCTGAGACTGCCATTAAACAAGCCAAGTCCTTATAAAGAGAAACTGGCATGGGCGGAGGCTGGAAGAGGGGTAACTGACACTCTCGGCCATTCTTGCACACATGAAAATGTGTAAGACAAACCCTGCAGTTTCCTGCCCTGTCCTCAATGGGTTTGAGAGAAACTCCTAACCAGAAAGATTCCCCTCCCCCTTGATTCTGGTGTTCAAGGAGAAATCTTGTGTGACATCACTAAGATTTTAATATTGTAAAATGCTGCTATTTTATAAACGTGTTGAAGGTAGATTAACCCTTTGCTAGGCTGCATAAATAAATACATGCAGTGGTGTTGTAGCCCAGACTTAAAGAAGAGCTCTGTGTAAGCTTGAAAATTTCTCTCACCAACGGAAGTAGTTCCAACAAAAGATAATACCACTCCCACCTTGTCTCTCTGAATAAATGCATGTTTGTTTGTTTTTTTAAATAAAATAAAGGGCTCCTGTAACTTAAAATCCCGAAGTTTCCCTTCACAGACCCACTTGACCTATATGGGAGGACTGTACCTCCTAGGTCTGTGTGTGTATCATCCTTCCCATGTGGTTTTGTGATCAGCAGTGTCTGGCATTGTTGCCATATCCTGTTCCCTTTTCCCAGATTCCTCTAAGCGTGAGCAGGTTCGGGGAAATGCAGTTTTCCCCACCCTCTGGCACCACACAGCTCATCCAGAAAAGATAATGCAGCATAAGCCTGTATTAGCTTTCCATGAAGCCCTCTCTGCAGTGAGGATTTTCCCTTGAGGGGGGTCCCTGGGTGCAGCTGCAGTTAGGATGAATCCCTGACAGTAATGCTGCTCAGTGGAATCACTGGGACTGGTGTCAGAGCCACTCGTCCACACAGATGCTGCTGGCCTCCTGCAGATTCATAGATACTAAGGTCAGAAGGGACCATTTTGATCATCTAGTCCGACCTCCTGCACAGCGCAGGCCACAGAATCTCACCCACCCACTCCTATGAAAAACCTCACCCATGTCTGAGCTATTGAAGTCCTTAAATCATGGTTCAAAGACTTCAAGGAGCAGAGAAGCCTCCCTCAAGTCAACCATGCCCCATGCTACAGAGGAAGGCGAAAAACCTCCAGGGCCTCTCCAATCTGCCCTGGAGGAAAATTCCTTCCCGACCCCAAATATGGCAATCAGCTAAACCCTGAGCATATGGGCAAGATTCACCAGCCAGATACCCAGGAAAGAATTTTCTATAGTAACTCAGATCCCATCCATCTAATATCCCATCTCAGGGGATTTGGCCTATTTACCCTGAATATTTAAAGATCAATTACTTACCAAAATCCCATTATCCCATCATACCATCTCCTCCATAAACTTATCCAGTAGAATCTTAAAGCCAGATTGATCTTTTGCCCCCACTGCTTCCCTTGGAAGGCTATTCCAAAACTTCACTCCTCTGATGGTTAAAAACCTTCGTCTAATTTCAAGTCTAAACTTCCTGGTGACCAGTTTATACCCATTTGTTCTTGTGTCCACATTGGTGCTGAGCTGAAATAATTCCTCTCCCTCTCCTGTATTTATCCCTCTTATATATTTATAGAGAGCAATCATATCTCCCCTCAACCTTCTTTTAGTTAGGCTAAACAAGCCAAGCTCTTTAAGTCTCCTTTCATAAGACAAGTTTTCCATTCCTCGGATCATCCTAGTAGCCCTTCTCTGTACCTGCTCCAGTTTGAATTCATCATTTTTAAACATGGGAGACCAGAACTGCACACAGTATTCTAGGTGAGGTCTCACCAGTGCCTTGTATAATGGTACTAAAACCTCCTTATCCCTACTGGAAATGCCTCTCCTGATGCATCCCAAAACCGCATTAGCTTTTTTCACAGCCATATCACATTGGCAGCTCATAGTCATCCTATGATCAACCAATACTCCAAGGTCCTTCTCCTCTTCCGTTACTTCTAATTGATGCATCCCCAACTTATAACTAAAATTCTTGTTATTAATCCCTAAATGCATAACCTTACACTTCTCACTATTAAATTTCATCCTATTACTATTACTCCAGTTTACAAGGTCATCCAGATCCTCCTGTACAATATCCCGATCCTTCTCTGAATTGGCAATACCTCCCAGCTTTGTATCATCTGCAAACTTTATTAGCACACTCCCACTTTTTGTGCCAAAGTCAGTAATAAAAAGATTAAATAAGATTGGTCCCAAAACCGATCCCTGAGGAACTCCACTGGTAACCTCCCTCCAACCTGACAGTTCGCCTTTCAGTAGGACCCGTTGCCCTTTAACCAATTCCTTTTCCACCTTTTGATGTTCATATTGATCCCCATCTTCTCCAATTTAACTAATAATTCCCCATGTGGCACGGTATCAAACGCCTTACTGAAATCTAGGTAAATTAGATCCACTGCATTTCCTTTATCTAAAAAATCTGTTACTTTTTCAAAAAAGGAGATCAGGTTGGTTTGGCACGATCTACCTTTTGTAAAACCATGTTGTATTTTGTCCCATTTACCATTGACTTCAATGTCCTTAACTAATTTCTCCTTCAAAATTTTTTCCAGGACCTTGCATACTACAGATGTCAAACTAACTGGCCTGTAGTTACCCGGATCACCTTTTTTTCCTTTCTTAAAAATAGGAACTATATTAGCAATTCTCCAATCATTCGGTACTATTCCTGAGTTTACAGATTCATTAAAAATTCTTGCTAATGGGCTTGCAATTTCAGGTGCCAATTCCTTTAATATTCTTGGATGAAGATTATCTGGGCCCCCTGATTTAATCCCATTAAGCTGTTTCAGTTTCGCTTCTACCTCTGATATGGTAATATCTACCTCTATATCCTCCTTCCCATTTGTCATGCTACCATTATCCCCAAGATCCTCTTTAGCCTTATTAAAGACTGAGGCAAAGTATTTGTTTAGATATTGGGCCATGCCTAGATTATCTTTAACCTCCACTCCATCCTCAGTGTTAAGCGGCCCCACTTCTTCTTTCTTAGTTTTCTTCTTATTTATATGGCTATAGAACCTTTTACTATTGGTTTTAATTCCCTTTGCAAGGTCCAACTCTACTCGACTTTTCGCCTGTCTCACTTTATCCCTACATGTTCTGACCTCAATTAGGTAGCTTTCCTTGCTGATCCCTCCCATCTTCCACTCCCTGTATGCTTTCTGCTTCTTCTTAAATCACCTCTCTAAGATGCTTGCTCATCCAGCTTGGTCTACAACTCCTTCCTATGAATTTTTTCCCCTTTCTTGGGATACAGGCTTCCGATAGCTTCTGCAGTTTTGATTTAAAGTAATCCCAGGCCTCCTCTACCTTTAGATCCATAAGTTCTTCAGTCCAATCCACTTCCCTAACTAATTTCCTTAATTTTTGAAAGTCAGCCCTTTTGAAATCAAAAACCCTAGTTGCAGATTTTTGTTAATCCTTCCATTTAGTTTGAACTGAATTAGCTCATGATCACTTGAGCCAAGATTGTCCCCTACAACCATTTCTTCTATGAGGTCCTCGCTACTCACCAAAATTAAATCTAAAATGGCATCCCCTCTAGTCGGTTCAGCAACTACTTGATGAAGGAATCCATCAGCTATCGCATCTAGGAAAATCTGAGCCCTATTATTATTACTAGCACTGGTCCTCCAGTCTATATCTGGGAAGTTAAAGTCTCCCATGATCACGCAGTTTCCATTAGTATTTACTTTATTAAAGACATTAAAAAGGGCTGTATCCATATCCAAATTAGATCCCGGAGGTCTATAGCACACCCCAAGCACTATCGTAGGAGAGGCTTTACTAGTTTTCTTCCCCAATGTAATTTTTGCCCAGACAGACTCTGTCTTATCCATTGCATCGCTTCTTATTTCTCTACATTCTACCTCATCATTGATATACAATGCTACTCCACCCCCTTTACCTTTGTTTCTGTCTTTCCTAAACAGCACATACCCTTCAATACCTGTAGTCCAGTCATGACTACTATTCCACCATGTTTCTGTTATCCCTATAATATCTGGTTTCACTTCCTGCACCAGTAGCTCTAGTTCCTCCATTTTGTTACCTAGGCTCCTTGTATTGGTGTATAAACATCTTAATTTTTGCTGTTTGGCCTCGCTCACATTTTGTACCCTATTAGGCACAGTCATTCTACATCCAGTATAACCTATTAGACTAGTATCCACACCGCCCTCACTCCTTATATACATTCTCCTACCCACGGCTGTATCCATTCTTACTTCATCTTCTTCCCTCTCAATGCTAAAATGTGGCGTGGAGATTTTCTGGACATCTCCCATCCATCTCCCCCCAATTCCTAGTTTAAAGCTCTCTTTATCAGTTGTGCCAGCCTCGATCCTAGAAGTCTATTTCCTTCCCTACTGAGATGAAGTCCATCCCGAGAGAACTGACCTCTGTCCATGAATGCCTCCCAGTGGTCATACATCCCAAAGCCCTCCTTATAGCACCACTACCTAAGCCATCTGTTGACAGTCATAATCTTGTCAGACCTTTGTTGCCCTTCTCTAGGAACAGGAAGGATCCCGCTAAAGATCACCTGAGCTTCAATTTCCTTAAGCGTCTTCCCCAGCCTAGCATAGTCTCCCTTAATACTTTCCAGCGAGAATCTAGCCGTATCATTTGTTCCCACATGAAGGATAATTAGGGGATTCTTTCCCGCTCCCTTTAGGATCCTTTTCAACCTCAGGTCTACATCCTGTATCTTAGCACCCGGAAGACAGCACACCCTTCTATTCTCAGGATCAGCTCTAGTTACAGGCCTGTCTATTCTTCTCAATAAAGAGTCCCCGATCACGTAGACCTGCCTTTTCCTGGTGACAGTGCTATTCTCCAGTGTCTCCCCTGTTCTCTCTGGCTGCAAGTTCTTTCCATTCCTATTTTCCCTTACAATCTTCTTCAACCCATCCTGTATCCTCCTGGGGCTCATATTTGGTGTAGTCTCCCTTGACTCTTCCCCTTTTTCTATAGGGCTAGCCTTTCTTCTCTTCTTCCTTACCCTTCCACCTTCAGCGACTACCTGCTGAGCCCCTTCATTTTCCAACTCTGCAAACCTGTTCCTAAGCTCTATTTCTCCTTCACTAGCTTGTCTTTTCCTCTGCCTGGTTCTTTGAGTCACATGTTTCCACTGACCACTTTCCTCATCCAGTCTCCCCTCAAAATTCCCCAGCCCTGCTTCCATCCGTGAGTCTGAGCTTTTCCCTTCAGATGCCTCATATCTTTGCTCTATCATCTGCTCAGACCCCTTCCTAAACTTAACCAGACTTTCCACCTGCATCTCCAAACCTCGGATCTTTTCCTCCATCAGCTCTATCAGACGGCATTTCATGCAGACAAAACTCTTACCAGTTCCCCCCTCCAGGATCATGTACATACCACAGCTTCCACATCCAGTCATCCTCAATGTGTCTTTCACTGCAGGAGTCACTCCCACAGCTGCCTCTGTATCTGTCATCTCCTTCCCACCTAAATCCTGTTAATCTGGGAAACAAGAGCCACACCAAAAAGACCACACCCCCCAGCAAAAGCAAACCCCAAACAGGCACCACAATACAAACTCCCCTGTTTATTGCTCTGTTTGCTAGCTCCTGTGCCACTGCAGCTGTCTGTGTCGCTGCCTGACTGGCTGGCTACCTTTATAGGGCCCCTAGTCAGAAGCCCCACCCCCTAGGCAGGGCTCAGCTGCTCTCTCAGCACAAAGCCCCACCCCCTAATCAGGCTCAGCTGCTCTCCCAGCACAAAACCCCTACACACACACAAATACAAATACTAAAAATACAAAACCAAGTACAACTACCTTCTCCTCCAACAGAACTCCCACTCAAACTCCCCTGTTTAGAGCTCTGTTTGCTAGCTCCTGTGCCGCTGCAGCTGTCTATATCTGTCCCAGATACCCTGGGATCCACATTTACTTGGCAAATTTGTGGTTTATTGCTCAGGGCAGCAAACCCTACCTCTCCCCAGCAGAACAATATGAGAATCTCCACAAGGGATCATCATGGAGTTTTCCACCCTGTGAGCTCCCTCCCATAGGTTTTTTTTGGTGGAAAGAAGGGGACTGGCAATCAGGACCTTAGTGTTTAAATGTTTAGCTTCATTGAAAAAGCCCAGCATAAGTGTATTGTGCTAGGCATGTTTGTTGATATTAGTAATGTAAAAAGCACAAAACATCTCTGCATTTTCTCTTTCCTCACAAATGTGGGATAAATAATTTTAATAAAATATGTTTTGTTGCATATTTTTGTAGTACAATAGCTCTTGCATTTTACCAGTCAAATAAGATGTTTTTCTGTTTGTGGTCCTGTGCTATTTCTTGTTCTGTTTTAAAATTAACCTGTATGTAACTAAATGAATAGAGACTTTTTTAAAAATAAAAGAGCACTGAACATACATTGTATATTCTCTTTGGGGTCTTACAAGACTCTACCTAATCCATCCATCCATCCATTTTAATTTTTTTATACATCTCTGTATAGGTATATTTATATATGTGCACACACATCAGAAACAAACTCAGGGAGTTGAAGCAGCTTTTCTGTTTAAAGATACCTAAAATATAAAAGGTGAAAGTTCTAGTTTAAAAAAAAAAACCCTCTAATTTTGCTTAAATCTTTTTGTTCTGTGTTTCATGCTAACACTTGTTTGAGCGTAATCATTACCATTTCCTTTAGGTGGCAGAAGTAGATGTAGATTCAGATGGGCCTGGAACTTCATGTGGGAAAAGAAGAGTGAGTAAATAACTTATCTGCATCCAGTTTATGCTGCAGGAGTTGGGTTGGTCCACAGAATTAAAGTCCCTCATTTAGGGCCTGATTCTGCAAAGACGTAGCTTTACACAGCAGTAAGACTGCTTGTACATATTAAGTTTAAGCACATGTGTAAGTGTTGGCAGGATCAGGACCTTATATTACTATAGAAATAATTTGTTGATTGCTTAGTGGCTGTTACTGTCCTGATGCTTTGGATATCTGTACAAGAGCATTAACCAGCAATTTACAAGCTGCTTGTGCTCCTTCAGACAGAAAAATATTGAATTTGTTTACTTTATAAATACATGCTATTACTAAATTAATGGCCAAGGAAGGCTGCATATATTACATGTAATAGATAAGTTTAGCATTCAACGAGCAATTATTTTTCCATGGTAATTAATGAGCAACTTTTCCTTAAGCCAATAAGGCATTGAGGCCTTTCCGAAATATACAAAGCTCTGAACCACAGCTCTTGCATCTAAAATGTTGTATGGATATTGAGTTGGATATTTTTATATTATTAAAAGAAAAAATGCATTCTTCAGTAAATTGCATAGTCCATATTGTTATATACTCAACTTTTGTTGCATGTTTTTAGTTATGGACTTCAACTTTGAACCATAGTCTGAGCACATTGATAGTAATTTAAAGCCAAGACCAGTAGATACAAAAACCTGTATACTTTACTTTAAAAGTTATTAAAATACAACTTCTATTTTGTTCCCTTAAAATCTTCAGGTAAGACGACCAATAAAAAGGCAGCCCTTCAAAGCAAGCCCTGATGCTTGGAAAGAACAGTGCAAGCAGTTGTTAAGCCTAATATATGAACGTGAGGACTCCGAGCCTTTTAGACAGCCAGTTGATCTCTTCTCCTATCCTGTAAATATAGTTCTACTTTCTGTAATTTAAAAAAAAAATTCTTATCATAATATTTCAGTCTTTTAAGAATTCATATATTCTTCATACTGCTGGATACATTACTGAGCTCCTCTTTGTCAGTCACAGTCTGTCTTCTTTCATGAGTTCTAAATTAATTCCCTCTGAGAAAATGAGGGACCCGTAGCCCTGGATTGAGCAGGAATAGGGCTGGCAGAAAATAGCCACCTTCTTCAGGGAGCTCAGTCAGTGCACTTCAGACCCTCCTGTTGTTCCTACATCTCATGATCTCTTGAGCAGAGACTGCCAGACACATTCTGTTAGTGCGACTGAATAGAGGAACGTGAATTAGCCCATTAAACTCATTTTCACCTCTGATGAAATGTGAATCCTTGAGTGCCAGCAAAGCCCCTTGGAATCTGTAAATATGAGTCTTGTAGCTAGAAGATTTAGCCTAAAACAGAGTTTGTGGAACAGTTTGATTATTTTGTGGGTTAGGATAAATTTGAGAGAGATTGGACTGTACAGGGGCATGAAGCAAAACACATGTAATGTTTACTTAACCAGTTCATGGCAGCTAGTGATAACTTTACCTAGTTGTTAATATTACATACGTTATTTTTGTAGGACTATCGAGATATTGTAGACACTCCAATGGATTTCAGCACTGTGAAAGAAACTTTGGAAGCAGGAAATTACACCAATCCTCTGGAATTTTACAAGGATGTTCGCTTAATATTCTGCAACTCTAAAGCTTACACACCTAATAAAAAATCACGGGTAAGCGATAAAAACATGGATACGTGACATCTCAGGCCATTTCTTCTAAGATCTTCAATCACACTTTCATATAAGGAATGAATGGCACTTGGAAGGTGCAGATGGAGGTCATAGCATGATATTTTTAAATATAAATGAAAAGTCTTTATCATTTTAAGGACCTAGGATAATAAATTCCCTTTGCAAAGCCCTCCCAGAACATGCTTCAGGTGATTATGTCTCAGTTTCTTGAGAACTTTCAGGCACAACATTCAGAAATAATGTAGTTATAGTCTAGATCAATGGTTCTCAACCTATTTACCATTGTGGGCCGCATATGCAGCTCTTTGTGGTATGTGGGCCGCATCCACACCCTATATATACTACCTGTATGGCTCTTAGGATGTCACATGGGCTGCAGCGGCATGCTGATTGGGCCTCAAGTGGGCCATGGGTTGAGAACTACTGGTCTAAATACTATAGGTATATCTACACTGCAGGAAAAACCCATGGCAGTAAGTTGGAGAACCTGTATCAACTGACTTGGGCTCGCACTGCGGGGCTAAAAATAATAGTGTTTATACTATTTCTATTTGGAATGTCGTTGTTGTAAAGTCACCCAGACTGGCAAGTGTAGTTACTAAAACTACTTTTAATTCATCTGTTGACATTGTCTAAAGTTGGAGCTGTTTTTATTCTGGTAATATATGCAAGAGCTGAAACTCAGTAATGCTACTGCTACTTCCAGAAGCCAAGCAAAACCAATGTAGGCATGATCTTTAGTAATGCAGGAAAATAATGCATATTAAAAAGTAATGCCCTTGTCCTGGCACACTCATTTAATGCCACCATTTAACATATTTTGAAAGAATGCTGGTTACCCTTTCAGGTACCGCTGCCATGCAGGAAATGGAATGTGCATCAGGTATTAAGAATGAAACCTGTTTGGAGCTAGACTGGGCTGTTAGGCTGAGCTCTGAGTATTGGGTGGCAGATAGCTGCACTTTCCCACGCTGAGCATGTGGAATGGGCTGTGACTCAGGATGGTCTACACAGAGAAAAAGTCTACAGTAGCTAGTGCCATAAATATAGTGCCCTTGTGCGCATTAGCTTAATGCGCTTTGGAAAAGCATTAAGCTAAACCTCCCAAGGGCACACTTGGATTGCAGTGTGAGTGTCTACATGGGGAGTTAGAATGGAATATCTAGTGCACTTTGAATTCACACTCTACCTTAACGTGCACTAACTTCCCCATGTAGACAAACCCTCAGAGTCTTAAGTGTTCTCCTCTTGTTCTGGTGTGGAGGAAATTACCTCACCCTTTTTTTGGGGTAAAGCTTCCCCCTACCTCCATACACCTGGATACAATCTGCTAGCCACTGTATATGGAGGTAAAGCTTTGGCTCCTCCCACTCTCATCCCCTTCCTCTCCACTCACTCACAGTAGGGGAGTATCAGATATGCAGTCCCTGTCCTTCCCTCCTTCCTGCCGGAGGCATAGGCAGCGCTAACTTGGATGTGCAGAGGGTGAGATGCCTTGGCTGTACTTACACTGAACTTACCAGGCTTTTCTGTCAGCTGTATTGGGGCTAATCAAAAATCTAGCCTTTAATTAAATAGGTTTAACTTGACTTCATGCAAAAAAAAAAAAAAAAAAAAAAAAAAGGGAGGGGGAGGGGGTGATGTTTAACATCACTTGAGACTTCAGGGGGTTTAATGCATTGTTTTAATCCTTTCTTATTAGGGGTACTTCATTACTTGTTTGTCTAGTTTGTCATCTATTTGGTTTGTACAGTAAATAAGATTAATTATATTTTAAGACCATAAACTCTGAAGTACTTCATTATTGATTTCTATAGCTAGAATACAGATGACTTCTTTATACTAGTACATGTGTTACGATTTTCGCAGTTGTCTGTCGGTATGGATTTTGCTTTTGGAATATTGGAGGTTGATATATTTCTGTGAATCTTTGCAACATTGTTTTGCATCAAATTGATCTCCACAGTTAGAGCAATCAGTAAATCTGGCCATAACTTCTTTCTCCAGATCTATAGCATGACGCTTAGACTATCTGCCTTATTTGAAAATCATATTAAAAACATCATCTCTGAATACAAGTTGGCCATGCAGTGTCAGAAGAGAAATAGGCCACGATACCGAAAACGACTAAGGAGCAGTAGTAGTTCACCATCTAGTAGCAGAGCATCCAGGTAACTTAATAATGAAACTCACTATCTGCATATTTTGAAATTCTCTGTTTTAGGGGGAAATTAATGTTCAGATAAGAAGGCAGTAACAATATGGCTTATTTTATAGTACAGTCTCTCCTGTGGGTGACCAGATTGTGAGTTTAAACACTGGGGCTCATACGTAATCCTAACAAGGGGAGGGGTGCTGTATAAAAGTGTGAAAGGAGCTGTATAAAAGCCATATTAATTTCTATAACACATTTAACAAAGCAAACTGTATGTTCCTTTTAGGAAAGCAAGATAAAATCTTGTTTTTGAACAGTTGTATTCCTTTAATAAATTCACCAATATTTTTGCTTTATTATATATTTGATTATTACAGCTATGTAATCTTTGAGACAAAAAATCAGATGCTCCATGTTACATTTAAACATCAAACTTACACTGATGATCTGGTAACAGTGTTATGTGTGTTTTTGCTTTTTAAATCCTTTTGTGTTAACATTTGTATATTTTTGGGGTGTTTCATATCTTCAGCCCTAAAGGGAAACAGAAACAAGTGAAGATGCAACCTAAAATCAACCAGAATACCTCACTGCCTTTGACTAGGACTAGCTCTTCAGTTTCATCTCATGGTAAGTAGAATAAAAAATGGTGTACATGGCCGAGCCAAAGTCTGAAAAGAGGAGTGCCTGAAGTATTTCCACTGCTGCTTCCTAATAACCGCAGTATGAAGAAAAGCTGAGGGGTATTTATTGCTGATCTTAAACAAGCTTGTTGTATTAATCTATCAAAGGCTAGTATCTAATTGCTGTACAATTAAAGATTTTGGTATATATAAGTATGTTTGGCATAGGTTACATGCAAACTAGATACATCCCTCAAGTTCTTGGTAAGTTACTAGTGTATCAAAAATTTGTTTCCTCTGCATTAATTAAAGAAAAGACTGAGCCATTTTGGACCTGTGAAATCTGATTATTTGCACAGTGCCCTAGCACGTCAGTATAAGGAGAGGTTAAGGAAATTGTCTGAGTTTATGATGTCCTGTTTTAAGTTTCAGATACTACCGAGGAGGCTCTGGGTTCAGCCATAGGTGAAGAAACAGAGGGCCAACCATCCTCATCCGGGTTAAATACTCAGAACCGAAATGGAAATAACATTGATCCAGGGAAAAATAGACTAGTCAGGAGTAAATCCACACCAGTTAAACAAGGTTGGAAGTTATATACTTTCTTTGGATGACTAGTTTTACTAGAAAATTAATCTGCTTCTGGTATCTATGGACTACTGTAGACACTTACTGCGCTGCAATCTGTGGTATAAATCTACAGTTCTCCCGTGTGCTCCTCAATCTCCATGAGGACTATGTTCACCAACTTTCTAATTGCTGAAAACCAGACACCCCTACCCTGCATCTTCCCCCAGGGCATCTCTGCTCGCTCTCCTCTCCCAGGAAGCTGGTGTGATTGAGCAAGATGGTGCTGATTTTTGACACTTAGAACAGCTTGACAGGTTTTAAAGAAGTGTTTGTTCTTTGCCTTTTGGAAAATTTTTTTCTCATACTTGATGCCTTTCTACAACAAAATTCTCCACAGAAAAATCATGTAGAAAAAAACCTCTATCCTTAGGAGTGTTCATTAAATGTGTCACCTATTCTGTAGATAGGCTTTCCCCACACACTTTTTCAGGGACTTTTTTTATTTTTAAAAGAGAGACCTGATTGTAAACTCAAATGAAGCAAACATAATAAACTGATTCAGTGTGGTATTATACAAATACATATTGACATTTACCCAACGTGCATGTATTTGAAATTGTGTCCTAATACTTAGGGCTTGTCTGTACAACTTTTCTAACATAATCTTAGCTAAATTAATGTTGAAGTCTGTGTAGTTAAATAGATGATACTCCCTAATGTAGATGCACTTCAACTCATTTAATCCTTGTTTAGCATGTACTAGTAAACTACTAAATTAAATTAAACTTATTTAAATGAGGGTTAAACACATTTAAGTGCATCTACATTAAGTGAGATGTACCACCGCCATTAACATCCAAAAAAAAGTTTAAAAATTTTCCTATAATTTGGTTAAAAGCCTATCCCACCTCTTTTCTACGTGTTGTTAGATACCAAACGGTACAGGAATTTGAGTTTTTTCTTAGGGCGAGGGTGAATGAGAAGTTCCACAAACTTAGAAAAGGCAAGTTTCAGCTATACAAACAAGAATGCCTTGCTAAAACATAAAATCTCAAGATTGTACCAAACAAACCTGGCAGCATATGTAATTCTGCTATAAAATGTAGCAAACCATTTGTCAGGTGCTGCTAACTACCCGGCCCATTTTCCATACTCATAATCATCTTGTTTCTGTTTTAGAATCTCTAAATTTGTTACAAATTTTATGGCTTCTGGTGTATTAGGCACACTAAGATTTGTTTTTGTAGAAATCAAGTCTTTTTAGGTGTCTAAATAGTTCTTTGAAAAGCTGGGAAGTGATTTTTGGCTGTTTAGGAAAGTATTGTATTTTAAATCAAACTTGTTTTAAAAACTGTTGCTAGAATAGGCATCTGAGAATATTGTTTGAATAGAAATTTATTAATCGACACTCTTGATAACTCACAGAAAAGTAGCCTTGCCCTACTTCCCAAGTGTATGTAGGTGCAGTAATTGGCATTGCGGGGTGCTGGTATTGTAGGAGCACTAACTGGCATTGAGGGGAAATGCTGTGTGTGGGCACTAGAATTTTAGGGAGAGCAGTAAATGTTAGTGAGGGGTTCTGGGGGTGTGGATGGAGCAGTAAGTGGCATTGTGGGGGCATGAGGGGATGACTACCTGGAACTGATGGAGCATGCTGTGGGTGGGGGCACCAACTGGCAGAAAGGGGGCGGTAGAATTGGGGGAATCATTAACTGGCAGCAGCGGGACGGTGTGTGTGTGATTGGGGTGGGGAAATCGGGGCACAGTGGGGTGGGGTCTGTCCCCAGAGTGAGGGTCCAAGGCAAGAAAATGAGGGCACAGCAGTACGGATGAGGGGGGCAGACAGGATCTCCCCTCGAGCAGCGATGGTTCCGGTACCTGGGTCCAGGAGTCAGCCAGTTCTCCCCATTAGCAGCTGAGCAGCTGCTGCTCTTCCCGCTGTCTTGGTGTGGAGGCTGATCGCGATTACTCTGGTAACCGGACTTTTAGTGTCCAGTCAGCTGTGCTGACTAGACACTGCCAGGTCCCCTTTTTGACTGGACTTTCCGGTAGAAAACTGGACATCTGGCAACCCTAGAGTGAACCCTGCTGCTGAAACAGTTACTTAGTGGGCTTAAACCCTGCTGTTTCAAACAGCAAAATGTACTTGTGATCTCTCCACCTGAGTGCTATATTAAATTGAGTTTATTTCCCTGCTTTGACATGTTTCGGGACACATTTTTTACAATTCTGAAATCTGTTATCTAAACTATGGGATAAATATTCTCCAAAGATTCAACCAATGCCCCTAAAATGTTACCAAGATGGGAAAAGTTGATAATTCTCAAAGGAAGTTAGGAGTTTCCCAAAGGCTTTTAGGAAACCGCTGATGTTTTATTTGGCATATTAAAGCTGAAGAAAAGGGGGGAAAATATTTTAAAAGTTGAACAGAAATGTCCTGATTAGCTCATGGCTTTTTTTTTTTTTTTTTTTTTTTAAATCTGGTATTACACAGTGGTTAGAATTTTCACAAAGCTGTGCTAGAACAGGTATAAGTGTTTCACTCTTGTGAAACTGTTAAAGGGTACACACACCTTTCTCAACATATGAATATTTTTGTAAATCAAATTGCTATTATGTTACGGTGCACTTACAAAAATGTGGTGTTTGTTATGGGGTAAGGCTTCACTTTTCCAGGATTAATGTGATTTTTCAGCCTTCACAAGCAGCATATGTTAACTGTGAAAGGAGAAATATTTTAAGCCCTAACACAGCAAAGGCACTAAAGCATGTGCTGAGCTTTCAGTATTTAGTAATCCCATTGATTTCATTTGGACTCGGCACATGCGTAATATTAAGTATGTATTGAAATGCTGATTGGGGCCTTAGAGAACAGATGTTTGATGAGGGCTAATAGCACAAACTATTTGAGAGAAATGTAAATTTTAATAGAAAATCCTTTTTATATTTGAAAAGAATTTTTCCCTTGAACTGCTGCAGTTCAGATTTAAGTTTATCACAGTGTTAACAAGGGATTTGTTTTTTTGTGTTTGTTTAGATCAATCTCTTGATGGACCACTTACAAATGGTGATAGCAGAGAGCCTCGGATAGCAGTCAAGAGAAAGTTAGTAAGTGCCTCAGAAGAGGAGGAACACCTAGAGGAAGAGGAGAAGAAGAGAGAATTAAAAGAAAAACCTGGTTTATCTTCATCAGAAAGTGGGGAGTCAGGATCCAGTTCAAGCTCTGAAAGCAGATGTGGCTCTGATTCAGATTCTGAATCAACCTCTAGAACAGATCAGGATTACATTGATGGAGATCATGACTACAGTAAAGTTGTGCAAACTAAACCCAAAAGAAAAATTAAAAGGAAAATTGCTAGTGGGAAAAGAAATTGGCAGGGCAGAGGGACAGGGAGGAGAGGTAGATGGGGCAGATGGGGTAGATGGAGCAGAGGGGGAAGAGGGAGCAGAGGAGGAAGAGGAGGCTGTGGCAGAGGAAGAAGAGGAGGCAGGGGAGGAAGAAGAGCAGGCAGGGGAGGTAGAGGAGCTTCACGAGGAGCAACCAGAGCCAAACGTGCACGAATGGCAGAGGATGAATTTGAGAATCTGTTTGGTGGCCGATTTGGTGAGAATATGTTTGGAGGACGATTCAGTAGGCCACCACGAATTAAAACAAGGAATGAGGGCAGGAGAACTGTTTTATATAATGATGATTCAGATAACGACAACTTTGTGCACACCGAGGATCCTCTGAATCTTGGTACTTCCAGATCGGGCAGGGTGCGGAAAATGACAGAAAAAGCCAGGGTCAGCCATCTCATGGGATGGAATTATTGACTGATAAAAATCTTGGAAAAATTTCAAATGAACTTCAATGGCCTTCTACTGCAGGGATTTTACCAGAAAATCTACCAAGCAAGTTGTGGGGGGACTCCACTCACCTTCTACAGTGGTGCTTTTCCATTATGCCAGTATACATTTGTTTTAAGACGTCAGATTGCCACACTTCATTGGTCAAAAAAAAGCCTTACTTATTAGTCCTTAAATTACAGAAATTCTTCCCCACGCACTACGAGTTTATTTTGTTTCAAGGAGCTTCCAGCTTCTCAATAATAGCATGACATTTTGAATCATGATTATGAAATCTCTCCCTTGTTTTGTTTTTTTGTATTATAGAAATAGCACCTTCTTACAGAGTTTTTATATGGTTTGTCATAAATCCTTATACACAGTAATAATTATAACTTTTGCACAATACACCAATCCTAAAGGCAGCTATAAAATGTTTACCGTTTCTATATTGTAAGAAGGATCTGGATTATTTTAATCTTCCCAGGCCAAACTTTCATGAATTGTGCTGAACTGAAGTATGTTTATACTACAGTTTAGGGGGGGTTGAAATGCGTTCTGTTGGTTCGTAATTCATGTAAAAAGTGAGAAAAGGGTTGGTGCCTTGTAAATATGTAGCAAACCTTTGATGTGGTGTGTCCTAATGTGTGCATTAACTTTATTAAAAAGAGAATACTTGAGAAGTATGAATATCTAGACAGAAGGTGCCAAATGCAAAAGTTACTTGCATCTATTTTCTTTTTGTCCTCTCATATTTTTATAGCATTAATAGAGATTTGTGCAGCAAAGGGTTAATTTCAACATTTGAAAGGTTTCTCCTCTTCACAGCATTACATGTCTTAATAGTAGCTCAGCTACCTCTGTTTACAACTACTGGAAACTTAAAAGAAAATAGATGTTATTCTGCAGTACTTATTGAAGAAGAGGCAAGAATGAGTATAGCAGGGATGGAATTGCTCAAATTGTGAAGAAACCATTTCTTCATCATATTGACACTCTGAAACTAACCTTAGTGTAGCTATCAAAGCTTTCACAAGCCTAATATGCTTTTAGCAGATGGTAATTTGTTGGGCAAACAGCCAGTGGACTCTCACATATTTCTGGTATCGCTTATTCAATGAAAGTCTGTGTTTCTGTTTTTAATTTGATTATTGAAACGTTCAAAGAAACCTAAATTGAGCTATCGTGTCTCTACTGGCTACTCATATTTTTGTATCATTACTGATAAATTTCCATTCATATAATTGACAAGAGTCATTGTAGCTCAAGCTTCCAGAAGAGAATTCACATTGTACTGTACTCTTACCTTGTAAATGTTGCATTGAAAAATAATAACTTGCACTCATTCTGGCAGTAATAATACAGTATGCAATGCTATGAGGGAAATGTAGGGTTAGGAGGTTACTCTGTATCTTGCTCCTCAGACTGAATGACTGACTGTGTTTAATTAATTGGAACATGCTTGTTCTTGTGGAGTGAGAAGGAGAGTTGCAGCCTTCTACTTTGTAGGGTCCAGTTAAAAGAGTTGTGGGACTCTGTCTTGTTAGACCAAGGAAGAGACACCTAGCTGACATCTCTAGCTGAGTTGAGATAGTGAGTCATTGATTACACGAGAAAAAGGGATGAGAGAGGAGATTTGGAAATCGAAATAAGTGAGGGATGAAATTCTGAAATTTCTTCCTCAATATGCAACTTCTAAAAGTTGGTCAATAATTCTGGAAAACCTGTGGGGCGGGGGGAGGGGAGGAACAATGAAGTGTATATTCTCATACATAAATAGATTTGTTTCTGGCCTTTTTTTTAATGACAAATATTATCAGTCTGATCTCTCTTTGCAACAGTTCTAGTCACTTGCAAGATAACTGGAACAAATGCTTTGAGGGTCGTCAGGCTTGGGAATGGGGAGAAGAAAGCAGTCTAAGTAGTATATAGTAATGATCTGAATTTATGCTACAGTAAAAATCTCTCATACTCTTTGTTACAGTCGTTGTCCTGATTATGCCAAAACTAATTTCTGGGCATGACTCAGATGCTCCATTTAACAAAGAAGTGGATACAGAGGATCTCCTAGCTCTGTATTGGGCTACAAATGCAAATGCCTGTCCTATCATCTTACATTTTCTTCTGAATACATACTGTATTCTTCCCTAGAGTTATTGGTCCTCATGTCCACGTAACCAGGAAAAACATGGATATGTCAGTTCCTAGACATAATCATACACTTTTTAGATCAAAGTTCTTTTTAATCAATATGAATGCTAAGATTCCTATGCTAAAGTCCTGAGATTCTGAAGAAATGCTGTTCATATATTTCTGGCTGGCTAAAACTGTAATTATTAATTTATTTGGGGTGGAAGGGGAGGAGGAAAAACATGGATTCCTGAAAAAATCATGATTTCCTAAGTTTAAATGTATTTTTAGCAACAATTAGAATAAGATTAAATATGTTCTTAAATGTATCTTTTATATGTAATGAAGTACTGTGAAGATAACAGTAAAACAGCACTTTGCTGTGGTGTAAGTATTAATCTAAAATGTGTTATTTGATTAAGAGCCAGACAGCAGGGTGTGCTAGAACAACAGAGCTATTGCTTATTGTAAAGAATGAGAATTTTTTTAATTTTATTTTATTTTGTGCATGAAAACCTTTTTATAAGCATGAAAGAAATAACTTATATTTTTGAATGCTATTTTTACTTGATTTTGTATCTGGATTTTTTTTCTTCTAATTTAGTCATTTGATTTCTTTCTCAGCCTCATTCTGTGGATGAATAATAACTGTGTAGTAAGTTGGACAGTTTTTTTCTTTTACTTGGGCGTTAAATTCAATTAGAAGCCACTTAATTAAAGCTGCATGACACTTGATTTTACCCTGATAGCTGCAACAGGAGCAATGAAACAAGAATAGCCCTTGCACCAAAAGGGTTGCAGCCTAGTCCTTCAGACCCCAATCCAAAACTTCTGTGTCCATATAATGCCTCATTGAAGTCAATGGGGTTCCATGCAGGTACAGAGCTCTGTCCACCCCGACTTCATTGCAGAATCATCAGCAATGTCTTTATTCATACAGTTTTAACCAAAAATAACTTCTTTTTGGGTCCACCTTTTAATACTTGTGTATGAAGGTGTTTTGATCATATATTTAAGATAATAATGGTTAACAAAGTCCCTAGTCGGGCCGTAGATTGCTGATACTTAGTAAATATTCAAGTACCAGGCTTTCTCCAGAAATGGGTATGAATGTTTATGGAAGTTTTGAATGGTCTCACTCCCTAGTGTCAGCAGTTTGAGGGCATCCCATTACCAGCATTAGGAAACAGGACTGCAAATAGAGCCGCCAGCCAGCAGCTACATTTGATTTGTGGGTGTTGGAGGGTTCCTTTGCCCCCTCTCCCCCCACACACAAGAGGAGGGGGCTGAACGTTTGAGAATGTGTTTGATTATTGTGTGTTTTGAATACCAACTTAGTACCTCTGCAGCATGCCCAGCTCCTGCAGGCACATAGGCCCAAGCTTCGCCCTGAACGCTGATACGCTATCACCAGGCCTTCAGCCCAGTCCCAGACTTCCATTTTGCCTTCCCTTATTTTGCGTGTCTCTGCTCTGTCCCCTTCTGGTTTTGTGGCTTTGTTCCATCCCTTTTTCCTTCCATTCTTTGTTTCTCTGTCCTCACCCAAGAGCCTGCATGTGCTGATGCTCCTGCACTCTATCGTATTCCCCTGAATTGTGTCAGCAGGAACAGCTGAAACTTAAACTCTGATGCTGTTGCTGGGCCATTAGGAATACATTAGGTTCTTTCTCACCTGTCCACCTAAAGTCACTTGCCTGTAAATTCAAGTCAAGCTTTTTTTTTTTTTTTTTTTTTGCCATATTTTGCTTATTAATACTCCTTCCAAAAGTGTTAGTAGTAAATGAATAGAAATGTAGAAAGTTCTTGGGCCTGATTCTCCATTGTCCTGCAGTTTAGGTCTTCATTTACACCAGTGTAAACACTCAAATCAGAGCAAGTACTGTTTGCACACTCTGAGGTAAAAGTACAGGCCAGGTCTGACCATTTGAATTAAAAATTTAGGTCTCACCTGACCTCCCATATAAATTGTTTCATGCTATTATCTGAATTATCACGTTTTCTTTATCTGAACGTGAGTTAATGTAACACCTGTAAAGCTCATGTGTTTCTTTTCCAGTGTCCGAGATAGTGGAATTAGCATACAATTTCACCTGCGTTTTGGAATATTCAGTTACAACTCAGCATCACAAACACCAATCAGCATGGTATATTTTGAAGGTTTAGGTTATCTATCTGTTTAATTTGGGGGCCGGGGGGGGGGGGCCAGAGAGAGTTTTTGAATATTAAATAAAATCTCTTATGGTACATGAAGCATTCTGAAATGCTGAAAATAGCTGAATAGTATTAGGCAATTAATCTGAAAAGTGTTTTCTCCATTGCCTTTAGAGTGTGTGTGTGTGTGTGTGTGTGTGTGTGTGTGTGTGTGTTTGAAAAGGGAGTAAATCTTGGGTTGTCATGAGACCTTTCAGTTGAAAGAAATCTATACTACTTGATTCAGGTTCTTACACAGCATGCATCATTGTAGTATCTGATTTATGTTTCACTCCTTTTTTCATTTTGTGTCAGTGTCAAGAGGATTCATGCCTTTTTAGCTGTTTGTCATACTTACAGAGCATGAGGTGTACTCAAGCTTCCCAATGAAGTATCCCTCTTCTGTCTCAATATCACATCCTTTCTGGTGTCATACTTATCCCCACTTGTACTCCTTTTTAAAAACAAACAAACCCTACAAAATGCAGCAATATCCTGAATGACTGACTATTTCCACACAGTAGATGTTCAGGGCTAAGGGCTCAATTCTGCAAAGACTTATTCAAGAAGAAAGCAATGGGCCCTCTTATGCAAATAAAATTGCTCATAGCTATAGTCTGCGCAGGCTTGAGCCCTACAATAGCAAGGTCTTGCTAGGACAAAAGTAAAGTATATTAACCGAACTGGGTGGGGAAGTTAACTCAGACCTATCTGTATTTATATCTGCTTCAAGTCTGCAATAATCCCTCACTTTCAAACCTAACAACTTCACAAACTGCAAAGCAAAGATTAAAAAGGAGAGACACAATGGTATGTTTTCTTTATTTTAAAAAAAAATTAGAGGAGTAATTCACCTGAAAAACGAGCCATGTAGGAAAATTATCTCTCATATTTATAATACAAGAATTGTGATATGTAAAAGTAAGAGGAGGCAAAAATTTTTACAGTTAGGAAACCAACTTGTGGGTGATTTCAGTTTGAGTTCTTTATACTGTTTGTTTTAATCAACTTCCCTTATGATGAAAAAATAAATGTAGACCTAGCTATTTCTTCTTCACATAAATATGAAAACTGTATAGTATATAAATACTGAATATAATTGAAGTCAGGTGTGTGATGGGTAAAATATCCATGTACAGTAATTAAAAATTAAGGAAAGAAAATTTAAAATGTATTGCTTCTGACAATGTTTTTGAGGAGCTGACTACTAAAAGTGAGATGAATATTGGTAAATATTTGAAAATATGGCTCCTAGATGTCTATATAATGTGTTCGATGAACATTCCAAATCATGCAGTATTAAAATGAGAAAATGCATTTAATGACTCACTCAAGACTAATAATTCACCCTTAACCTGTGCAGAGGATGACAGAGTAAACAAACCAGTTTTAGGTTAAGGATGTTATCAGCCTTAACTTAGTGTATCCTATTGTTGGTCTGTATCACAACTTTAATGTTTTTAAAATGTATTTTTGTGTTTACATTTCTTGGTGTGTTTGGTTTTTGGTTTTTTTTTTAAACTGTCATGGCAAGTTTTATAAAATGCTAATTATTTACTTGATAGACTGAAGGAGCAGTTAACAATCTATGGATAAATTTATATTTAGTAATGTAGGAAGCTGTCATGTTCTTACAAGTATGTATTATAGCAAATTACTGCACTTGTGCAGTAGTTAACTTTCAAATATTAGTATATCGAATGTTTACACATTTTTTTTTTAAAAAACCTCTTTTATGTAAGTAAGTAATAGCCTGCAAAATTTTGGTTTAAAAAATTGTCTTTTTAGTGATAGAAACACAAAGACCTGTGGAAGCTTGTACGTTTTTTACTATGTATTGTTCAGCCCACAGCAAATTTCTGCAACTGCTATGAATCCCTGAAAAATTAGATTTCCAGTGGAATTGCTGTCACAGCCTTAACTCTAGTATGAAAATGGTGCTATTACATATATATGCATGGATGTGGGTACCTCAAATCTGATAAGAGTGTTTAAATGAGAACTTTTAAGTTCAGCATTTGATGCTGAAAATGCAAACAAACTAATGCTCCTGTTAGATAAGGACAGTTATGTTTTGTGAATTCATCATAAAATATTTAAACTTCCAGGCATATTAGAACAATTTCTGAGTCTCTTATAAATAAGAAGATAGTGCATACCTTCCCGGTTTCTGGGTGCATTAAATATTTGTGAAGCTAAGGGCAGTGCAAGAGGGAGAGCGCTTGAAGTGTTAGAGAACGAAAGGGTCTGTTTGAATGCAAGATAAATTTGGTGTTTCTGTGCTATATGGTGTTACCATTCATAGTGGTTTTACAGTTTTCTTTTGACCGACAGATACCCCACTTAGTTTTTCAAAATGCTTTCTCAATAAGTGGCATTCACCCAACATACTCGTATCTCTAAGGCTGATTTTTTAAATTTTCCCTAGGAATATTAATATATGTTATTCATTCTTTACATAAGAATCATTACAGTAGACTTCATTTAGAAATATCAGTTTTTACAGTTGAGGGGCTTGGAACAATGAAATGGTGCTGTCTAGCCTCGCACATTTCTGTGTTCTTGACAGTTTAAAATACTCCACCAAAAACGCACAAAACTGAATTGAACTGATGTGTCTAGTTCCTGTATTGATTTTTCAAGGGGATATTTATGCCCATATCTTCACATCCGCTATCTCAGGTCCCTTTAAATGAATACTTCAGGGATTTTTAATGCCACTTGATGGCAGACCAAATGTAATATTTATATGCAACGAGCTGTTAGTTTTTGTATTGTAAAAATGTACATTTGTAAAGATTTTTTTCTAGCGTTTTTTTGAAGTCACTTATGTAATTTAGGATGTTTCATTTTTCCAGCTGTGGGATTGTCTTAATAAAAAACCATAAATCTTATTTTGATTTTGCATTACTTATTAAACAGTTTAGACATTATAAAGACAAGTGAACTAGTTAGAGCTTTAACTAAGCATAGCAAAAATTCACCTTTTGATTTAGCTCTGGATAATTCTACACTGAAGTTAGAGAAAATTATTCTTTTTATACTATAGTAATCATTGGAACATCAGTTGACTGGTTGATGGAAAGCTCCCACATTCCTTATTTAAGATCTTTGGGCCATACCAGATAAGCCAGCATGGGGGGAAAGGAAATACAATCAGTTCTCATGCCTGGAGTGCCCTTTGAATTTTTGTCAGCAGGAGAGGAGCAGACCCTGGCACAGAAAGGGCACAGAATACCATGGACATCCATGCTTCCTAGCAGCATTTTCTGCCCAGGTATTAATGGCAACTGCTTCCTCCAAGTCACTGCTGTGGAAGTTTTCCACTGTGGCAGGTCTCATGGTACTGGACCCCCCTCCTCCCTCAGCAGCTTACAACCTTAACCAGCATTTCTCCCTCTTTTAGGAGTGGAGAGTAATGCTGAACAGCTTGTTCCCTGTGGAGCATTTCGCTAGTGGCATCTGTCAGGTCAGAGAAAGGAAACAATGCTGTGGAGCTGACCCTGCTCAGAAACGTTAGGTCTGGGTCACCTCTGTTTATGGGAATGGAGGGGATAATCTAGCACTTTCTAATACCGTTAATTTGCAAATTGCTCATTTAGAATGAAATTTGTGGCGTATTGGCTTCCGGGGAGGAAGCATGAAAGGACTTGGGGAGATTAAATTCACTCACAACTACAACGCAGGAGTAGGTTGGGAGGCTACATTATAGACCACACCCTGGGACAGTTATTTCAATCTCAGAGAGCAGGAAGGCAGGGCTCCCAACTTCCCCTACCCTCTCACGCAGCCACAACATGGTGTTATATGATGAAGATAGGTTTGTGTTGGCTCCCAGCCCCAGGGTGAATATCACATTTTAGAGTGATGTTATTTTGAGGAACAAAGTGAGCAGAGTTTCCAACAGTGGTTTTAGTTTGCCCAAGTGCTTTTGGAAGAAGATTTTTAGCATTGTACCAGTTACAATTTAAAGCAAAATACTGTGAATTATCTAGTTAGCAGAGCACATGGTATTTCCAAGGGGCATGGAATTATGAGGGTAAAAACCCATTCTAATGGAAATGCTGGTGGCCTCCATTTGACTCTTCCAGCTGGTCTTGGATTTCTGCAGGATGGCCAATAGACTAATAAATCCAAGATTATCTGGCACGTTGAAGCCCTTCTCCAAGAACTATACCAATGGGAGGAGCAGATGCTGTCCTCATTCTTTAGTCTCTCACCTGTAATTTTGTTACAGGTTTTGTATAAAGTTCTTATCCACCTTCTAAGCATCTCCCACAAACCACCTGCTCTGACCTCCTGACTGTTGTGCACTATTCATGAACATGGATACCTGTGTGGGATTCTCTTACTTACATGGGAGTGATGGAATTTCAAAACGATTTTAAAGACAATTCTCTTTGGCTCTGCAGGGATTGTGTGGGTGTCTGGAGTCAAAGGGCCAGGTTAGACAAGCTAACTTCAGAGCACCAACATCTGTATAGCTTGTGTTAGTACATTTTTATGGTGCTGGAGGACCACGGAAGTTCCCAAGACCCAAAATAAGGAATGAGCAGCTGGCTTTCCGTGCTGTAAGGGGAAAGGAAAGTTGAGGGCAAGATTACTGGAGTGATGGGAAGAGTTGTGGGATGGGGTGACCACACTGGCCTGCCCGGCCACCTTAACCCCTTTCACTCCTATCAACTCCACAGGCTGCACCTATAGGAAGAGCCAGAGAGCAGGGAACTAATTAAAAACAGATTCAGCTGTGCAGGAACAGGTGGAGCATGTATAAAGACAGGTAGTTGGCAACAGACGGGGGCTGCTGGGGAAGGCTTCAGGAAAGCAGGCAGCAGTCACTCCCTGGGGAAAAGGAGGAGGGTTTGAGGCTGGTACACCCAGAGAGAGAAAGGGAAGGAGGTTTGCTAGGAAGCAGTCTAGGGAAGGAGCAGTGAGGGTTGAGAGGGCAAAGCCCAGAATTGCTGAGCTGTGGGTCCTTGGACTGGAACCCAGAGTAGAGGGTGGGCCTGGGTTCTCCTACCAGCCACTGAGGGAGTGGCACCGAGGCAGTGGAAGGGAAGACTTCCTAGAACTGCGAGGGAGAAGGGAATTTGCTACCCCGGAAGGGGGAACGCTGAGTGATCTGGCTAGAGGGCTGAATTGCAAAGAGGACACTGCAGTTCCTGGGGCTGAGAGAAGGGCTGCAGACTAGAGGGGGGAGAGCACGTTGGCGTGCAAACTGCAGACAGGGCCGAGTTAATTGCCAGAGTGACCAGGAGGAGACTCCAGGCCAGCAGTGAGTGCTGCACCCCATGACAAAGGGATGAAGGGAAGAAAAGAGAGAGACAGAGGGGAACTTTATAATAGGGAAGAAGTGATGTGATGAAGAAAGTGTGGAGTCAGCAGAAAGGAAAGTGGCAAAGAGAGAGAACTCCAACCCTTAATTTGTTTTCTTTGGAGTTTGGCAACTCGGAGAATAAGAGGACAGAAGGGATGAAAATATTAAAGCATAAAGGGAAAAGAATGAAAATTGAAAAGGTCTGATGGAATGAAACTAAAATGGGGAAAAGTCAGAGAATCCCAATAACATATCGCAAGTTGTTTTTCCCACCTTCCTTCTTTTATAAAAAGATGTAGGAAAATCTACTGAGGAAAACATTAAAAAAAAAGATGACTCTTGCATGTGTTATTTTGATTATTATAGTTTAAGAAAGTGCACATTTATGTACTCGGAATAAGGTGGTGGCACATGTTTTCTAGAGACTTTTTTCATACGTTCACACGTTGCCAGATTTGGCCCAGAAAGAGGTCCTATTTGGACTCCACTCTTATACAGAAAAATATCACTATTTCTTGCTGTGAATATACTGGATTCTGATGAACCCTGAAGTTTAGGGCAATAGGGTATTTCCATATTTTTTCCCAGGATGCTAGTACAATAAATCCTATTGTGTAGTGCAAATGCAGGTAATTGCTGCTTGTATTTCAAAGAGATCATAAAGATGCCTGTTATTAAGTTATCATATAATAGCCTCCCTTTGTTGCTATTGTAAAGAGTTGGCAACAAATTATATGCACAACTCTGAGTCACGTTCCAAGATGATTATAAGCTTTTGATTATATGCCTATAAAAGTCAGCAAGATAAAAGTTAAAGATGCATGACAACACTCTTTTCCTGGAGAGAATGAGTGGGGAATGTAAATGTTTCATGTGAAAAGGTTTCATCAAAGGAAAATACGATAATTAGTAGCAGACATGAAATTGTCACAGCAGCATTCTTCACCACTTACGTGTAGCTTGACTGTGGTGAAGAGACTGAATCCTAAAGACATCAGTAACTGCCTGGGGCTGTTCTAAGGACCAAAGCTGGATGCAACTCCTGCCCCTTAAGGATCTTGACTTAGCAATAGATATGTGAATGCTGAAGTTTATTCCCAGGCAGGGCTAGTTACTCTACTCTCTAGACTGTAATATGGTCCCTGTATGTACATAAATACCCTTGATATTTAAACAAATCTTCAAGGGAAATGCTCATAGCTGCTCTTAGCAGAGTGCAACTTTCAAATACTAGGTACCAAATACCAGGCCATTTTGCAGACTGCAGCATGTGGCCCTATGTTCTGGTCTGCCATTGAGAAGTAACGATGCCCTGAGAGGGTGATCCTTAGGTAAACTTGAAAAGCTGTAGATTCCAAGGTAGCGCGGAAAGCAAGCTCTATCTCTCTCCTTTCTGGGGCCCTGCCCAGCAGAGCCATGAGCCTGTGGTACTGGCATTGGAAGGAGCTGAAGGGGGCATGAGTTCTAGAACATAGAGAAGAGTTCCCTTGCCCAGCCAGGGATGTTTCACTGCCTTACTTGCACCTTCTTTATTTATATTACTGTAGCGTCTAAGAACGGCAGTCATGGACCAAGGCTCTGCTGCACTCCATGCTGTACACACAGATACAGAGCAAAAAGATGGGCCCTGCCCCTGACATACAGAGTGATTGATTATTTCTGTCTGGGTACTTAGCCCCACAGTCCAGCATGGATTTCCCATAAGACTTTGACAATGGCACTTTTCTGATTTAACATCATTCTCCCTAATGACCCAGCTTCCACGCTGAAGCTGTAAAATCCTATGTTTTTACAGTGTGTCACCAAGGAAATTATCCTGCAGAAAAGTCACAGTACTGAATTTGTGATACCATTGCAAGGAGAAGAAGCCTAGCTGCATAGGAGACAGTGCTTATTTAAACAATAATATCACGAATATTTAGTAAGAGGGCAAGGAAAACTAATGACACAGAAATGATTTTGTATTTTAAATGCAATATACTTTAAAGTTGTGCACAGCCTGAGTGTCCCCTTTAACAACCCACCAGTATTAGCTAGATTCAGAGTCTGCTTGAATAATTTAAAATTGAAATAACAGGAAGATATATATCTTCCAGATTGGTCTTTAGTCCCATCGAATAGGATAAAATTAGTTCATAATTATTCTCAATAGAGAGATTTTCTGCATCTATACTGTTTAATAAACAGGTGAGACTTCATCTAAAAGACCATTAAGTCTGTAAATTTTAAATGTAAATGACTCCTTGTATGTAAACAAAATAAAATTTTATGACTAAATATTTCATTTAGCAAATTGATTTCCCAATTAATTGAATGTAAAGAAGGACCATGCTAAACATTCCTAGTGTACAGTTTCATCACTGGTACAGCTCAACTCAAGGGATTAACTTGGGCCAATATTTTCAGAAATGCAATATTAAGATTCTTAAGTCTGCTAAAGAGGCAAAATTAAAATTCCTACTGTAAAATATCCTTTCCATGTATATTGGCCATCAGCCAAGCTAAAACTGGTTGAGATCACTGTTTGATGTGCAAAGAAATTAAATTTGGCAATGGACATATGCTGTGGAATGGCATCATTTAGATAATAAAAAATGCAGCCCATGTAGCAGGACTAGAGAAATCTACACTTACTTGCTGCATGATTTCAGTGATGTAGCAAATTCTAATGAGATTATTCTAGTCAGGGTTTAAAATTCTCAGAGTATTTCCCAGAGGCCTCCCTGCTCCCTCCCTCCCTCCCCACCCGTCCCTGCTCCAACATGCTATGAAAACTCCAGAGGGATTGAAAATATTTACTGGAGCTCTCCGCTCTGGATAGCTCCGGCTGAATTTAAGCCCTGATTCTAGTAGTACATGAGCACACAAGACCGATTAATATTAAGGGTCACATTTTCAATGCTTGTGCATGTGCCAGTCCTCATGTAGCACTTATTTTTACAAATGGAAGAGAGGTATATGTGGGATTTTCAGACAAAACTACTGGGCACTATCAGGGTAAAATAATTATTGTAATCTGGCCTAGAACCATCCTAGGATGCTTTAAAGAACCATCTACTTTAGCCCATCCAGTAACACCAGATAAACAACCACAAAAGTTGAAAAATCAGAAGTCTAACTCACCACCCCCCTCTGAAAAAGTAATGAAGAACAATTAAATCTGGGGGAGGGGGCGGGGCGGTTGGATGTCTTCTGATTTTTTTAATTCCCCCGCTTACTCCCAAAGTTTGTCTGACAATTGCAGAGTTGCCAACCCTCACAAACGTATAGTGAGTAAGGCAATTTTGGTCCTCACTGCAGGAGCTCTTATAGACAGAGCACCTAACTGAGATGGGGTCTGTATTGTGCCAGGCACTGTACAAACCTGCACAGTGGAACTTACAACCTAGGGCTACGTATAGTGAGGGTTTGCAACAAGCAAGCTGGAATTGGGACCCATTAACCTCCTCTTGGATAGAGACCACTGGGCATCCTCTAGGTTGGAGCAACTTTGAGTCTCTGCTGAGTTGGACTGGATTCAAACGGACAACTGTAAGGATGAAAGGCTCCATAGCTCACAGTGTGAACAGTACAAATGAAACAGTAAAACAAACTGTGATGTGGCACTCCATATGTTTATGGAAATATGCTTGAGTGTAAATATAATGTAACTGGAATATGCTTTATGCAAAAGGTCTCTTGTACGGTATCATTAAAAAGTTTATAATCTACTGAGTGTGTTCATCCTATTTGTATGAATGTCTTTTTCTTGTAGCTGAAGCTAGAAATATGAAGTATTACTCTGAAGTCTGAGAACTGATGGGCTACGCAATGAAACAGTACAAACCATATTATAGGTAGCCCCATCATCAAAAAGCTTGAGGGAGTATTGACTGAGCTGGCTGGGTGAGGGGACAATGAGAAGTGGGATATATTGGCTAGAGAGTACAAGAGCTATTAGTCATGGGACAAAGAGCATAAGGAAGACCTGAAAAAAGTGGTTTGAAATGCTGAAGGAGCACATGAAGGAGGTTGGTATGTCAGCTTCGAAGACGCACTTGACAAGAACACTTGGAGACAAAGAACAAAAGCTGCCAACTCTGACAGGACAAGGCAAAGAAGATCTAGCAACTTTTTAGGTCTGCTGGAGATATTTCAAGCTTTGCTTGTGGTGGTAGGGAGCAGGGCTCAACAGCCTCAAGGTTCACTTCCGTTTTATGACTTGTATTCCTAAAGCACATGCTTCAGGGTTTCAGGAGGTCATTGACTGGGGTTAAGGAAGGGATTCCCCATGTAATGTATTCTGGGAGGTTTTTTAAGATCTCCTTCCTCTGAAGTATTAGAGATGGTCACAGCTGGAGATGGGATACTGGTGAAGGGTGGGCCAGGGCTTTGAGGTGACACTGAGCATTCTGTCACTGAAGTGCTTGGCTGGCTGGTTCTCACTCACATGCTCAGGGTCTAACTGATCACCATGTGCGGTGTTGCAAAAGAATTTTTCTCCAGGTCAGATTGGCAGTGACTGTGGGGGTTTTTCGCCTTTCTCCCCAGCATGTGGGTGTGGGTCACTTGCCAAGATTATCTGGCTGTATCTTAATCATTTCCCTGCCATTGCAGGGGCCTCAAGCACCTCGGTCCCTCCTATTCTCCACCTGTGGCACACAATAGCGTAATCTCCTGTGGGCTGTAATGCTTTGGTCTCATTTTGTTGTGGGGTTTAGTATGCGGGTGCTGGTGGTGGCCTGGGATATATAGGAGGCCAGACTAGATGATCTTGTGGAGACTTCTGGCCTTGAACTCTGACCCAAGTCACTAAGCTGTGACTTGTAATCTAGTCTGGTGACATTTTGGTAACTTTCCATAATCTTAAATATGGAATGAAAAGAGTCGGTGACATGCCTGCCTGGGCTTGGGGAGGGGCTGAGTTTGGACTTTTTTAGAGCAGTCTTGTTGTTGAAGGCACTTGTACACGGGAGGGCACCAGATTGGGTGCAAGGTGGAGTGTTCAAAAAGCCCTTTGATGGCTACTCTGTTTACTGAATTTACTCTTTAATCTCAACCTGTCTGCTGCTCCTGAAAACTTCATTGTGTGGCAGTGGAGTATTTTTAAGCAGCAAGAAAGCATAGCACTTCAACCAGCACAGGACTCCCCTTCCTCCCCCAGTGGCTAGTCCCAGGCACAGGTGAATTCTTTGCAGCATGAAAGCGCACGTGTGTGTGTGTGTGTGTGTGTGTGTGTGTGTGTGTTTAATAGCCTATGTATGCAGGGATTTTTTCTTGCTCAGAGTTAAGAGTGGTTTGCCAGAACCTCTTCATGCCTGTCAGATTGTACACGGGGAAGGGAAGAGGGAAATCTCAAAAGCTCCCCCTTGTGCAAGATCAAATGAATAGCACATTAGCAGCTCTTCCCTCTCCTCCCTCCCCCTCCAACTCTCAAGATGGGATGCAATACATTTTGCAAGTTGCTCAGAGACAGAAATCTTGCCTGGACTGTGCATTGCATGCATGGCTAAAAATTAAAAAAATAATGCCAACTGGCACAGGATTTCCACTTCAACTTGTTGCCTTCAGTGATTGATGCTGAGCTGCAGCGTGATCTCCTGCGCTGGAGATGCTGAACATATGGCAGATGTAAGGCAAAAAAAGTCAGCCTTCTTTAGTGGCCACAGGAAATTAATTTCCATTTAATTTATTCTTTGTGGAGGTGGGTGGCTGATAGGCCATGTAAAAGGAGGTGATGGGGAGGGAAAAAACTCTGTTTGCAATTGAAGATCCTTTATTTTAATGACTCCAGCTCTGCCCCGCTCACCTCTTGTTTTATAATTATGCCCAACAAGGCTTTTTATTTTTAATGCACACAGTGCTCTGCACATGTCAGAGCCTGAGCAAGCTTTTTAGTGTGATGAGAGCAGCTTAGATTTTGGCAGGATAGGGTGGGGTCGGGAGAGGAAGAGGGGGGCATTTGGTAGGAACTGTTATGTGATCGTTCCTGTTGTGGATTTCCTCTTTCTCTTCGGGAATGGTGCAAGGGGAATAGACCCCAAGCTGTGTTGTGGGGGTGGTGAGCTGCAGGTAACTGACCATTACTGCTCTGTTCCCTCTCGCTGTGGCATGCATTAAACTGGAAGGCTGAGAAGCACCTGGTGGCTGCTTCTGCCACTGAACAGACAGAGACTCAGTGCATGATTATTTGTACAGGCTCTCTGGAGTTGTGGTGTTGTTTTTTGTGCTATTCTAATGACTTTTTAAGGCTCATCCAGTGACTTTCATTAAGTGGCAGTTGGGTAGGGTGGCCACCCACGCGTTCCCAGAATATTGGATGTGCCGGTACTTCTGGGAATGGCGAGGGCCCACCCCTGCTGGCATGTCCTTGTCCCCGCCTGCATGATCTTGTGCATACGAGGTCACGCCATATGAAGGATGCCATTTTGAAGAACGTGATTTCTTATGCATGGTGAATGTGAGGTCACGCCAGTGGAAGTGGAGCAGCATGCATGGGGTGCTCTTCAAAATGGTGCCCCATGCCTGATATAGGACAAAGTCACCTCTAGTTTTGCCTCAGTATCGGACAGGGGACAAACCACCCAAAAAAAGGATTGTTTGGGTTAAAACTGGATGAATGACTTGCCTACTTGGCAGCACTGTGGCCTGCTCTCCCAAACCTCCTCAGTAACAATGGACAAAAGCTGAGGACCCTCTGGTTTACTGTTTCCTTCATGGGGACTATGTGACAATGAAAACAAGTAACAAAGACTCTGCAAAGGAATTTCTAAACACACATGATTTATGAATAGCAAAAGAGATATAGAGAGCTGCAGAAAAACAAAACCTGCATGCAAGCCCCTGCCTCAGTTTCCTGACCTCTCCAAGAGCTTCTTGGGATTTGGCTACTGTCTTTTCAGGAGGTCCAAGATTCCTTGTCTCCTCCTGCCCTACCTTGTCTGTTCAGGGCCTGGTCTACTCCCCATGCCTTGCTGGAGCGAGTCCTTTTTATAAATTACAGTTCCCGCTGTCAGGTGTTCACCACCCTGAGCAGCCTTAAGTACCTTTCATGTGATCCGTTGCTTGGTTATATCTGGTAGAATGGGATCCTCTGGATGGCGACCACCTCATGTCTTATTGATCTTCTATTTGATGGAAGATCATCCTGTAAACAACTCTGGATTGTTTTCCATTGTGAGCCCTCTGCTGGGTGCAGGGATTTCTCCTGACACCTCCTGGTGTTTTCAGCTCAAGGCAGAGGTTAAAAGACAACAGTAAAGGTACAGTGCAGTCTACAGTCAAAATGGTATTCACAGAAACAAATGTAGTTGGTAGTTTGATGATAGAGATGCAATGATACACTAATCCATCATAGGGACTTTACTAAAGATGGCAGATATTTTGTTTTATATGTAAACAATTTGGGCCATATTCTTTGTGCAGAAAGAGTTTGTGTTGTTTAGGGAAAAGAACAAGTAACAAGATAGTTGGAAATCTTTTTATTAGAGTTGGGGAGAATTCCTCCCCCCTCCAAAAAATTATGAAAATGAAAAAATAATTTTTTGTTGAAATTTTCAACTGAAAATTTTGACTCTGTCAAGAGTCCATTGAAAAGGCCCAAAATTATTTTGATGTATTTGGTGCAATAAGGAGTAGGCTACACTTTTTTGTGGAGCATGAACTTAATGAACTACATGTTACGCTGGAAGGTGTTAATGGCTGTCATCAAGCATGTCTTTGATTTATAGATCAATTGCAAACTTAGTTGAAGTCAACCACCTTTCATTCAGGCTAAATGGAAGGAAAACTGAATGATTCTTTGTGCAGTGGTAGCTGAAACAATAGAAAGCCACCACCCAAGACAATGAGTAGCAAGGCAAGGCCTGAGCAGAAGCTATGCTGTGTTAAGGGGCTTTCTTGGGGACTAACTGCAGGTGCTGGGGGACTGATTGATTACACTCATGTATGTCTGTGCCTGGGAGAAGCAGAAAGCTAGGAGAAAGCAGCTGTGAGCATGGTCTTGGAGGAAGTCAAGAGGCTGAGTTCCTTTTGGGCACAGGATTTGCTGGAAAGGCAGACTTTGATTTCTGAGCAAGGAAACTGCCTGCTGTTGTTTGTTCCAACTGTGTTCAGGGAAACAGGACTTTATGTAGATTCTCTGTAAATAAACAGGATTGCACCAGAGAAATACCTGACTCCATCACCAATTTCTCCTCCTAATGTAAGCAACCCAGTCTGGCTAACCACTCAGACGAAAAGGGGCAACAATGACCTGTAACCTCACACTCAAACAAAATGCCCCAGAGGGAATATAAATGAAATGTTTTACAGCTACAGGGGGAGCCATTGAAAATATCAAAAGGGCTGACACGGCTGACACGGAGATCTGAGAGATTCTGGGATTGTGGCTGCGTCCATATGATTAGAATTTTGCCAAAGGTGTCAACTTTAGTGTCAAAATAGGCTGTGGTAGCATTTAACCCCACAGTGTCTAGCCCTGCTAACAGCAGGTCTAACTTTAAAGTTTTTTACTTAGACTGTCTGTGGCATGGACCATCTTTTTGTACTCTTTGTACAGTGCTTAGTACAGTGGAGTTCTGGTCCATGACTAGGGCTCTTAGGCACTACTGCAATGCAAATAAACAATAACAGTAATGTACACTGGTGGACGAGGGCAGATGTCTGTCTGTCTATCTCAGATATTTATATTGATCTCATCTCTGTAGCACCTAAGTTCCTCCCAATCTTCAGTATTTATCCTCACCACACCCCTGTGCTATTGTCCCCATTTTACAGATAATGAATGGAGAAAGACAGAGAGAGAGAGAGAGAGAGAGAGAGACTAATAACTTGCCCAAGGTGATGCAGGAAAGTCCGTGGTTCAGGTGAGAAATGAGCCCAGATCTCCAGAGTCTCAGGCTAGTGTTCTAACCACTGCACTATCCTTCCTCTCTACTAGCCTCGTCTACACTAGGGCTTTCATCACTGTTATCACTAGTTAAGCTGAATCTGTGTTTGCAATGGCAGGAATATTTTTGTCAAGAAACCCTGTTGTAGACCAGGTCTGAGGCAAATGGCTAGTAGTTGTAGAGATACAAACCTTCCTGCCAAGGTGCCATCTTGCTTTAGCCAATACCTTGTAATTACAAGATCCAGTCTAGCTATGCTTCCAATGTAGTCTGGGCCTTGTTATGATTACACCCTCCTCAACTTTCATTTGCTGCAAAACACATTCATATTGTAAGGCAATTGGAATTGGTGATTGATATGTTATGGGGCAGTTGCTATTGAGCACCTGCCAGAGATAAAGCACCAGGTTTTCAAAAGAGCTCCTCTCCTATTCCACACAAAGATGGACTACAAGCTGTCAGGAACAGTATCCCCGATAATGTCATGGCAAACCTGGTGGCTGAACTTTGTGACTTTGTCTTCACCCATAACTATTTCACATTTGGGGACAACGTATACCTTCAAATCAGCAGCACTGTGATGGGTACCCGCATGGCCCCACAGTATGCCAACATTTTTATGGCTGACTTAGAACAACGCTTCCTTAGCTCTCGTCCCCTAATGCCCCTACTCTACTTGCTCTACATTGATGACATCTTCATCATCTGGACCCATGGAAAAGAAGCCCTTGAGGAATTCCACCATGATTTCAACAATTTCCATCCCACCATCAACCTCAGCCTGGACCAATCCACACAAGAGATCCATTTCCTGGACACTATGGTACTAATAAGCGATGGTCACATAAACACCACCCTATACCGGAAACCTACTGACCGCTATACTTACCTACATGCCTCCAGCTTTCATCTAGACCAAACCACATGATCCATTGTCTAAAGCCAAGCTCTACTATGAAACCGCATTTGCTCTAACCCCTCAGACAGAGACAAACACCTATAAGATCTCTATCAAGCGTTCTTACAACTACAATACCCACCTGCTGAAGTGAAGAAACAGATTGACAGAGCCAGAAGAGTACCCAGAAGTTACCTACTACAGGACAGACCCAACAAAGAAAATAACAGAACGCCACTAGCCATCACCTTCAGCCCCCAACTAAAACCTCTCCAATGCATCATCAAGGATCTACAACCTATCCTGAAGGACGACCCATCACTCTCACAGATCTTGGGAGACAGGCCAGTCCTTGTTTACAGACAGCCCCCCAACCTGAAGCAAATACTCACCAGCAACCACACACCACACACAAAACCACTAACCCAGGAACCTATCCTTGCAACAAAGCCGTTGCCAACTCTGTCCACATATCTATTCAGGGGACACCATCAAAGGGCCTAATCACATCAGCCACACTATCAGAGGCTCGTTCACCTGCACATCTACCAATGTGATATATGCCAGCATGTGCCAGCAATGCCCCTCTGCCATGTACTTGGCCAACTGGACGGTCCCTCTACGTAAAAGAATAAATGGACATAAATCAGACGTCAAGAATTATAACATTCAAAAACCAGTCGGAGACCACTTCAATCTCTTTGGACACTCGATTACAGACCTAAAAGTGGCAATTCTTCAACAAAAAAACTTCAGAAACAGACTCCAATGAGAGACTGCTGAATTGGAATTAATTTGCAAACTGGATACAATTAATTTAGGCTTGAATAAAGACTGGGAGTGGATGTGTTCATTACACAAAGTAAAAACTATTTCTCCATGTTTATTCTCCCCCCCACGCAGCACACTGTTCCTCACACATTCTTGTCAACTGCTGGAAATGGCCCACCTTGATTATCACTACAAAAGGTTCCCACCCCTCTTCCCTCTCCCCGCTCCTCTCCTGCTGGTATAGCTCCCTTACCATGATCACTCTTGTTACAGTGTGTATGGTAACCCCATTGTTCAATGTTCTCTGTGTATATAAATCTCCCCACTTCATTTTCCACTCCATGCATCCGATGAAGTGAGCTGTAGCTCACGAAAGCTTATGCTCAAATAATTTGTTATTCTCTAAGGTGCCACAAGTACTCCTCTCCCATTTAGGCACTGAAATTAATGGCTGGCTTTTCAAGAGAAGCTCTCTTAATTTACTATTTATTTTTAACTGTGCCCAATGGTTGCATTAGGTACTTTTCTCAGAATGAATGAATTCATGACCTCTGCCCTAAAGAAACCTTAAGTCCATCATAGAGAGCAAGGAGAGAGCAAGGAATAAGGATAGTGGCAATGGTCACCTTGGGGGCCAACTGCAGGTCTGCTCCCCAAAAGTGTTTCAATGGTGCAGGGAGAACACTGGGAAAGCTTAAAGATTAGGAGGAGAGCTAGGCCTTGGTACAGTTGGTGAGGTCTGATGCGTGTGTCTATATGTATTGGGAGCTCGACCGCTGAGAGCTTTCCCATCTTGTTGGGTAATGCCTTTCTCTAGGAAACTGATCGCAAATCTCACACAGGGAATGAGAATCCCACACAGGCCAGTCTGCCTCACCTCAGTCCCTGGAAAAATCATGGAGCAGGTCCTCAAGGAATCAATTTTGGAGCACTTTGAGGAGAGGAAAGTGATCAGGAACAGTCAGCATGGATTCACCAAGGGCAAGTCATGCCTGACTAATCTAATTGTCTTCTATGATGAGATAACTGGCTCTGTGGATGAGGGGAAAGCAGTGGACATTGTATTCCTTAACTTTAGCAAAGCGTTTGATACGGTCTCCCACAGTATCCTTGCCAGCAAGTTAAAGAAGTGTGGGCTGGATGAATGGACTATAAGGTAGATAGAAAGCTGCCTAGATCGTTGGGCTCAACAGGTAGTGATCAATGGCTCCATGTATAATTGGCAGCTGGTATCAAGCAGAGTGCCCCAAGGGTCAGTCCTGGGGCTGGTTTTGTTCAGTATCTTTATTAATGATCTGGAGGATGGTGTGGGTTGCACCCTCAGCCAGTTTGCAGATGACACTAAACTGGGAGGAGAGATAGATACACTGGAGAGTAGGGATAGGATAGAGAGGGACCTAGACAAAGTAGAGGATTGGGCCAAAAGAAATCTGATGAGGTTCAACAAGGACAAGTGCAGAGTCCTGCACTTAGGATGGAAGAATCCCATGCACTGCTACAGATTAGGGACTGAATGGCTAAGCTGCAGTTCTGCAGAAAAGGACCTAAGGGTTATGGTGGACAAGAAGCTGGATTATGAGTCAACAGTGTGCCCTTGTTGCCAAGAAGGCCAATGGCATTTTGGGCTGTATAAGTAGGAGCATTGCCAGCAGATCGAGGGACGTGATCGTTCCCCTCTATTCGGCATTGGTGAGGCCTCATCTGGAATACTGTGTCCAGTTTTGGGCCCCACGCTAGAAGAAGGATGTGGAAAAATTGGAAAGAGTCCAGCGGAGGGCAACAAAAATGATTAGGGGACAGGAGCACATGATTTATGAGGAGAGGCTTAGTGAACTGGGATTATTTAGTCTTCAGAAGAGAAGAATGAGGGGGGATTTGATAGCTGCTTTCAACTACCTGAAAGGGGGTTCCAAAGAGGATGTATCTAGACTGTTCCCAGTGGTGGCAGATGACAGAACAAGGAGTAATGTTCTCAAGTTGCAGTGGAAGAGGTTTAGGTTGGATATTAAGAAAAAAAATTTCACTAGGAGGGTTGTGAAGCACTGGAATGGGTTACCTAGGGAGGTGGAGGAATCTCCTTCCTTAGAGGTTTTTAAGGTCAGGTTTGACAAAACCCTGGCTGGGATGATTTAGTTGGGGATTAGGCCCTGCTTTGAGCAGGGGGTTGGACTAGATGACCTCCTGAGGTCCCTATGATTCTATGAGAGTCATTTTGATTAAATCAATCATGGATATTGCCACGTTGCAAAACTGACTCTGTGGGATGACTCAGTGCCCGGGCATGTCCTAAGAACTCAGTCAGTGTGATGTGCAGTCACCCATGCAATGCTTGTTAGTAATACCTTGGCCACGTGCGAGGGCTCTCTCATTCACAAGCACTCACTTTAAAAATAGCTATGGTAGCATATCCGCTAGACTGTCAATCAATGTGAACTGCAGTAGGGAGTAATTACTTTTGGGTGTAAGCTATTTAAATGATCACATGGCTGTACCTGTTCCCTCCTGTTAACAATCAGATCCTCTTGCATAAAACTAAGTAATATATCCAGTATCTCCAGAGGCATTTTGTGGAGAAAGTAAGAAAACTAGCTCTTATTAACACAGCACAGCTGTTAACATCTGCCTGGGCTTTGCAATTAATTAATCCTTCCACAGCACTAGTGAGATGGGTACATACTATTATCCTGATTTAACAGATGGAGGAAGTGGGAAACAGATATTAACTTGTGTTCCTTTTGATTTTTGCACAGGTGGTTTGTGTTTAGTGAAGCTTTTACGGAGGACGATGCTTTGAAAAGAACCACCAAATTAAAAGGAATAGGCTGGTTCAGGCAAGAAGGAGCAGAGGGGAGATTCTTCTGGCACTCTACAGAAGCTATAATTTGTGAAGCAAAATGATCCATTAAATATATTGATAATAAATGCTCAGATATTTTTGGACTGTTTTTGTTGAAGTACCCTTCATATGATGCCAGTGCTAAGTTAACTCAAGCTTTTAATTGTCTATGACTATCAGTTACATGGTGCTGCATCCAACCTTGTGTTCCTTAAGTAATATTTTCAAAGTACTCAGATATAGTGTAGAGAGCTGGCTTAGCTGGAAGCTCGTTGACCACTCCTTCATCTGACTTCCTGGAGGGAGGCAAATAGGCTACCTGCTTCCTAAATAACAAGGTTTTCTGGGGTGCAGAGAGCCTGCCCATCTATCTGCTTTAGATAATAGCAGGACAGGAACAACTCCTGCTCCTAAAGCTGCTACATTCGCCCTCGGCCAACCTGAGAGGTTTCTAGCTGCCCTATCTGGTAACTGAATTTTCTGCTTTACTATCCCGACAGTTAGGAAGTTTTTCCTAATGTCCAGCCTAAACCTCCCTTGCTGTAATTTAAGCTCGTTGCTTCTTGTCCTATCCTGAGAGGTTTATAAGAACGATTTTTCACCCTCCTCCTTGCATAACCACCTTTTATGTACTTGAAAACTGTTGTCATGTCCCCACTCAGTCTTCTCTACTCCAGACTAAACAAACCTATTTTTTTAAATTTTTTTTATAATTATGTTTTCTAGACCTTCCATCAGTTTTGTGGCTTTAATCATTGCTTTAATCATTTTTGTTGAAGAGCTGTGTGCAAAGGATGTTCACATCCCAGCAGCAATCCATTTCTGCATAGAGCCACAGCTAGAGAAATCAAGTATCAGGGGGTAGCCGTGTTAGTCTGTATCCACAAAAACAACGAAGAGTCTGGTGGCACCTTAAAGACTAACAGATTTATTTGAGCATAAGCTTTCATGGGTAAAAACTCACTTCTTCAGATGCATGGAGACATGCTAGAGTAATGAGCGTTAAAAGTTTTCTTTCAATTACTGCTCACTCCTGTATAATTAAAGTAAAAAGACAAGAAATGGATTATTTGATGATGGTCAATCGGACAGACTGCAGTGTAACCATGCAGTCTCAAGCCTTTCAGTCCCGAGACAGAACTGAAGAACTATGGCTGTACTTGGAAGAGGAAATGACAGCAGTGGGTAAGCAGGGAACATAAGTTCAGGCTCAAAGCCATCATCCATTGAACTCTTCCAGCATACTGGATAAGCAGATATATTATCATTGGTCTTGCTTAGTAGCCTGCATCTCCACTATGTTGCCTTTTGATGTAATAGTTCTATTCTCTGATTTCCACATTTAAACATTTTCTTGTGAAGATGGTTAAGTGGGAAACATCAGTGGCTATATTTATCAACTGACTATAGTGGTTTTTTGATTAAATATTTATAATGGCTGTTTAAGGGAAATAATATATATGTAGTTTAATGGGAAAGCGTGTAACAGTTGATTTATGGTAAAATTATGCCTGGGGACTTGGTTTTGAGGCTGATCATTGTGTGCATATATAATGTTGATGTTTCTTTTTCAGGAACGTTTTTTATTGAGTTTGATATTTTGAAATTACTAATGAAAAATAGTATTTTGGGGTGGGGTCTGGTAAGAGGGTTCTGTTGAGATTAAATAAACATTTCTTTATAATTGAGGAGAATGCTTATATGGATATGCGTGAGACTTATGATATCCTTAACTATTTATTACCTTGCTGTGAAGGGCTTGGGTTTGTATGTGATGGGACAGTTGAATGCATTGCTGTCACTTATAAAACTTAACAATTTTTAAAACAAAGTTTTTTGTGTTTGAAATATACTATATCTGGTTCCCTGATTGCCGGAGACTAACCCAAATGATCAAGAGACAATTGTGCATTTATTTCTCTAAGAAAGAGGCTGCAGTTATGATTTTATGATGAGATAATAAAAAAGTGCTGCTTTTTACAATCAAAACAGCAGTGGGAACGGATCAGTGATTTGTTTCGCAATGTCTGTGACCTTTTCCTCATGCTTAGGTAGTGCGCACTGCTCCTTCCTGGGACATTACAGGTCCATAAGCCTCTCTCTTGTGTCCCAGTGCTTCTGGAACACAAGCTCTACGGTTTTCTGCTGAGATGCATGCCAGGGTGTGCAATATTTCTCCCTCGTGCCCCACAAGAGCCATTACTTCATGGGAGAAAGGAAAGGAAGGAATCTGCTATGCTCTTTGTCTTCTCAGTGTCACTCGAGAGTGTGGTAAGTTCCAGAATACTACCAAAGTTCAAACAAAGAAGTTACAGGACCCAGCCATGAGGTAGACAGGCTCTGCCACCAGGCTAGCCTTTGGAAGGATGTTTAACTTTTGCCTGAAGATGCTTGTCATGTGGGGGAGAAAGTCAACTGCTACAAATGAATGAATTGATAGTTTTGACTTTTAGTGTTATATCTGTACTATTAGAATGACGTTAAGTAGGGGGTTTAGTGAATCTTGTTGAAGAATAGTGCGTATAACAGTTACCTTCCTCTCAGGGTAAATGTAAAAACCAGTAAAGCTCCTTAATGGAATAGGAGCCGCTGCCCAGAACACAGACCACATGAAAGGCTGGAGTAGGAGTTGAGCTATGCGCATGGAAAGGTTTGACAGCTGGCTGAATAAAAAACTAGGGGGACCTGTGTGTGTGTGTGCGTGTGTGTGTGTGTGTGTGTGTATACGAGAAAGAAGCAGAAAAAATAACACCAAAACAGACAGATAAGGCAGCAAGGAAGCCCCAGATGCAGCCAGAGAAGCATTTATAAGTGACACTGAGAGAGACAGAGATTTTGGGTGGAGTGCTGTCTGGAACAGGCTTGGAACTGGAACAAAGAAACTGTCTTCTGTTTGTTTGATT